>NC_058097.1:32212100-32523200 GCF_020171115.1 Neogale vison | reverse complement strand
GATTGGATCTCAAAGCAGTGGGGCTTGCAGAACAGGCCCGAGCCTTCATGCAATGGTAAGAGCTTTTCATTGATCGATTGACCAAGCATTAGTGGCTTTTCTGTGTTGTGTGTGTTTAATGGGAAGAAACGTTTTCCAATCTTTTGCCACTCTTTCAGGAAATGGTGTTACCTTGATAGTAGATACTCAGCAGTTAGATAAATGTAATAATAATCTATCTGAAGAAAATGAAGCCCTTGGAAAATGTAGAAGTAAAACTTCGGAATCTCTTAGTAAACACTCTTCAAACTCTTCATCAGGTCCAGTGTCTTCCTCTTCTGCCACACAGTCCAGCTCTAGTGATGTCGTAAGTATGAGGACATGGCTTTTCTGAACCTAGACACTTAGGAGTTCTTTTGTGGGGGGTGACTCTGTCTAGAGGGCTAAGCCTATCTCCTTCTCTTATTTGCTACTGGGAAATTTTAATAACTTCACTGATTATACACGTCCCCCACCTTGGATGGAAATTTTTAAGCATATGGCAAGAGTGAAAGAATTTTAGCGAGTGTCCGTGTATATCCCCATTAGATTCTGCCATTAACATGTGCCTCGCTTATCGCGAAGCTAGCCGTTCATTCATCCCTCTGTCCACTAATTCATCTTATTCTTATTCTTTTTTTTTTTTTTTAAAGATTTTATTTATTTATTTGACAGACAGAGATCACACATAGGCAGAGAGGCAGGCAGAGAGAGAGAGAGGAGGAAGCAGGCTCCCTATGGAGCAGAGAGCCCGACGTGGGGCTCGATCCCGAGACCCTGGGATCATGACCTGAGCTGAAGGCAGAGGCTTTAACCCACTGAGCCACCCAGGCGCCCCTAATTCATCTTATTCTTTGATATGGTTCAAAGTAAATCACAGACACTTCCCCCAAAGTACTATGGCGTGCTCCTCATGACCAGAGTTCAGTATTTGTGTAGTTTTTTTCTTTTGATATAAAATCGACGCACAAGGAAATCTTAATTGTACTTAACCACGCTATACATGTGTGTAACCCCAACTATAACAAGATACAGACTTCTACCGTCCTCCCAGAGAAGTCCTTCATGATGCTTTCCAGTCAGTCTCGCATCCACCCCAGAGGTAACCGCTGCTAGGATTTTCTGATACCCCGGGTTGGTTTCGCCTGTTCCAGAATTTCACGAGCGGAATGATTACAGCGTATACTCTTTTGCGTAAGGCTTCTTCCACTCAGTAATGTTAAGAGTGAACGCAGGCAGAGGCAGAGGGAGAAGCAGGCTCCCTGCCCAGCAAGGAACCCGATGTGGGACTCAATCCCAGGACGCCGGGATCATGACCTGAGCCGAAGGCAGCCTCTTCACCAACTGAGCCACCCAGGCGTCCCTGTTTTTGAGCTTCTTGATGGAAGTTTCAAAAATTGAGATATAATTCACATAAAGTTCACTGTTTTAAAATGTATAGTTCGGTGGTTTTTAGTGTATTTCAGTGTATTCACTGAAATACTGTATTCACTAAGTCCGGGACATGGCCGTTATCCAGAGAGAAACCTGGTAGCAGCCCCTGACGATTCCTCCTTCCCCGCAGCCCCCCGGCAGCCGCGCCTCTACTGTCTGACTCCAGCCCTGACTGAATTTTTAGGATCAGTTATACCTACAGTTTTCCTCATCGTGGTTAATTTTGAGTTTACTTAATTGAAATATAAAATGGGTTTACCCATTACTTGAATTTTGACTTTATTAGTGTATGATGTAAAGAGTAATAATGTAAATATGGAAGGGATGTGATGTTATGCTGTTGATGACACGTGTCCTGGTGGAGTCAGGAATCCTCACGTGGCAGTCTCCTGTGTGCCTCTGGTTCCCAGAGCAGAGCTGTACAGGATGCCGCTGAGCGGGAGGTTCCAGATGCAGCAGGGTGGGGACAGAGACGGCCTCAGGAGAGAGCCTTAGGGCCCAGGAGTGTGTGTCACTGGGTAGAGCGTGGAGCGGAAGGGTCGATCTGAGGGGAGAAGTAGCACAGTCCAGGCCCAGGCAGTCCAGAAACAGGTGGGACGTAGCCCATGGTCTCCAGGAAGGCCCTCACGGGGGTGGGGGGAGGGTTGGTTGGAGGCCTCACTGATGGGTTATCACAGACTCGCCGAAATTGAGACTTCAGAACCAATCATTTTGGTTTTGGTTGAGTCAGGACATAGGGCCTCATCTTTACCACGTTCTTTCCACGGTACCATGGTTCATTTCCTATAAATAGTTGTGCAAATAAACTTGGACCTCTGTGAGCCCCTTCAGGGTCAGTTAGCGAGGTCGGGCATGGGCAATAGATTTAGCAATGAACAGAGACTCTCTGATAAAGTAACCGACTTTGAATGTTTGGAGGGGAATTTGTGGAAGAAGGAAATTTTAAGAAGAAGGAATTTTATAAATTCCTCAGGGGGCTTCCTTTAACTCCCAGATGTTTAAATTTAGTCCCGAGAGTACCTACCCAATGTTGTTTATCCTCCTGAATATTGAATTTCTAAATTATTAATATGTCCCATTATAACTCGTATGACTCGTATGACTTGTGTTAGGATTCCGACGCAACGCCGTGCAAAACCCCAAAACAGCTGCTCTGCCGTCCGTCCACGGGGAACCGAGTGGGGTCGCAAGATGTGTCCTTGGAGTCCTCTCAGGCAGTTGGGAAAATGCAGAGCACCCAAACCACTACCACCTCCAACAGCACCAACAAATCTCAGGTGTGTGGAATGTGTGGTTTTGATCATTAGTATTCAGTACAAAATATTTAGAACTTCTTACACGTGATTTTCTGTATGTTACATGGAAGATAGACATATATATACACACACATCATGGGTTTGAAGAAAACTCTATGTTTAAAGGACAAACCTGGTTTTTCTAAGAAGTTCCACAGCACAGTGCTTCTAGTAATAGGATGTCCTGAAGATCATCATGAGACACCCTTGTAATATAAATCTCTGATGGGAATTCAGTGACTTGTCCTTATAAGGTGTCCCTGCCAACCCACCTTTTTGCAGATTCAGCATTTAAAAAAATTGCATTGAGTCATAAAAAGATTGACTTGTACTTGAAGTGAGCTCCTGTGAAGCTTGTGCATGACCTCTCGGCAATGTTGTGCATATCTGGGAGTAACAGATCCTTTTTAATATTTTAACACTCAGTACCTAGTTGCTTGTGTTGAAATGATCAGGCAGTAGTCAACCATAGTCATTCAGTGCCTGTCAGCTTTGACTTAAAAAGGCCACAGAAAATACTCTATTTTCAGTTTTGTAGTTGCCTAAAATTTTGTTGATCATGAAGAATGAATCAACATGAAGAAAGGAGCTATCTCCTACTGGGCTCTGACCCTCAGTGCCCTGGGGACCCTGCGGAAGGCCTCTAGGCAGTAGAGATGGGTTCTTAATGTTTATCACCTCCTGTGTGACCCGACTCAGAATCCAGTGTACCTCTAAAGCCCTCATCATGTGCACCAAACCCAGATCCATTTAGAAATGGCAGTTAAAGTGACAGCAGGGAAGGGGCTGCTAGGCGTGACGACCACTGATGGGGCAGTGCACCTATGTCTAAGGGCTTCTTCCAGTAATGCCATTTATTATGTGCTGCATTGGTGGGTAGGTTCCTTGAGAAAAGTGTTAACATTCCATGCCCTCTGTTAGGAAGTCAAGGCAATATTCCAGAATTTTCAGTAAGTGTTAGAGCTCAAGATCGTGAACCGCTGTAGCATCATGTTCTGCTAGATAAGTCAGCATATTCCTCGTGTTGAAAGCGCCCCAAGTCAGGTCTTAGCGACGGTCTGTTGAATCCACAAGACTGATGTCTCTTTGACCACTTTGTTTCTCTGCAGCATGGATCAGCAAGGCTCTTTCGTTCTTCCAGCAAAGGCTTCCAAGGTACAACTCAAACAAGCCATGGTTCCTTGATGACAAACAAACAGCATCAAGGCAAATCAAATAATCAGTATTACCATGGCAAAAAGAGGAAACACAAGAGGGATGCCCCCCTCTCAGACCTTTGTAGATAGTCGGCGTTGTACGATGGACTGTCTTCTGTGTGCAATGATCTCATGCTCAGGACAGTTGGATAGGGACTCCTGGCATTCGGGAGCCTTCACTGTTCAGACTCTGATTTAGCAACTGCGTTTTTTCCCAGCTCGCCACGGAATGGATCATGAAGACTGACAACTGCAAAAACAAAAAGCAAGCAAAAAAGGGGGAAAAAAAAAAAGGCTGCTCATTTGATAAGTCATATGCTACAACAGGGTCATTTTAAGATTTAAAGCTTGAATGTAAAATAAATCTATTTCTCATTGGCTTTATGCAGAGTTATAGGGAATAGTATTCAGTGTGGGTAGGGTGATAGAAACAAAAACCGATTTCAGAGGATGGGGTGGGGAAAGAAAACAAAAGTATCTCATAGGAAGTCCAGATTCCAAAGGGGAAAGTGATCTGTGCATGTTTTCTTTTTTTTTTTTAATATTTTTGCATATATTTACCATTTTATTGTGTGTATATATAGATGACCATATAGGAAATTGATATTTGTAATAGTGGATTTGTTAATACTTTTTACATAACATTACTGTTTAAATTGTAAACAGATTTTTCTCAGGATTAGTTTGAAAAATAATCTGACTTGTCATCTTAACATCCATATATAGGGAAGTGATTAGTTCTATTACTCCATTTGTTTTCCTCAGCATTGAAATGACTTACTAGAACCCTTGTGACCTGCTGCAAAAATTTTTCCTCTCTAAAGAAAAGGTTTATGGTGGCAAATGACGTTTTATTTTGTAAAAAAAAAAAAAAAAAAAAAAATGTACTATGTACTTTTGTGTAAACACTGAAAAAATCTCTAGTCATCTCTAAGAATTACCTTGCAACTGTTTTTCTATAGTGCTGTCGTCTTGGGCAATGGGCAATTACATGACTTGGTGTTTGTTTCCTTTGCAGTCTTTTTGTTTTCTTTTGTTTTTCTTCCTAATAGGAAAAAAAAAAAAAAAAGCCACCCCCGTCCGGTCCCGTTGCTGTGGCAGTGACTCCCCGAGTTCCACAGACTTTGCATGCTAGCTCCTCTAACCCTGTGTACCGCGCGCTTGTTTTTCTCATCTCTTCTTCTTTTTTAAATCCATGCTTAACTACTGTGGGAGAGAATAACTGTAAACAGCTTTAATTAAATCATACTTATAAAAAACTATTTTCTTATACTCCACTTTATGCTTTTGGTATTGTTGATCTTTAAAAATTAAATGGTCTTTGATAATGGATCTATTTTGTATTGCCTTATTAAGACCAAATACTTCTTGTCATCCCATTCTTTATCCTCTCCTTCCATGGAATTGTTATCTTTAATTAAAACTTTTTAAAACATTGGCTTGTTTCAATCCTACTGTAAATTTTGGTTGTGGTCCGCTTTGAGCACCAATGAGATGTGTAATTCTGTTATCCATCACATGCTGAGTTTGAAACTCAGGAATATTGAATATAATAGGATGTAAGTGACATTTCTGAAAATGCTTTCTTTCAATGTGAAAGCTCTTATGTTTAGCATCAGTGTGTGTGGCTCTGTTAATTATAGCCATTTCTGAAATGAGATTCTTTGATAGATACGTATATATATACATATACGTGTGTGTATATACATGTACACACACGCACACACACATATAAAATACTATTGGCTTTTAGGAATTTCTTTTATATACATTTATGAAATACTAAAGACCAATCAGACCATTAATGGACACTTAGTGTGACTTTTTAAAAAGAGAATAATGCTAAAGTAAGACCCAAATTGATGTCATCACTGCAATTAACACTTTTTGATCTGTTCGTATTTTAATTCGCAACGGAAAAATGTGTTCCACAACTGGAAACTCCTAATGCTTGTGTAAACCTGTGGAAAATTTTAAATGTGATGTTATGTTGACAATGTCTTAAATTTTCGAGTCCCATTTTATTCTGATCAGAATTTTTATCACGATGTTGAGCTTTCGTTCTTTGGAATTAGTTTGTCATAACATATTGTGCATAATCACAGTATTTATTTCTAGGACTCTTGCGAACGTGTAGACTGATGTTTACCGCGAAGGGAACAATTATTTATAAAATACTATTAAACCCAGTCTTAGCTGCCTTTCTCAGACACTTAATACTTGCAGAGATCCATCGGTACATTTACCACACTGAAGTTTTTTTTCTTTTCTTTTCTTTTGTTTTAAGAATCACCCTCATTGTTGAAAGTAAATGTACTCTTAGGATGCAGATATTAGCGTTCCAATAAGCATGTGATTATATTAAGATGGTGGTAGCGGGAAGATAATCTTGATTCCATTGGGAATCTTAGGTTTTCGTAAATCTATTGGGAAAATAGTTTTTCCTGTACTGCTGAAGTTTCTTTTTGGTAAACAGTATCTTTCTAAAAGAAAAAGCATGAAGGAGAAACTGAGGCGTGTCCTTATCCTCAAATGACCAGCATTGTATTTGTGAATACTGTGTATCTTGCAATGAACAGCGTGAAGCTGTTCATTTTTCAATCTGAAGTAAAAATACTTTCAAGAACTTTTAGTTGGCCTGCTCATTTGTTTTTGTGCATTTCATCTCTGTTATTTGACTCCTGTCTTTTTTTCTTTTTTGCGTTCTGATACTTCCTATAAAGATTCTGTGACGATAGCAGAAACGTGTCATTTAAATACTACAGTCCATCCATATTCATGAGTCATAACTTTCCTCTCCTCGTCCTCGTAGAGAGGGATCTGACAAATTCTGCCGCACTGTGGGACATTGTTCTGGCAGTCGGGTGTGTGCGTACCTGGTCCATGTCGAAACTCCTTGAAAAGTCCTAACACACATGCGGTTTTAGAGGTGCTGATAGGTCGTAGACGTGTCCGCACAAAATCTGAGCGCTTATGTCTTGATGACAAAGGTAACTGCATTTTTTCCCCCCTCCAGTTTTAAGGTGTCCGTTGAAGGTGCCTGGTTTCTGGTGTCTTTGTCTTGTTGGGAGATGTTGCGCGGGGTTTTCAAACCTCACTTCGATCTCGTGATCTGTTGGCCTGACGTGTGGTTGCCCTCTGGGCTTCAACAGTTGATCGTAGCCTATTTTTGTCCTCATTTCAGTGTGTTTTACCTTTACGTGCATTTTGAGCCTGTCATTACTACTTGGGTGATTTGCTTTGGCTCCAGATACTCCTGGGTGAAGTCTTCCCAGGGTAAAAGCCTGCGTGTGCATGACTAATAGTCTTTTTTTTTTTTCTTTTTTTCCCCTCTGAAGTCTCATACCTCCCAAGTGTTTTGTCATTCCCTCCCCCACGTCATGGTAAGTGTGAGCTGTACTTGTCTTACCCTGTGGACTAGCGTTTGGGGTTTCCAGAGCTGTAGGCGGGCCAGAAGAGAGAATGGCCACGGTCAGCTGCAGGACCCTCTTGCCGCCGCTTGCTTGCCGCAAAGACCTCTCCCCCTTGGCTAGGATGTAGTCAGTTATTAAGGCTGCTGTGTAGAAACCCCTAGAGATGCCCATTATCAGGTATGACTGTTAAGTTGCATTGGCCTTCTTACTGTTCGTGGTTGCGTGCCAATTTTATTTTAACGCTGAGCAGTATAGGTGGACGCGGGTCCGTTCCTTCAGTGGTAACCTGTTGATTTTCTTAGCTGTTTCAGTAGGAATGTTCGTGGGAGGTTGGTTGCTTCTCATATAACTTCAGGAATTAAGTGGTAACATATAAAAGAAGATAGTTCCAATTTTGCTGTGATAAATACTGAGGTGTTCAGCTAACGATGGGAAGGAGCTCGTTCTTGCCCATCAGTTCTTGCTCTGCAAGCTCATTCAGCGGCTTCCATGAGTGGAGAGCAACGTTCTCATCAACTATTTGGTGAGGAAAGCATTCCATAAATGGCCCTATTGAGCTTCATTGAGTAGAAAGTTATATTTAATAGTCACTTTATTATAATTTTCATCAGTGAAAGAATTCATCTAGTGAAATATTTAGAGAACCACGCAGCATCACCGTGGGAACAAAGATGTCTAAGAGCAGCCCCTTGAAAGTGCTGTGTCTTGCCTCAGCTTCTGAGTTTCAGGAGTATCTTGTCAAAACATTGGAGGGCGGAATCGACGTTAAAAGAAATTGCAATACGCTGCTTTGGTATCGAACATAACTAAGAAATCAGTCAGATTTTACCATGGGAGTTATTTCGAGCCAGATTTTAGCATGGCTCGAAAATGATGTAACCCAGAAGCCCGTTTCTCTCCCATCTAACTTAACGCCTCGAGCAACCTTTTTTTTTTTCCTTGCCATCAAAGATGATGACCTAACCAGCTGTAGAAATCAAATGTTGACAGCATTATTAACCAGGAGAATTGCTTCTAAACTCTGCTGATCTACTTGCTATCCAGAATTCAATATTTACTTAAAGGCTGTTTTTAGTTAATACACTGCTAATGTTTGTCTTGCTCTTATGCAGATTTTGTGATTTTCAGTATTTGGCCTTTACTTTTCTACTTAATACACCCTATTAAATGTAACCTAGTCCACTGTCTACTAGCCAGAAGGAGGCCCCACTATACAAGAGATTGAACGGGGCGGGGGGTGGGGGTTGGGGGGGAAGAATGAATGGATCTCCTTTGGTAGTTGTGACCTTGAGGTATCTCCCAGATTTACCTAGGGGAAAGTTCGCCCTGTCACTAACAGCAGATGAGAACAGGAAATCTCTTGATTAGTGTATCTCAGCACAAGTGTTTATTAGCATTTGCACATCATTATCTTTGCATTTTAAAGGAGGTCCCTGTGGTTCTAGTCAGTCTTGTCCTCTTGTCCTTCCAGCAGCTTCTGTGGGACTACAAGGCGGGGGCTCCCCTAAGCAGTCTGGGTGAATTTGCTAGGAGTGTTGTTTTACCTTAAAGATGCTGGAGTAACGACAGATGATGAAGTCTCACAAGCTGTTCCTTACCAGCACCGTGGGGTGGACAGGTCACGGAGGGAGAAGCACTGTCTAAAGCCAGTAACTTACGTGGTGTGGCTCACTCAGTCGTACCTTCTAAAGAGACTGAGATTACTTACTGGCTATCAGCCAGGTTTTTGTTTTTGGTTTTTGGTTTTTTTTTTTTTTGAGTTTATACTTATCTCACCTTTCAGCTTGGGTTCTGTGCAGTCCATGGCTGTGCCCAAAATCGTTTTCATGATTACCTTTTATAGTCTGGTTGCGGTTTTTTATAGCTCATCTCTTTGACCCTAAACTGAAATCTCCAGAATTTAAGATCCCTCTCTGATTTTTTTTTTATATATTTAAATTTGAAAGATTCACTTAAAAAAAAAAAGTCTTTTGAAAGTACTATGATTCTCAAATAACCCAAACACTTAGGACAAGTAGCCCAGCCTTCACTGTTCTCGTCACCAAAGAGAGCACTGTCTTACCGCACAGTGTGAACGGTGAACGCGTAGTTTCTGGATAGAAAATGTGAACAGACGATTGAGAGAAACATCTTTTAGCGGAATATACATAGACGTATATGTATTTAGAAGTTTGGCAAGCCAGTGTTTGTTTTTAATAACCTTTTCATTTATTTCCTTCTTTGATTAGCATTGCCTACTGTGTTAAGAAATGCGGACTCCTGTGAGGTGCTGGAGGTTTGAATCATCTTGAAAGCTTTCCAATCTTGTCTAGTTACCGCTGCAGAGACACTAAGGAATTTACCAGAAAAAGAGATTTGATACAAATGATTTATGAAATCTCGACATTCCCTGAGGTCATATCCTGGGCACCAGTTACTGATAACTATGAATGAATTGCACACCTGGAAGCTTTTTTTTTTTTTTTTTTTTTTTTTTAAAAGCTAACGACGATTTCTTCAAAGATGTCAATTGTTTGCCTCGAGAATTTTATAAATTGCCTTTCTACGCACATCTGCCCCCAGTGCTTACCATTGGGCTTATTATTCATAATCTGTAATTCAATAAAGGCCTTGTGCTTTCATTTATCTTCAAAACCTCTGGTATGAGCCTTTATGTAAAACTTGAATGGCTATTAAAGAAAATGACCTTGTCATTCTAAAGGCGACCCTGTTTAGACTGATGAGAAAGGTTTTTCCGTACAGAGATGGCATTACTGTGTGTTTTTAGCCTTTTTAATGCCAGTCTTGGAATAGGAGACCCTTTAAGATGCTATTTTTTTTTCTCCTGCCCGCGTCCTAGCCAAAGATAGCGATGGGCCTCTCCACAGCCGCTGCGGACTGAAACCCGCCCCCTGCAGTCTGTTATTCACAAATAGCAGCCCAGTTCTAACCTTTGCTTTAATGCAGGGGGGTTGTGCTTGCTGTTGGGCTGTGCCCAGTTGGAATACCCGACTGTAGTTTTTGTGGAGAGACCCCGTACAGAGACTACTACAGTAGAATAATGAAAATGTCTGGTTCTCCAAAGAACAGGGGGAAGCAGGGTTAGTAACCACGTGCGAGCCAGGTGTGTTTCCCTGAGGGAGGAGTGGCGGCCCCAGGACTTGGACGGATGGTGCTTGCCTTGGAGCCCCGCTGAGTGGTGGTGAAGAAAATCCTCGATAGTTTGCTTCCAGATCATCACAAAGCTGATGCAGAGTGAAGAGTAGCTCGGCAGGTTATAGACAACCGGCTGGGAAAGCCAGCCTGCCCCGCAGCCTGGTCTCCTGCTCACTTCTTACACATTGATTAGAAGTGTTTTTCTCTTTTTCTCCTACCTCCTCCCTTCTCCCTCTTCCTCCTCCCTCCTCCTCCTCTTCCTTTTTTCTTTTTAAACAGTATAATCAAAATATCCTGTTAGCATCCCAGAAATCTCTCAAATGGTAAATTAGAGAATGAACTGAATATACAGGACAATTTTGTCCACCTACCCAGACACAGTGAATTTACTTAATTTCTCAACAATATGTGAAATGTTCCATTGTGAAGAGATATAAATAATATGTAAAACTTAAATGAAGGGAACTGGTTGCCCTTTACCCTCTTTTTTTTTTTTTTTCTTAAGATTTTCTTTATCTATTAGTGTACAAGCAGGGGGAGGGGCAGAGGCAGAGGGAGAAGCTGGCTCAGTGCCGAGCAGGGACCCCTATGCAGGACTGATCCCAGATCTCTGGGACCATGACCCCGGTCCAAGGCAGCAGGTGCCCAAAGGACTGAGCCCCCAGGCACTCCATGCCCTTTACTCTCTGATCCTGCCCAGCACCCCAGAGCTAACCACTTTCATATTTGGGGATGTAGCTGCCTAGATTTTTTTTTAAAAATGCATTTACATACATAAACCTATCTGCCCATACATAATGTCAAGTGGTCTGTTGCCCTTTTACCTAAGTGCTATCCCACTGTGGTATTCTGCAAGTCCCGTACCCTCCAGAGAGCTCGTACCCTGTCAGTACAGATGCCTATTTCATTCCTTTCATGATGCTGACTTTGGTTTGCAAGTAACTTTAGTAAATTACCATGACACCCCAAGGTCCTTATAAGCGGATAGATCCCGTGAAATAATCGAGTACTTCAGCTTACCTCAGACGGGTTTTATTTAAATATTGCTATTTCATGGCACTTCTGAACTGAGTTTTCTAGGGGAAAAAAAAATTGCCCCTAGTTTTATCTTCTTTTTTAGGTGAGTTTTCATGAGTTGCTTTAAGAAGTTTCATCTTTGATACTTTTGCTAGGACTGAACTGTAAACGCAACGTGGTCATCTGAAGCTTCTTAGAAAATGTGGCCCTTGACAGAAGGGATTTTAAAAAGCCAGTTACTGGTCATTCCCCACCACCTGCCCCCTAAAACCTGGTGGGTTTATTTTTTTTTTTTATAGACTATGTATTTGTCAGAGAGAGAGAGAGAGCACACACGGAGGAGAGGCAGGCAGAGCGGGTGTCCCAAACTTGGCATTTTTAGTCTTACAATCCTCCCATAACTGCACATAACAACTAAAACTCTAAAAATGTTCTGTCTTGGGGCGCCTGGGTGGCTCAGTGGGTTAAAGCCTCTGCCTTCGGCTCAGGTCATGATCCCAGGGTCCTGGGATCGAGCCCCACATCGGGCTCTCTGCTAGGCAGGGAGCCCGCTCCCCCCCCACCCCCGCCTGCCTGCCTCTCTGCCTGCTTGTGATCTTTCTCTCTGTCAAATAAATAAATGAAATCTTTAAAAAAAAATGTTCTCTGTCTTAAAGGAGGATAACTCGGATGGTAAGCTTCAGAGAGAGGGAAGTGGCAAGAAGGAGCCAGTTATTTGGGTCAGAGAGAGCAGAGAGCTGCCTTGAATTTTTGTGGGGAAAATCTGGAAAATTCTGTTCAAGAAAGAGGATGAAAAGGTGGCTGTGGGGAGTCCTAGACAGTGATCTCCCTACTCCTTAGGAACATGGTGATGGTTTTGTTTTGTTTTGTTTTGTTTAGGAGATATTTTCCTTGAAATTGCTTTCTTAGGCTCTCATTATGTGCTTGTAGAATTTCTGCTGTAATTTCTATTCATTAGTGTCCAGAAAAGTCCGTTATGAGATGTTTTATATTTGCCAGGTCAGGTTTGACTTTTTTTTTTTTTACATGTTCCTTTTTTTTTTTTTTTTAAGATTTTATTTATTTATGAGAGAGAGAGAGAGTGCATAAGCACAGGCAGGCAGAGCAGCAGGCAGAGGCAGAGGGAAAAGCAGGCTCCCCGCTGAGCAAGGAGCCCGAGGTGGGACTCGATCCGAGGACAATGGGATCATGACCTGAGCCGAAGGCAGCTGCTTAACCCACTGAGCCACCCAGGCGAGGGAAAAGCAGGCTCCCCGCTGAGCAAGGAGCCCGAGGTGGGACTCGATCCGAGGACAATGGGATCATGACCTGAGCCGAAGGCAGCTGCTTAACCCACTGAGCCACCCAGGCGTCCCCAGGTTTGACTTATAAATTGGGAACATTTTCCACCTTTTAAGTAAAACGTTTGATATTTTTTGTCTGTCTAAGAGACCATTTAAAAGACCCAGACAAAATCATCCATGAAATAATCCATTTGGGAAATAGCATAAATTTGTGTGTGTGTGTGTGTGTGTGTGTGTGTATGTGTGTTTCTAAAGCAAGTAACTGACTCCTGTTTGAAATGTTGAAGAGAAACCCGTGAGAGATAAAAATGTCAGGGTTTAATGCCAACATTAACATGAAACAGGGGAGGGTTAAAACTCTTAGGCGGCCTGTTTAAATGGTGTATCCATTTTCAAAAGAGATACTGCTCACCTCTGCACAAATGCAAACCATTTTTGTACTTAAATCACCCAGCAGGTACCTTCAGGAATGTGGCTTCACACAAAGACTCAAACTAGTTGTAAGGTGCATTGCATCATGTACCTTTGTATTTTTAAAATCCAATTCAAGAGAACGGTGCTTTCGCATAAGTAGGCAAGACCTCTGCACAGGAGCACGGAAGGTAAGGGGGAAGGGCACACAGGAGCTGCGGATGGAGACAGGCGTGTGCAAGGCTGCCGGGCAGGGTCGGGCTGGAGCGGCACTAGGCAGTTGGGCTGGGCCCTGCCAGGGAAGTGATGAGCAGGTGGTTGGGATGGAACAGTGGTTTTGTCCTAAAGTCAAGTTGTTCTCAACGTCTTTCTCCCATCCCTCCCTCCTGCTTTCTCCCTGTCCTGAGTCAGCCACTTCCAGCTTTTGGTGGTTTGGGGCAGGTGGAGTGTTTACCCTGATGTCTCTGAATAATATACTTGTAATGCCATTCCTTTTCTTACAGACTTTTAAAAAAAATATTTATTTATTTGAGAGAGAGAGACAGAGTGAGAGAGCATGAGAGGGGAGGTCAAAGGGAGAGCTGGGAGCCCGATGTGGGACTTGATCCCAGCACTCCGGGATCATGACCTGAGCCAAAGGCAGTCACTTAACCAACCAAGCCACCCAGGCACCCCTTAAAGGTTTTTTGTTTTTTTTTTTAAGATTTTTTATTTTGTTCTTAAGTTATCTCCACGCCCAACCTGTTACTTGAACTCACAACCCCGAGGTCAAGTGTGTCAGGCTCCACCAATGGAGCCAGCCACGGACTTCTCTAATGCTACTTCTTGATTTTCAGTTCTTGAAATTCTGTTTAGGGGCAACTGCCTGGCTCTGTTGGGGGAGACTGCCACTCTTGACCTCGGGGTTGTGAGTTCGAGCCCCAGGCTGGGCATAGGGATTAACAGGATAAAATACAAAAAGACAATCGGGGTGCCTGGGTGACTCAGTTGGTTTGGAGTCAGACTCTTGATCTTGACTCAGGTCTTGATCTCGGAGTCATGAGTTCAGGCCCCACTTTGGGCTCTACTCCAAGTGTGGAGCCTACTTGAAAAAATATATATATACGTTTTGACTTAATACCATCCCTGAACGTCTGGGCCCCAGCCTCCCAATAGAATTATATTGAATTTTGTTTAGCATGGTATTCAGCATTTACATCATCGTGACTGTGTAGATGCTACTCTTCTCAGCTGACCTGTATGGTAAAGGTTCCTTTTTTTGCACTTTTTTAAAAAAGATTTTTTATTTTTTTATTTGTCAGAGAGAGAGAGAGAGCGTGTGTGTGTGTGTGTGTGTGTGTGTGTGTATGCACAAGCAGGGGGAGTGGCAGGCAGAGGGAGAAGCAGACTCCCCTCCCCTCGGAGCAGGGAGGCTGATGCGAAGCCGGACTCCATCCCAGGACTCTGGGATCATGACCAGAGCAGAAGGCAGACACTTAACTGGCTGAGCCACCTGGGTGTCCCTGCACAATGTTTTGTTCATTTGCTTGTTCTCTGAAGGGTTTTGTTGTTGTTGTCGTTAGTTTTCCATGTATTTCATTTTTTAAATAATTTTATTTAAATTCAGTTAATTCACATGTAGTGTATTATTAGTTTCCAAGGTGGAGGTCAGTGATTTGTCAGTTGCACATAACACCCTGGGCTCATTCCATCACATGCCCTCCTTAATGCCCATCCCCCGGTGACCCCCTTCCCCCACCCTTCCATGTATTTTAGTGACTCACCCTCATCGCTGCTGTCTTCTAAGATTCTGCAAATGCTCAGGGGCTCCGGTATCCCATCACCTCCGTCTTGTCAGGGTGCATCTCCTGGGAGTTTCTGCCCAGCTGTACCCGGTGCACCTGTGCCACCCTGCTTTCTCTGCAGGCTGCCTGGTCCCTGGCACATACCCTGGGGCAGCTCCTGCTCTCCGCAGCCCCACGCTTCCCTCTTGTTAATAAGCTCTCTCATCAGGGTGCAGTCCCAGGAGCTCCCCAGGAGAGGAGGCGCAGAGGTAAACCTCTGACAGTGTTCCTCATTTATGCTCATGTGATAGTTTTGCTGGACACAGTTCTCTGGGTTGGAGAACATTTTTCCTTCTGAATTTGAAAGCATTGCTTCATCGCTCCTTATGTTGTTGTGAGAAAAGTTTGTTGTAATGTATTTCTTTTCTTTTCTTTTTCTCTTGAAATTTTTCGGATCTTCTTTTTGGTTCCCAACATTCCGAAATGCCACTGTTACAGAAACAAGGTGGGTCTGTTATTGCCTATTGCACAGGGCACTGAGTGGTATGGACCCTTTGCATCTGGCACCACGTGTCCCATATTCCTGGGAGATCTGGAATCCTTGTTTTTGTTTTCCTCCCTTCTGGGTTCTCCAGACCCCACAGTGACTCAGATACTGAGTCTCCTGGATGATCCTCTAGTTTTCTTATCTCTTCTACCCCATATTCCATCTCCGACGTTTTATTCCCCTTGCTCTTCCAGCCCTTCTGCTGGCTTTTCATTTCTGCTATCACATTCTTCATGTTGAGTTCTTTTCTGCCCCCAGATCATCCTTGGTAGAAAACAGTATCCTATTTGGTTTCGTGGCCACAATATATTTTTTGGATTGCTGAAGATATTAATGATAAAGTTAAGTTTCTGTGGGCCCACCTAGTCTCTGTGACCTTCATTTTTCTGTTGTCTTGAACTCTCCTTTTGGGTTTAGGGACCTTCCTCAGATTCCCGTTTTCTGGTTCCTGCATAGGTTTAAGAGGGGGGGCCTACAATGCTCACAAGGTCCTCTGCCACTCAACGTGGCAGTCAGTCGCCGTGTCTCCCTCAGCGTGGTCAGGCTTGATGGTGGTAAGGAGAGGATCTCTGGGACTTGGCTCATGGAGTTTCTTTAGCCTAGAGAATTCCTCTAGCCTGGGGATAAGGGCCTGGCTGCCTACATACAGGGCATGTCTCTGTTTTTCCGAAATATCTGCCTTTTGAATTTCTCTCTTTTTTTCCTGCAGCTGGGTTTGGTGTGGTCCAATCCAGACTCTGTATTTTAGCTTTTCCAGAGAAAAACCCTGCATGCAGACTCTGCTTGGGTGGGAAGGGGTGGCAGCTAGCTGGGCAGCGGTGGTCAGGTATGCAGAGAGATGGCACTCTTAACTCCTTAGATGTTCAGCCTCCCTCCCTTTTTTTTTTTTTTTTAAAGATTTTATTTATTGGGGCGCCTGGGTGGCTCAGTGGGTTAAGCCGCTGCCTTCGGCTCAGGTCATGATCTCAGGGTCCTAGGATCGAGTCCCGCATTGGGCTCTCTGCTCAGCAGGGAGCCTGCTTCCCTTCCTCTCTCTCTGCCTGCCTCTCTGCCTACTTGTGATCTCTCTCTGTCAAATAAATAAATAGAATCTTTAAAAAAAAAAGATTTTATTTATTTATTTGACAGACATCTACCTGTCAGTAGGCAGAGAGGCAGGCAGAGAGAGGAGGAAGCAGGCTCCCCGCTGAGCAGAGAGCCCCATGCGGGGCTTGATCCCAGGACCCTGAGATCATGGCCTGAGCCGAAGGCAGAGGCTTTAACACACTGAGCCACCCAGGCACCCCAGCCTCCCTCCTTTAACATTTAAGCCTCCCTCCTTTAACGACAGCTCTCCCCTGCAGGTGGAGATGCTGGCTCTTCCACCTTTTGAGACTTTGCAGCTGACCCATGCAAATGGGATTGATTCTTAGTTTTCTCAGCGGCCAGTTCACATGTGCATTTCTTGTGTCTCCCAAGTCCGTACCACTGATCCGTTTGCTTTCCTCCTTCCACCTTCATGTCGCTGTTTCAGCCTCTCATTCTCTCTATTCCTAGGCGCCCTAAAATTCTTTCCTCGTGGTTCTAGTGGACTTATGGAGGGAGCAAATGTGCACGATGGGTTCAATCCACCATTTTTCTGGCCAATTTTTTCCAGTTTTAATGAGATATAATTGACACACAGCACAGTATAAGTTCAAAGTGGACAGCATGATTTGATCTGGTTAGTTTAAAAAAAAAAAGATTATTTGAGAGAGAGAGGTTGAGAGGGAGGAGGGGCAGAAGGAGAGAGAGAGAGAATCTCCAGCAGATCCTGAGCTGAGCACAGAGCCCGATGTGAGGCTCGACCTTATGGCCCCGAGATCATGACCTGAGCCAAAATCAAGAGCCAGATGCCCAACTGACTGAACCACCCAGGCACCCCGATCTGGCTAGTTTTGTTTTATTTCTCCTTCCTTTTTCTTTTTTTCTTTTCTTCCCTTTCTTTTTTTCCGTCTTCCTTTCTTTCTAAGAGTTTGTTTATTTGACAGAGAGAGTGAGAGAGCACAAAGAGGGAGGGCTGCAGAGGGAGAGGGAGAAGCAGGCTCCTCACTGAGCAGGGAGCCTGATGCAGGTCTTCATTCCAGGACCCTGGGATCATGAACCGGGCTGAAGGTAGACGCTTAACAACTGAGCCACCCAGGCGTCCCCCCTGGCTAGTTTTCTAATGTAAAATTGGATTGCCAGAGAGAAGGGTATAGAAGGAGTACATCTCCAGTCTTGAGACTCAGTTATCTCAGGGAGTGGAATGAAGGAGAAGATTCCCAGTTCTTGTCTTTGGATTGTTTCACTGTCTACGGTGAAGTTCATAATCCCCTTCTAAAAAACCGTTAGCAGGCACCCGGTTGGCTCAGTCATTAAGTGTCTGCCTTTGACTCAGGTCATGATCCCAGGGTCTTGGGATTGAGCCCCGCATCAGGCTCCCTGCTTGGTGGGAAGCCGGTTTCTCCCTCTCCCCCTCCCCTGCTTGTGTTCCCTCTCTCGCGGTTTCTCTCTGTCAAAGAAATAAAATCTTTCTTTTGTTGTTGTTGAAGATTTTATTTATTTATTTTAGAGAGAGAGAGTGAGCGAACATGGGAGGGGGAAGGTCAGAAGGAGAAGCAGACCCCCTACTGAGCAGGAAGCCTGATACGGGACTCCACTTCAGGACTCCACTTCAGGACTCCAGGATCATGACCTAAGCTGAAGGCAGTTGCTCAACCAACTGAGCCACCCAGGTGCCCCAAAAAAGAAAATCCAAACCCAAAGAAAAAAAAAAAAAAACCAAAGAAAAAAACCCAAACAAAAAACATTAGCCTCATAGGTCCACAGGTCCTCACTGAGCATCTGTCTGGGATAAGCGCGACTGATGGGAACTCCCTTCTTTGGGGTCAGCAACAGGGACCATCTGGCTGGGAAAGCCCATACAGCTCCACGTGGTGATGAGTGAGAAGTTGAACCAGGGCTGAAAGGATAAGCACTAATCTTGGGAAATTTGCCGCTGTCCCGCTTGGCTCTCGCCTGGTAAAGAGAAGGGCTGGATTTGCCGAAATAAGTGAGTCACAGCTTCTGTTCTAGTGATTTATTTTAGTTTTTTAAATCTCCTGTCTGCACAAGCGCAACAAGGCCCCTGAACTGTGGCCTGCCCCCGAAAATCATTCGGGCAACAAATGGTGATGGTTCTCTAGCGGCCGGTGCTGGCCCGCCTATGGTGGACGCTGCCCCCGGGGCAGTTAATGAGGGACTCTTGAGGCAAATGTGCTCTGGAGTTTTCTAACACAGTGGAACATTAAAATCACAAAGACACTAGATGTAGGCATTTGGAGATACCCCCCTCACCTGGATAGAGATATTAAATTTTTTTTTTAAGATTTTATTTATTTGACACAGAGAGATCACAAGTAGGCAGATAGGCAGTCAGAGAGGGGGAAGCAGGCTCCTGGTTCGGGGTTCGATCCCAGGACCCTGAGATCATGATCATGAAGACAGAGGCTTAATCCACTGAGCCACCCAGGCACCCCAGAGACATTAAACTTTTAACTATATCCCTGCAGTGTGGATTTGATTTCCCCAGGCAGACTTCTCCGCTCCAAAATCCCTAAAAAAAAATTTTTTTTTGCAAGTTTCATTTTCAAATGTAAAGATCTTTAATCTTAATAGCTTTTTTTTTTTCTCTTACTGTTGTTCTAGTGCGGTGTGACGGGGCGCTGGACCATTTTTTCCCAAATGGTAGCCAATTTGTCCAACACTTAGAACCTGAAGAAATCATTCCATCTCCTTTCTGATCTGAAGTGCCATCTTTGTCACTAAATAAACATACCTGGCTTTTTTTAACAATGCATATTTGCAGACCCCCTCCCCAGGATCAGAATCTCTGGGAGTGGGACTCTAACCATGTTTGGAAATCAGTGCCTTAGAGCCTTGCACAGGCCAGCCGCACTGGCACCCCTGGAGAGCGTGATGGAAGTTAAAATTCTCGGTAGCCACTGCAGACCTGCTGAATCAGACTCCCAAGTGGGGCCCAGAAGGGTGTGTTCCCACTGGGCCTCTGGGCTGCAGTCTGCGAGTCACTCACTGCGTGCAAGGGGGCCGTTGTGTGCTAGCTGGCCACGGCACAGATGTGGAGCTGTCTTGGCAATTAGTGGTAAGTTAATGGTTCGCACTGATGCAAGCATTGCGTTGCACTCACTTTCCCCAGCTCCGTTTTCCTGTCTGCTGTCAGGAGAGCTGGTCAAAGAATTACAAAAAGATGATACACACACCGCAGGGTGGGAAGTCACAGCACGTCGCCCCCCCCGCCCCCCCCCAACACACCGCAAAGGGGCTGAGGGCTCTCAGCACTGTGCGTGGAGGCAGAAGAGAGGCCTGAGCGTGAGCCGCAGCAGGTCAAGCCCATGCCCAGGGCTCACCCCTCACTCTCTTCAGGCTTGACCTTGGCGGCCAGGACACCCCATCCTGGAGCTAAGATGCTCACTGGTCTTGAGGTCTGCGGGCGGACTCACTTCCTGGGTTCTGCTCAGGGGCGGAGCCGCAGGGTGGGCGGGGCGAGGCGCAGAATCCGGCTGATGAGGATTAGGTGTGCCCACTACCTTGCCTCCTGCTGGGGTTCCCCTTTCCTGCGCAGGGAAGTCCCAGGCACTCCAATCTTCCCCGTGAGCCCTCGGGATGCAAAGCGGTGACCTCACCAGGGTAGTGGCCCAGCTCTGGCCCACAGAGCAAGGTGCCACCGTCTGGATGCCCCAGGCGGTGGAACTGGATTTAGGGCATCAGGGCGGGCTGGCTGCACAAAAGGGTTAGGAGTCTCAGCTGGGACCTCCCTCCCTCCCGCCTGCCATCTGGGACGGAAATCAGATTTTCACTTTCCATCTGATTCCTCAGCATACGTCCAAAGTGGGTGTTCCCTGGGCTGGGTTCTAGGCCTACTGCAGGGTCAAGGCGAAAGACCCAGACCCTGTGTGTCTCTTGGTTGAAGGTAAACAAATTTACCTGGCTCTGGGATTCCACCACAGGGCTCCAGGGAGACTAGAGTTCCCCCAAGCTGCTTGTCATTGGATCACCGGTGCGCTTGTTACACCGCACGTTCTCAGGAATCTTGCCTGCAGAACTCACGCTAGGGACTCGGAGGTTGGGGTCCGAGAAATGGGCCCAACGGCTGCCCACGTGACCCCTCTGAGCAAAGCCATTATTCCATCAGGGGCGTAAGCGCAGCTGGGACAAGTGGACTCATGAAGGTCTTAGTTAAACGCTCGGCTGGGCTTGATTACCCCTTCCGTCGCCTCCTTTGTCCCTCCCAGCTGTGACTCAGGAGCGTGCTTTCTTGCTCACCCAGCCTGGGTGCCTCGGAAACACGGCAGATGTTTTTGCTGCCAACACTGGGGCCCCACCCAGGGCTGTAGGCAGCAGTGAGTGGGGTCACGATAGGGTTAGACACCCACTTTCTGAGAATACCTACTTTCTTAGGCCGGCTCTGTCTTCCTGGCGACCGCGCTCGCGGGCCGCTCCCATCTCCGGACGCCCCGGGGGCGGGGGTGGTGGTCAAGGCTCCGGAGAGGCGGAAAGTTTCCACCTAGGCCTCCTTCATCTTGGCAGGAGCGCGTTAGCCCCACATCTATAGTTCCTTCTAGAAAGGGGCGTTCCTGGAAGGCGGGTGGTGGGAGCTGGAGCAGAAACAGCTGAAAGAGTTTGCTAGAAAGTGTTTCCCTCTGGGCCGGTGCAGCACCTGGTGCGTCCACACACGTGCGTGACTCTGAGAACAAATACTTTGGTATCTGGGGGAAAGGTTTGGTCTCCAGCTCCCTGTTCTCAGGGGGCCCGGGGAGCTGGCGGTGGTCGTACTCGGCGCTGCCGGTGAAAACGGAGCGGGGGCGGCGGCCGGGGCGTCGGGCCCCCACCGCGGCCAGGCTCGGGGCTCCCGGCTCCGGGCGCGGGCGGCCAGCGGGGGGCGCCTGCGGCCGCTCCACCGCCCCCGCCCGCACTGCCGGATCCAGCCCGCGGCCGGCGCGGCCACTCGGGCGGCGGCGGCGGCGGCGGCGGCGGCGGCGGCTGCCGGAGCGCGGGCAGGAGCGGCGGCGGCAGGTGAGCGCGGCGGCGGCGGCCCGGGCCCCGGAGCGGGGAGGCGCGGCGACCCCGAGTGGCAGCGTGCCGCCGTCCGAGCCCCCGGGGCCCCCGCGTCGTGGGGGGCGTCGCGCGGGGTGTCTGCGAGTCCTGGCAGCGCGCCGGCCGGGCCCCACCCAGGCGGAGACCCGGTGGGTGTGGGGCTGGGGCGGCGTCGGCCGGGTCGAGCCTCCGGGGAAAGGCGCCGAGGCGGGAAGCGGAGCCGCCGCCCCCTGCGCTCCTCCTCCTGCGGGGTTTGCGGGGGGTGGGGGTCTTCTCAGATGCTCCCTCCCTGGGTCCTCTGCTCCCCTCCCGGGGCCGCGGGAGAGCCTCGCAGACAGAGTCCCGGCGAGCAGGAGCTGGGGCGCGGCCCCACTTTCCGGATGGCAAGACTGAGACCTGCGGGAGGGATACGGCTCTGTGCCTTTCCCCGGCTGCACCCCAGGCCGGTCACCTTCGGAACGATGCCGGCAAGCTCGCTGGCCTGTGATGGTCCCGAGGGCCTGGCTGGTTAGGTTTCCCAGACTTGACAAGGCCCGGGCTCCCGAGAGCCGGTAGAGTGTACTGAAAGTAACAATAATACCTCAAGGAGGAGAAGGCGCAATGAGGGCCAGACCAGGGATTGGGTTTGGAGGCAGTCCTACCACAGCCGGGGTTGAGCAGGGCCCCTTTCGAATTAAGGGAGGGGGGTTGGGCTAGAAAGCTAGGCACTAGCCCCTGACTTAGATGCCCACTGGGGAAAACCGGAAACCTAAACTTTACATCTGAAGGGAATGGGTAAAGGTAGTCTGACCCTGGTTAGGGGAGAGATGCTGGAGTCTTCCTCAGTGGGTTCTATCTTGGGTCCCCCCCCTCAGAGGCCAAGAACTCCTGTTCTTTCTGAGTCCCAGAGTCAAAGCTGGAAATGAGAGATTAGGATTGGAGCCTTTCACTGGAGGAGCCCAGTTGGCCTGGGTCTGGGGGTTGTGCCCGGAACAGCCAATGCGGCCCAGCCTCTATTGTGCTGAAGCGCCCTCAGACCTGGTCCAGAGTGAGGCTCCCCAGGGCTGTGAACCCACGACCATCAGGCCTGCATGGTCTCATGGCCCCTGGCTGAGGGGTTCCGGTGGTGGGGTGTGGGGGGAGTCTGGGGCTCTGTTATTCTGTCACTGCTTTGACAGGTGGGCAGCCGCCCTCATGGTAGCAGGGAGCTTGTGTGGTGGGGACTTGGGGTTGTGGGGGGAGGACCCCAGGCACAGTGAGGAGATTCCCCCAGGAATGGAGCTGCTCCAGGGGTATCAGAGGGGGCAGCTGCCTCCCCCAGAGCTTAGTGTTCAGGATCTTGACATGTGAGGTCCTCTTCCCTCAGCTGTTGGTGCTCTTGGGCCTATTGTGGTGGGGGTGGGGGGAGGGGGCAGGGAGAGGTGGGAGCCCTCTGATTTCTGAGGCCAGATGGCTCACAGAGCCCTAGCACCTTCCTTATATCATTTGATCTGTGAGTTAGGGCTGGAATGACCTGCCCCATCTACAGGTGGGAAAGCTGAGGTCTTCAAGGTCTCTTAACAAGTTAGGCCTGGAGCTGGGACTAGGGCCTGGCCTCATGGTCTTCCCATCCTATTCTGGTATGGTTCTGGTGAAGTCTATTTGAGTACATATCGGGAGCCTGACCCCACCCCAACAGGTGGAAGGGCCTCAAGTGGACCCCTTAAGTCCCTCCCCTCCACCAAGGGCACAACACATTGCCCACTCACCTCTCCCTTCCTTCTGCTCCTCCCTTTTCCCCAAGGATGCTCTGGGGCTTTGCTGCTGACCTCCGCGGCTTGGATCCTTTTCCTGTGTACCTGGGCACACGGGCACACTGATGGGGGATAGTGGCTTTTGTTGACTCCGCGGCTGACTCCAGCAGGGGGAGTCTTGAGTGGCCTGCCTGGGCTGGAGGCAAAGAGATGGCGTGGCTTCCTGCTCTCCTGAGCCCCTTCTAGCCCACTGAGGAAACAGAGTTCACCTTTACCCCAAACACCTCTGTAGGGAGAACCTCACACAGCAGGCAGGCCAGTCCACACTCTGGACGCTGGAGAAGGACAGACAGGGAGAGGTCTTCATTGGTACATCTTTGGGGAAGTCTGGTGATCCATCATTTTCTTCTTTATTCATGCTTGCTGTATTTTCAAAGTTGTCTAAAAGCGAGAAAAGCAAAACTTTACTCCTTTCTCATTTGCTCCGGAAAACTTCTCAAGAGCAGTTCTGCTGCTCCTGAAGTTCGGACCCAGGTTTGCAGGTCTGGTCTGGGGACAGATGTAAACTTCTGAATTTAATAAAGTGTCCAAGGGGAAAGTCTCAGGTTTCTGAAATAGTTCAGAGCAGATGAGTCTTGAAACACACAGAACAGCCTGGAACTCATGCAGAAGTCAACATCCTAATTGGTCTGTTGCGGACCTTCCTGTTGGCGGTGTTGCCTCTCCGGCTGTGAGTCCGAGGGGAGCCATGGCTCACGACCAGCTGCTGGAGAGCCATCTGATGGGGGCCGGCAGGCAGGTGGACGGGGGCTGGGGTGACGGCAGCCTCCAGCCCTGAGCCACACCCGTTTGGGAACCGAAGAGAATGGTTTCCTAAGCTGATGCTTGGCCTGGGTTAGAATTGGGGAGAGGGGCTCCCGGCCCAGAAAGCAACTGATGACTCCACATCCGGGAGGGTCCGCACTGAAGAAGCCGAGTGCGTGGGATCAGCCCACAGACTCCTTCTCTCTGAGTAGCACAGGCTACATGGCCCATCACCTCCTGCGTCTTTTCTGCTCCCTGCGTGGAGACCTCCACTCCTACCTCCCGGCCCTTGCACCTGCTGTTCCTTCTTCCTGTAAACCCTCCCCCCCCCATGCAACGCCATCACGTCTCTTAGGAAATGCTCAGCACCCCCCTCTTGGACAGCTGACCTCAGGGGTCACACTCAGTGCTGGTGGACTGTGGGTCAGGGACCTGGCCTGGGGACCCTTTTGACCTCAGGCTTTGGTTCTGGGGCCTTTGCCTTCCTCTGCCTTTTGGACATGGACATTTGAGCCTGAATTGTCACTTTGAGAGGGGAAAAAAGGAAGGCAGGAACCATGGCTCCCTCCTACCCTCAGCCATCCATGGCCCTCTCTGTCTCCCAGCTTATTATAAGAGGGGCTAAATGGAGCCCCACAGAGGGGGGTGGTGGGCATTGGGCCAGGGCCATTGCCAGGTGTACGGGAGCTGGCAGCAGGAGGCCACTCCTTTGGTTAATAACCACCTGCTGAGTGAGGTGGCTGGGAGCACTCCTGCTGTTGGCAGAGGGAACCACTGTTTCCAGCTATTAACAACAAAGGCTATTATTTGCAAGTTCTTGGCCTGGCAGACGAGAACATGGCCTCTGGAGTGGACCCTGTGGGCTTGAGTCTCAGCTCCCCATTTCCTAGGCAAGTGCTTCAACCTCTCTGGGCTTGTTTCTCATCTATGAAGTGGAGACAGAATACTTATCTCAAAGGCCAAGGCACAGTTCCAGATTAAAGCTCACCAAGGGGACAGGACAACCAAACTCAGTATGTGAACCCAGGCTGGAAAAAAAATAACATCGTGTAAGGGACTTTACTGGGACAGTTGACGAAACTGAACATGAACTGTAAAGCGTTGTATCCATGTTAAATGATTTGATAACTATAGGGTCTGTGTTCTTAGGAAACATGCATTGACGTTTTTAGGGGTAGAGGGGCACAGGGTAAGCAGTCTGCTTTCAAGTACTGGAAAGAGACACGTATATAGATCTTAAAATGAGGCAAAACAGCATAAGTAGATCTGCATAAAAAGTATAGGGGAGTTCTTAGTGCTTTTCTTGTAATCTTTCTGGAAGTTTGAAGTTATTTCAAAATACAAAGTTAAAAAGAATGCCTCTTGGTTGGGATGAAATGACATTAATTCACATTACTTAGAATGGTGCCTGGCATTCACTGTTCACTGTTGCTTTTTATCACCATTCGTCTGGGCAGAGTGTAGCTTACTGTCACAGGAACCTGTGTTATTTTTTCCACTTCTAAAGGACACACTCGAAGTCGAGAGAGGTTAAGTGGTCTGCTCAGGGTCCCACAGCAGTAACTCCAGAGCACTGACAGAACGGCTTACAGTCTATTTCAGATTCATTGCCAGAATCTGAAACTATGAGATTCTACACAAAAACCCAGATTTCCAGCTACATACCCTGTCCTACCCCAGTCCTCCCTCGGTCCCACCCCCAGCACGAAGCAGGGCACCTGGCTCTTGCAAAGGGAAGCAGAATGGCTGACCCACCCTCTGACTGGAGTGTTGGCAGAGCCTGGGCTGCCGTCTTCATCTGGCTTTGGTGTGTGCTGGTCAGAGTCCGTTATCCCCTCTGAGCCTCTGGGTCTTCCTCTGTCATATGGGGTTATACCACCTTCCTGGAGGGTGATCCCAAGGACTCAAGGACCCAGCATGTTACCCTCAAGCAGGGTAGACTTCTGCGTGTGTGGCCGTGAGGACTGTTCATCCCAGTTTCTGGCCTCCTATGCCCCTGGGTCCCCACCGCCCTGGGTGTGGGGTCAGGAGATGCCTGAGAAGGGAAGGAAGGAGCAAAAGCTGGAAATGGGCCTGGCTGTCCACAGGGGGTGGGGGAGGGCAAGGCTGGGCAGGCACTTTTTCCTTGACTTTGTAGGTGTGCCCTACGGGCCCCATCTCACAGAAGAGGGAACAGGCTCTGCAGGGATGGCGGGAGGAGTGCACTTGGTGGGTTTCCCCAACAGATGGGGAAACTGAGGCTCAGATGAGTGACGTGAACCTCAGAGGCCCCACAGCCACGCTGCTTCTGCCTCCTAGGCCAAGGCTCTCATTCTGTTCCCAGGAGGACAAAGCTCATTTCTTCCTTTTAAATGGCTTGAATTTTTTATGTTAATTACAGAAATAATTCACATTTATTATTGAAAAATCGGAAAACTCCAGCAATAAAGTGAGGACAAAAACCAGAATCTGTACTCTTCCAAGTAATCCATTAACATACGGGTGTATATCCTTCTAGAGGGCTTTTTTTTTTTTTTAAAGGACAAGAAAACAAACTGCGCCCAAGTGTCTTTCTTGTCCTCTAAGGACAATTCAGCCAGCCCCACGGCCCCCCCCCCCCCAGTGCTCTGTGAGTGCATTCAGCGGGGATCCTAGCCACATCAGGCTGGCCTGGCGTCTGGTGCTCCGGCAGCCCTGGTGGATTTCTTAGTCCCCTATAGCTGGACACACAGGTTGTTTCCGATATTTTTGTGGTTGGAGCATTCCTCTGAGGAGCAGGCAGCGAAGGGTTTGCACACGCTGGGGATTCTTTGTGTCAGTAAATTAGGAAGGGTGCACCCCTTCCGCCTCACCCCTCCAGACGCAGGTTTGCGGTATAGGCTGCGTCTGGCGGCGTGGAGGGCGCTCGGCTCCCAGGAAACTGCTTTGCGGTCAGCAGATGAGACAGGGAGGGGCTCCCTGGAGAGCTTTGCCAGGAGAGGGTATCATTGTTGCGCCCTGGCTGGTTCTGGAAGCTTTTAAGCTCCTATGGGGGTGGCGGGTAGAGGTTGAGGCCAAGGAGGAGGAGTGCCTCTGCCCTGTGAGGGGGTGACGGTGTGGCCTGGGGGCTGGGCCAGGAGCAGGATCGAGTCTGGTTTTGCGGTTTTTGTCGGTAGGTTCTGGCTCTGAGACCCCGGGTGAGTGGCCTTCTCTCCCAGAGCGGCACCTTTCTCATCCGTGGGAAGGGGCTTGCCACAACCCCTCGACTGCTGGGACTCGAGCAAGACAAGGCCGTAGAGTTGTTCCCAGGACCGGGTCTCAGCTTCACTAGGGAAGGATTACACGGGTACAGGGAAAGACAGAGTGGGGACACCCGCTGCATACCCATCCCTTAGCGGCCACCCCGGGGAGGGGTGTCCTCCCTCCTCTCCCATGCTTTCCCCTCCAGACCTATTGCTTCCTCTAGGCAGATTGTGGTATATATTACTGCAAGTTAAGGACTAGCCGCCCCAGGATTATTACCACACCTGAAGCCTAGCAGTGTTCTGACTGTAGCTATCCATTCAGAGTTCAAATATCTAATTAATCTATACACATCAAATATGTATCTATTTTAGTTTTTTTTTTTTTTTTTAATATGATCCTGGGCGCCTGGGTGGCTCAGTGGGTTAAAGCCGCTGCCTTCAGCTCAGGTCATGATCCCAGAGTCCTGGGATCGAGCCCCACATCGGGCTCTCTGCTCAGCAGCGAGCTTGCTTCTTCCTCTCTCTCTGCCTGCCTCTCTGCCTACTTGTGATTTCTGCCTGTCAAATAAATAAATAAAATCTTAAAAAAAAAAATATGGTCCTTATTAGGTCTATATAATGAGACTGTATGACAGAATTGATAATCATCCCCTCTCCTAGTGTCATGGATTTTTTTTTTTTTTTAAGATTTTTATTTATTTGAAAGAGAGAGAAAGCACAGGTCGGGGAATGGCAGTGGTTGAGGCAGAAGCAGGCTCCCCACTGAGCAGGGAGACTAAAGTTGCAGGACTCAATCCCAGAACCCCGGGATCATGACCGCAGCTGAAGGCAGACACTTAACCAACTGGGCCACCCACATGCCCCATTTTGGAGGTTTTTGAAGCCAGATCCCTTTTCCTACAGTCAAGCCTCCTATCACGTGTAACACATTCCTTACCCTTGTGAACCTGGAGGCTTGATCTCATTCAGTGTCGTTGGCAGGAGAGCATCTCGCTGGAGATGGAGACAGGCTACTCCTGGGAAGCTGGCATCGTCTGCTTGCGCCTTGCGTGTGATGCCCGTGGCCACGGATGTTCAGTGGCTTTAACATCGAAGCATTTTTAATAACAAACCCTTCCATTTTCACCTGGTTACAGGTGGTGCTAAATTTGGCTCTGGGGGAAGAACTTCATGTCAGGACATTGTTCTTTCTGATTCTTGACTTTTTCTTCATGGTAGTTTTACCTGGTGTCTCTTAATAACACAGGTGGTTAATTTTTTTTTTTTTTTTTAGAGAAAATTGGAAAATAGTCATAAATAAGAAGATAGGTATGAAAAGACTGTTAGATTCTACCAACTTAGTGGTAACTCCTAAGATTTGAGTATGTCCTTCTAGATTCTTTTTTTTTTTTTTAAAGATTTATTTAGTTAGTTAGTTGAGGTGGGTTGGTGGGGGGGGAGAGAGCGCGTGAGCAGGGGAGCGGAAGAGGGAAAGGGAGAGGCAGACTCCCTGCTGAGTGCAGAGCCCAACACAGGGCTGGATCCCAGGACCCTGAGCCGAAGGTTGATGCCTAACTGACTGAGCCACCCAGGCGCCCCTAGATTTTCACACATCTGTGACACGATTAAATGAACACGCAGGTCTGTGGCTGCCATTTTCACAGTGTGGCGTCTTGGTGGTGACCCCCTTCCTAGGATCTGTGGGGCAGAGCATGGCCTTCCTTGCCACCCCTCGGCCCTTCCCACCGCAGCTGGGTGTGGGGAAGGACAGGCGGCTGCTGTGCAGCCCAGCTGCCAAGTTTTTCAAAGGAAATGAGGACTTTTGGTTGGCAGGGCGAGAGCTTTCACATCTGTTCTTTTAGGATTCTGTGCTGTTACTCAACACCCTGTGACCCTGGCTGCCCCCTTCCTCCTCCAAAGTCCTCCATCTCCCAGGCCTAGCAGAGGCTGGGGCCCTCAGGGTCCTGGGAGCCAGCCCCCTGCCCTCTGGTGGACAGCGCCCCCTACGTGATGCTGGGCTGCCCCTCTCTCCTTGTTCTCTCTCCTTGTTCTGGCGCTGGACCCGTGACAGGCGGCGGATTTCTGCAGGGGAGGGGCAGGGTTGAGAGGAGCTGAGTTTAATAGCTAAGATGCTGTTTACTTAGCCCATGTGTTTATTTGGAGTGGCTTTGAGGCTCGCCTCAAGCTGCCCCTTAGGACCACCACTGATTAGGAGTTAGGCCCTCATTCCATCCTGTCACTTGTGACCTCTCGCCTGACCTCAGCCAGCCCCTTCTCCTCTGCAATCCCCGTTTTCTGACTGGAGGGAAGGAGGGAGCCAGAGGGTGTCCATGTGTTCCCAGTCTGGGAAAGAAAGGGATCCTGGCCCATCCCTGAGCCCACAGCCAGGAAGAGATGAAGGCAGAGGGGCGGGAGGTGAGTGGATGCTTTGGAATGTGCCCCCTCCCACCCCTCGGGGCCCTGTGTGAAAAATCAGTCTGGGAGGAAGGTGAGTGACGGGGCCACCAGGCTGTGTCTGCCGCACGAGGCCCCCCTCCATGGGGAATCTCACTCCAGCCCTCCTGGCCATGAGCCTGGAAGAGCTGGGGCCAGCGGACCAAACGCCTGTGCTAAGCTGGCTGTTTGTCCTCCCCCACGGGTGGGCGAGTGGGGGGGGGGCGTGTCTCTGCTCTGTGCTCTTGGGGGGAGAATCTGAGTGCAGATCCCTCAGGCAGAAATGTCATCAAGGGCCTCTTGAGTGGCCGGGGGGCCTCCCGAAGAGGAGAGATGATCCTAGGTCACGCCTGAGCAGGCCAGGGCCACGGTGGTGAGAGGGAGTCTGGCTGCTTGTGACGGGGGCCGCTGGGTCCCAGGGCTAGCAGCGTGGTGCTGGCTGAGGGAGGGCCCTCCGCTCCCTGTCACGGGACTGCCTGAGTGTCCTCACAATATGGCGGCCGGCTTCCCCAGAGCCAGTGCTCTGAGAGGGGGCGAGGGGGAAGCCACACTGTCTTTCATGACCTCAGAAGTCACACATTGTGACTTCTGCCATATTTTGTGGGTTGCGAAGGTAGGGAGGGGCATGAATGCTGAGGGTTGTTGGAGGTCATTTGGAGGCTGACTACCACAGGGGCAAAATGGCGCCCGTCGCTTCTAGCTCACATCCTACCAGGCTGTTGAAATGTGAGCGCCTTTTTCCTATATAGTTCCAACAAAATCCCAGAATTGGATCTCCTTGGACCACTTTGAGTCCCATGACCGTTCCTCAGTGGACAGGGGTCACAAGCCTGCCCCTGGAGGGCTGGTTGCCCATAGGAACAGGGAGCTATTACCAGAATGGAGATGGCTGCTGCAGAAGGAGGGTATCACACTGTAAACCCTCTGTGGAGAGACCTTTGGCGCTCTGCAGCCCAGAGGCAGTAGTGATGGGACCCTGGGGAAGGCTTCCTGGAAGAGGAGGCATTTATACTTGTCTTGGGAGAGTGGGCAGTGTTTTGACCATTCCTGGGGGCAGAAGGGTCTGAATCAAGGCATGAAAGAGTGAGGCATGGAACGTGGACTCAGGGGCGTCCTGGGATCTTTTTCTTTCCTAGGCTGGGAACATATGGATGCACTCAGGCTCAGTCCTTCATTTAATAGTCAGGAAACTGGGTTTCCAGAGGGGAAAGGACTGGTTGAGGTCATGCAACTGGTTAGGAGTTATAGGATGGAACGAGGGCCTCTGACTCCTAATCAGGGAGGATGGAAACATGACTTGTGGGGGTCAGGACTTGACGGAGGAGGCACAGCAATGCCATGAAAGGCCTTGGACTAGGGCAAGCACATAGCAGAGCCAGGATCTGGGGTTTGGAACCGAGAGAGCCCCACTCCCTGAGTCTCCTCCCTTGTCCTCCTTTAACTGAGCACTTACTCTGTGCCTTCCACACGTTTCTCACCTAAGTCTCCCCCACCCCTTCCAAGGAGCTGGGTGACTTTACAGAGGGGCTCCGAGGCTGCCCAGATCACACAGCTTGGCCAAGGTTGCTCCTTGGGGCTCTGACTCTAGCGTTCATAAGCCTTTTCCTTCCTCATCCATGGGACAAGGGGCCGGGCTAGCAAATCACTAGCCTCTCAGGGCTCTTCTGGGGTGTGGTGAGCCTCCTGACTTTGGGGGAAGGAAAAGATAAGGTGACTGAGGTATGGATGGTCTTTCCCTGCTCATACCCCCTCCGGGAAGCCTGCCTGAGGTCCCAGAGGCACCGGGTGCCATGGAGTTTCTTCCTGAGAGGAAAGGCTTGGCATCTGTTGGCTCAGGGCTTGACGTTATTTGTCGTTTGGTCGCCCGACAGTCTGCCTTGTTTCTGCTGCACTTTTATTCCTTCCTGCCCACTGTTTCAGGACCTTACCACTTTCCCAGGCTGTGGCTCCTGGGCAGGTGAGGTCTCTCTGCCCAGAGCTCCGGTCCATGAGTCTTGTCTCCATAGATGATTCTCCCAGACCTTTGTGTTGGCCTTGGTGGGCACAGCTTAGCCTGGGTGCTTGGCCGGGGTGGGGGGGGTGCAGTGTGCTGTGTCCAAGTCCCGTTTGTGCCCCCAGCAGCAGAGAGGGGTCCTGGCCATGGGGAGGAAGGTAGGGTATAGTGGGATTTGGAGTAGCCTGTCCTCAGGCAATCCTTTCTTTGGTCCCACGATGGTCATGGGGTGAGTGGTTGAGAGTACAGCCTTTGGAATCAAACAGAATTGAGTTAGAATCCTGGCTTTTCTTAGCTGTGTGTTCTGGGGCAATTGAGTGACCTCTCTGAGCCTCAGCTTCCTGTTCTGCAGAAGGGAACCTTCCTTGTGGGGCTGATGGGCCGTTGTGGGAGGCCGTGCTCAAGGCTGACACCAGCCAGTGTCCAAATGTTGATTGGAAGGCTCATCAGCCTGGGGGCACGGGCCCTGTCTGGCAGGACCTTGAAGTCTGTGTGGGGGCTGGGGGGTTAGGTGCCCAGCGGCCACGGCTGGGGGTACAGCAGGTGAGGAGGGAAGAGCCTGGCCAAGGCCTCCTCTGAGGATGGAGCTGAGACGGAGGCCTGGGGAGGGCAGGGGAGTCAGCTGGGAGAAATGGTCTCTATCCTTCACTTTGTTACCAAACAGTAGGTTTTGCTGTCAGGATAAAGGGTAGAACGTGGTTGCAGGACCTTAGGTCACTTGTTGAACAGGCTTTGAGGACCGGGGTGCCTTGTCCCTCTATCTTAAGAGGCCTCAGTTCCCTGCTTCACGGTCCTTCCTAGCCTGCTGCCTCACTGCGGAGCACCACGTGATCCCAATAGGGAAACTGAGGGTTGGCAAAGCAGAAGGAGCTTGCTTCCTTGGCTGCCTGGGGCCCAGGGCTGCTGGGGTTCTCTGGGGGCTCGAGCTGCTTGGAATAGCCACTCCAGGCATGGGCCTTGGCATGGGGGCTGCTGCGAAATGGAGAGGCAGCCGATGAGGCTGGAGACCTTTGACCTCTCAGAGATGGATGAAACCCCCTCACTATGTGGGTGGGGAAACTGAGGCTCAGAGTCTGACTGTTGGTGGGGGAGCCAGAATGAGGCTCAGTGTCGGGCTGCTTGTCAAGGATGCGTTTACTCCTGGCCTCCAGCCGTGTCCTCGGGGCTTCTAACAGAGGTTTTGGTGCCTGTTTTATTTTCACTTTTTGAAAATCGTTCCAGCTTCAAGCTTCCAATTTCCATGAAGTCATTGGAGCCAGGAGCCTGGACTCCTGCCTCTCCCCACTTCGGCTAAGGGCCCCACTGCAGCTGGGAGAGGGGGGCCCCCCACACCCCCGGAGGCGCCGAGCTCAGGGCTCAGCCTTAGCTTTTGCGCGGCGGCGGCTGCCGTGGAGCAGGAAGTTGTGGGTCCCAGATGTGACTCGCGCTTGGTAGGTAGCCGGCGAGGGAGGCTTCCCATGTGTGCACCCGGACGCCGGCCGAAGAGGGGCAGGCGGGGGCCGGGCCGCCTCCACGCGGGCTCAGACCCCGCCGAGGGGGCCTGGATGAGAGCCAGGTAAAGGGCGTTGGGGACGGGGCGCCCTGTGTCCTGGTGGCCTGGGCCTGAGGGGAGTGCGGGCTGGGCCTCCCTCGCCGGCAGGGGGTGGACAGGGTCCGTGCTGGGGGTGGTGGGGCAGCTCCTGGACAGAGGACCTGGACAGCTGTCCCCAGGCTTTGCCCAGCCCGACGAGGGGGTGCTGTTAGATCTGTGGTGGGGGGCTCACGGGGCTCGTTCCGCCTGGAGTTCTGTCAGCCCTGGACTCTCAAGGTGTCCACTTCTCTTTTCAAGCTTATAAGTTTACATTTACGAGTCCACTTTTCTCAATGACAGTAACAATTAGTGAGGGGAGGGCTGTCGAAGTCTGTTACGTTAAAAAGAAAAATAAGCCAAAAAAAAAAAAGAAAGAAAAATCCTGAAAGTGACACCTGCCTAAGAGAGAACCAAGGAACCTCTGGAAAATGGAGTGGTCTTCCTTTCTCTCCAGCCCCTCCCAACCTGAGGCCCCCCCGGGGACTGATGCAGACCAGTGGGAGTAGGTCCTTCTGGAACCTTCTGTGGGCTCATCCAGACCCAGGCATACAGGGTGAAGTAGGTGCCTCGTTTCTGTGTCACCACCCAGGGTTCAGGACAGTTGGCCCTGGGCTCTTCCTCTCTGGCCAGCCCTTGGGGGAGGGGAGCGGCAGGGGTGAGGAAAGCAGAGGGCTGGGCTGGACCTCGGTGCAACAGGGCGCCTGGCCCCCCAGGCCTGGCTGGGTGGCTGGCGTCCTGGTGGCCGGAGTGTGGGCTGGCTCTGCTTGGATAGCTGCGTGGCCGTGGTGGGGGGGTTTCCTGTGGCTTCTGATGGGAGGTGTGGGTGCAGAGGAAGGGAGGCTCTCAGATTGTTCTGGATTCGGGGCCCTCAGAAGGGAAGGTGTGACCTTTGTGGGGGCAAGAGTCTCTCGTGGAGTTGGAGTGCAGAGCCGTGGGCTGTCGGCCACAGATGTGCAGGTGGACAGCCCGAGGGTGGCCCACGAGAGAGGGACTAGGCCAGCCTTTCTCTGACAGCGGCTCCGGGGCGGTCGTTTTAGCCCATATGTGGATGAGCGTGTTTAAAATTTGCTAGGTATTTATTTTAACGTATTTGAGAAAAACAAACCTGTAACTAGGACCTTGGGTCCGTGAGTTCATGGTCTTTCTTCGCTTGGGACGGGGCAAGAGAAGATACTGAAACGAGAAGTGAGCAGACCCAAGAGGAAGCGTAGAGTCGGCAGCTTTGCCGGAAGCCCAGGCGTCTGTGGGGCCGAGTCGGGAGGGTCTGGGCCCAGAGGGTGTTTCTAACCCAGCTGCGGGTCTCCCTCCCTCCAGATGGGGCCTTCTGGGGTTTTCCTGTGGCTTCTGATGGGAGGTGTGGGTGCAGAGGAAGGGAGGCTCTCAGATTGTTCTGGATTCGGGGCCCTCAGAAGGGAAGGTGTGACCTTTGTGGGGGCAAGAGTCTCTCGTGGAGATGGAGAGCAGAGCAGCGGCGGTTTCCTGGCAGCGACTTCCGGGGGTTGGGGAAGGGGTGGTCTCGTAGGACCCCTTTGATGGGAGTGGGTCTCAAGAGAGGGAGACTTCCGGTGAGCCCTACAAGCATGCGGGGTCGGTGCAGGGAGGGATGGTGCAGGGAGGGACGAGGCAGTGGCTGGTGGGATGGGGCAGGAGGAGGGCCTCTAAACAGGCCAAAGGTGCTTTTTCAAGGGGAGATAAAGGTCATTCTTGATGTTTTGGGGACCCCCCCTTTACAGTTTATAACTGATGGCTTAACCCATTTCCTGTTCCCCTTCACCCCCACCCTGTGTGGTGGGTACCCACCCCCCCTTGTCCGTGGAAAAGACAGAGGCCCAGAAGGAGCCACATGTCCTGGGTCACACAGCGAGTCAGCCCCCAGGGGGGTCTAGGGGCACTTATTACCTGTCATGGAGAGTGGCCCCGTCGTGTCCCAGTGCCTCTTGTTTGGAGAGGCCGGGCACGGCAAAGATGACCCGGGGCTCTAGGTGGCTTTGAAGGGTGCCTAGGGGGTGAGCCTCACCGTGAGGAGGGAGGAATCAGGTTCTCCTGAGTGGGTCCCTCACCCCACAGGCCTGGCTTGGCCTTTGCCTGCACGTGCTGTTGGGGGGCCGGGGTGGAGCTGTACCACTGCTGAGCCGTGCCTCCTGGGACACGTGCAAGCTGGGAGTTAGTCCGGCTCAGTGAATGAGACCATCACATCTGAACAACCAGGGAGGCAGGGGTCTTCTGGAGGTCACTGAGTCCAGCCCCCTGCCCCCTCCCCTAGCCCCACTCTGTCTGCTTCCAGCAGCATGGGAAGTGAGCTGGGTTATCTGAGCCGGTTCCTGGCATCTGTAAAATGGGTCGCTCATGTTTGGAGGCTTAAACAGGGTGACACGTGGCATCTGGTGCCACAGAGCCACGACTCGCGGGCAGGTGTTACCGACGCTTGTCCTGCTTTGGGTGGGAGGGTGGGTATGTCTCGGGGAGGGGACCAGGGAGGTCAGGATGGGCAGGGCAGGGGGAGGGGCCTCCCCTGGAGCCTACAGCCCTTGGGCTGACTGCCAGCTCCCATCTGTGAAGTGGCCGTGCCCGGGCAGGGGGCCAGGAGAGCCACGTATGCCTGGAAAGCTCTTCCCAGGTGTCTGAGATCAAGTCTTGAGTTTCCCGGTGGTAGCCAGAGCCCTCCAGCCCACTCCTGTCTCGTGGCCCTCCGGCTCTGCCTCTGCCCCGTCCTGAATGGTTGTCCCCCTACCCACTAGGGTTCCTCCCACCCACAGCCCCCAGGGAGGGTGGCGGGGTGCTCACCTGAGGGCCACAGGCATCTGGCTTGATCTGTTGCCGCACCCGGATCTCACAGACAGCCACGTTGGGCCTGGGGTGTTGCCCAATCCCGAGTGCTGACCTGGATCAGAGCCCCTTCCTTTTCTGACTTTCTCCTGGAAGCCCTCTAGGTGTTGAAGTGGATGAGCCTTGGGTCAGAAGTGAGCTCAGTTCCTCTTTCCTGACATTTCTTCCACGACACTGGATCATCCCTTCTGACACCTGCTGATCCCAGCAATGGGTCTATTTCTCAGGGGTTGTCTGAGCCCCAGCCCAGTGTAGTGGGGGGAGGGGAAAGCCGAGCTGACCCTGCAGTCCACATGGTGTGGGAGGGCTGACCCAGGGGCTTGGACACGGGGCCGGCACGCTTCCTGGGTTCATCTGACACACATGCTGGTTCTCCTGTCTGGTGTATTTGAACCCCTTCTTCTGGCTCCTGGGGCCCTCTGTCCCGGCCTCCCTCCCAGTGCAGTCCTGCCTCTTGGGGCCTCCCGTGCCTTCGGCCACCCCCCACCCCGGTCAGTACCCTGCCTGTCTCGCTCTTGCCCTTTGCCCAAGCAGCCCCTCTGCTTATGCTTCCTTACCTGACACAGGTTACTCCATCCTGGCTCAGGTCACCCATTTGAGGGTTCCTCCTTCAGAGGTCCTCAAGCTTGGGAGAAGAGCGGGCTTGAGTTGTCTGTTCTGGAGTCGGTCACTTTGCAGCCCCATCCCCCGTCCCCAGCTGTGCAGCGAACCCCCTCCCAGGGCTGGGGCCTGGGGATACCAGGGCCACCCTCCTCTCTCCGTCCTCCCTGCTATGCCCCTGTCTGTACCCCTCCCCACAAGGACCACTGGAGGGAATTACCTGTGACTGTCACCAGGGAAAGGAAACAAACAGATCTTTGTTGGTGTTGGGGACATCCTGGTTTGCAGATGTGTATGTGGTCCCCCCAGGCTTACCTCCTCCCTCTTCCTCTGGCGCCTGGCTGGGGGTGATGGGAGTGGGAGTGCTCAAGACCTAGGGAGGAGCTCGTGCCCACCTGGGGCTCGAAGCATAGCAGGTTTGGCTTTCGGGGAATGCGAGGTTGTGCCAGTAGTAGGTGGGGCCACCAGCCACCCCTGGGACCCACACTACCCTGGTGGGGACCACTTTGTATTCCAGGATCTGGGCCCCTGTCATCTTCTCCAGGGACCTTTGGTACCCCTGGGAAGTGCCTCTGGTGCAGTGGACTGGGGTCCATGGTTCCTGCTGTCACTGGCCTGGGGAGCAGGGAGAGAGGCCTGGGAGCTCAGGGCATAGCCCCTCTCTGCACAGATGGGGAGCGTTTTCCTGCTTGGAGCTATGTGGGAGGCACAGTTTCCCCTGGTCTCACTCAGTGGTGGGGATGTGGATTGGGGGACCTCGTGCCTCCTCAGAGCCTCAGTCTCCCTGCTCCAGCCTCCTACATCTGTCTCGCTCTGGTCCCATCTGGCTGGGGGAGGAGGAGCCCTTTGAAGTCAGCTGGAGGTGCCACTTTAATGGGGGGGGGCAGGCTAAAGAGGTGTGTCCTGTTTTGAAACACTCCTCCTGGAGCTGCGCTGCCCAGGCCCTGTGGAGGGGGAGGCTCAGTGTCAGACAGTGCCTGGGGCAGGGACCAGCACTTCTGTACCCCTGCTTTCTGGGCAGGGGAGGAGGGAAGGGCTGCCTTTAGGGGGCTGTCAGGAAGTCAGGCTGAGACCCCCTGGGACTTAAAGGGCATCGCTCAGTGCCTGTTGATATCAAGGTTTTTCCCAGTGGCTCACCCCTTGTGTTTGGAGCCAGCTGGGGTGACCCCACGTGGTGGCATTTCCTGTGTCCCAGTCTCTGTGGGAACACTGAGCATTAAGTACCATCACCAGCCTCTTCTTTGATTGAGGAAACGGCCCAGAGAGGTTAATGCATGTGCCCTTGGTCACACAGCAACTCTGGTGTTTGGTCCCTGTGGCTCTGTTCTTGACCACAAGGCTTTCCTACCTTCCTGACTCTCAGCCTGAAGCAGCTCCCTTGACCACCCGCATGTTTCTCTTCCTCAGGGATCTCACTTTTTCCGTGTGTCTCCTCTCCCCTGTCAGTGTGAGCTCTCCAGGGGAACTTGCTTATTGTGGCCTCAGCATGTCACCCAGTACGGGGTGTGGGCAGGAGCCCAGTGAGCACGGGTGGGTTGGAGGAGCTCAGGCCCCGAGGGGAAGTCTGCTCTCCTGTGGTTGAAACAACACAGTAGGGTAGGCCCCCAGAGTGTGGAAGCTTCTGGATTTATGAGGAGGTTTCTAGCCATGAGGTCTTTTCATTGCCGGAATGGACCAGGGGGCCGGGGACATTTTTGTTCCCATTGCTCAGGTGAGAAACTGAGGCCAAGAGGCAGGTGACCTGCCAGAGCTCACGCAGATGGGAGCAGGGGCCCCAGGACTGGGCTCAGCCCCTGGGTGCATATTTGGTATAGGCCAGATTTGTCTCAATCCGTGGAGTTTTAAGCATCCCCTCTGTGGCAGCCAATGGCTGGATTTGGGAAGCTGGGCAGTGTACAGCCAGACGTCAGCCTTTGGCGGGGCGGGGCATGTAGCCATGCGTCCTGTGTTTCGATGGGCATTGCAGGCACTGGGGGTGTAGAGGCAGGCGCCAAATCTAGATTCAGAGGGAACTGGGCAGCCCTCCTGGGGGAGGAAACAGGTGAGCCTGGGCTCTGAAGGGTGGGCAGGAGTTTGCTAGGTTCGAGGGGGGTGCGGTGGGGGGGGCTTGGGTGGGGATGCAGGGGGAGGTAGGCAGTGCTTCCAGGCAGCCCTAGCCTGGAGACAAAAGGGCGGGGCTTGTTTGGGGAACCGAAATAAGTCAGTCCTGCACTCACAGAGAAGCCTCTGGAAGCCCTGGAGGAGTTTTCTGGCCACGGGGTGAGCAGGACCGGGCTTGGTGTCTTTGGGTGTGAGAGGCTGTGGCAGGCTACCCCACGGGTGGTCCTGTGTTTGGGGGTGCTTGGGGGCTCTAGTACCTTGGCTTCCTGTGTCCCACTGGAGCCCCGCTCTGGAAGGCAGGAGTTTGTGGAAGGAAGGAGGAAGTGAGCAGGATTGGGGGGCTTAGCCTCCTATAGGGAGGTCCTCCTGAGCCCCTGTGCGGGTGCAGCTGCAGAAGCCAGGCTGTGGTTTTGGGGTGGGGGAGGTGGGCTGGAACTGATTCCCCGGCAGAAGGCTCTTCCAGGCTTCCTGCCCATCCCATGCCTTGAGGGAGTAGGGGTCTCAGCACCTTGCTTAGGGCTGAGCATGCTGGTGGCTGGTCTGTGGGGGGGTCTGTGGACTAGGCAGTGGCTAGTCCCTACCATGGTAGCTGAACTTAGGGCTATTCCCCTGTACTGCAAGCAGGTATACCGGCTTGTCCTCCACTGTGTGTCCATCCAGCCCAAACCAGGGTCAGGTGGAGGTGGGAGAGGGGGACCCCCGGGGCCGAGGGAGCGCCCTAAGTGGTCAGAAAAAAAAGGGAGGGATAGTGCCCTCTCTAGGCCACATCTGCCCTGGGAGGAGCTCTGAGCTCTATAGTCAGCATTTCCCAAAACAAGTTCATTGAAAATGAATGCAAAAAGAGTCCCCTGAGCCAGAGACTAGGAAAAGTTTAGCTGTGTTTCACTTAGCCGGTTTCTTTCCTGCAGGACTTCTCAGAGCCTTTAATTGCTAATGTGTACAGGAAATCTTAAAGCAGGAGGAGGAGAACACTAAGCACTGCACTGCCGGTGACCAGAAACCAGTGTGGGTGGGTGTGACCATGGGTGCGTAGCTTTTCATGGCTCTGCTGCTGGAAATGCGGACAGAGGGTTAAGAAAAAGCTTGAGCCTCGGAGTGGAGCAGGTCTGGGTTGAAATCCCAGCTCTCCTGCTTCCCAGCCAGGGGGCTTTGGACAAATAGGTTAAGATTCCAGAGTCTGCCCCTGGCTGGAAACAGAGTGAGAGCAATGCCCCACGCCAACCCCCACACCCCGTTGGGCTCAGAGGTTGCAGAACCTGTCCTGAGTGCAGGCGTTATGCTTTTTCTCCACAAAACAGGCCTACAAGGCTTGGAGTGAGGTCCTGATGGGGCCTGGGAGGCCACATGGCAGTTCCCTCTGCACCCAACATCCTCCCACCTTCCCCTGAGCCCAAGTCGGGCAGATGGCCTCTCCCTTGAGGCCCAGCTGGGCACCCCGTGAGGGTGTCAACCCCTGTGCCAGCTCAGGGCCCCTGATAGCAGTTTTGGGTATGACTACTTTTAGGCCAAGCCACTCCCAGGGCAGAGTGGGGGGCGGGGCAAGGCGCACAACTGGGTCGGGGTGGCAGGAAAGGGCAAGTTCCCTACCCACCTCTTCCCAGACCTCTTGGCCCTTTCTGTCAGCTTCACACTTGTCTTCTTGACTTGGGTGTGCTGTGCCAAGGCTGCCCACCTCCATCACCCCTGAGAATCCTCTCAAAGCCCCATGTGGTGAGGACGGCATTCTCCCTTTTTTCAGATGAGGGAACTGAGGCACAGAGAGGGTAAGTAACTTTCTCAGGGTTGTGCAGCTGAGACGGGATGGGCCTGAGATGTGTGTGTGTGTGTTTATATGTGTGTTTCTTTTTAAAAACAGGTTCTATTTTTTTTATGTGTTCACAGACATACTTATGTATGTTCACACACACACACACACATACACACACACACATTAAACATGCCAGGAACACATCTTCCCATGTTAGTATATATGTCACCTGGATTATCAATCACCTTTTATTGCCCTTGAATTTTTCCAGTAGGGTCTTTATATTTTAGTTCATTTTTTAAGAAGTTGATTTCTTTTAGTAATCTCTACCTCCCCCCCCCAACATGGGGCTCAAACTCAAGACCCCAAGATCAAGAGTCACATGCTCTTCAGACTGAGCCAGCCGGGTGCCCCAAGTTTTTAGTTTATGTATTTTGGAAAAGATTTATTTATTTATCTTAGAAAGAGAGAATGAGAACACGTGCACATGCAGGGAGAAGGCACGAAGGAAGAGAGAAGCTCTAAGCTCAGCCAGCGCACAGCTCGACACCGGGTTTGACCCCAGGACCCTGAGATCCAGACCTGAGCTGAGGGTAGATCCTTAACCGACTGAGCCCCCAGGCATCCCTAGCTTATTTTCAAAACCACTTCGTTGAGGTATACAAAAGGCTGTGCATATTTAATTTATACAACTTGATGGGTTACAGATAAGTATTCACCTATGAAACCATCATCATAGTCTATGCCGTAAACCTATCTATCCCTCATCTCCAAAAATTTCCCCCTGCCCTCTTTATTATTATGATCAGTGTGATAGGAACCTTTAACATAAGGTCTGCCCTTATAGGAAGAATTCGAAGTATGTAATACAGTATTATTACCTATAGGCAGTAGATATGTGATAGATCTCACATTTTGTACTAAAACTTTTCTTTTTAAAGATTTTATTGGGGCATCTGGGTGACTCAGTTGTTAAGCATCTGTCTGCCTTCGGCTCAGGTCCTGATTCCAGGGTCCTGGAATTGAGCCCCACATTGGGCTCCCCGCTCAGCAGGGAGCCTGCTTCTCCCTCTCCCACTCCCCCCTGCTTGGGTTCCCTCGCTTGCTGTCTCTCTGCCAAAAAAGAAAATCTTTAAAAAAATATATTTATTTATTTGTTTTAGAGCGAAAGTGTGCACACTCATGGGGAAGGAGCAGAGGGGGAGGGAGAAGCAAACCCTGTCCTGAGTGTAGAGCCTGACTCGGGACTCGATCCCATCACCCTGATCTCATGACCTGAGCCAAAATCAAGAGTCGGGTGGTCAACCGACTGAGCCCCAATTAAGAACGTTTTATTTGCCCCAGCTACATTATGGCAATAAAAACAAACTGAAGATTCGTTCACTCCGTCAAAGCAGTTTTGGCTAGACCCTGTCTTGGTTCAGGCATTGCCTGTGCCCTGCGTTACTGTTGTCATGTGGATTTTTCACACAATACCCCGGACCAGCAGAGTTCAACCCGCTGCACCCTTTTTGACCGCTGCCTTCTATTCCATAGTATGGATCTATTGTGATTTTTTTCACGAGCCTCTGATGGGTAGCTACATTGTCTTCTTTTGCTATTGTAAGTAATGCTGCAATGAGTAACTTTGTACATGTGTCATTTTACATATGTGAAAGCCTGGGTAAGATAAATTACTTGAAGATTTGCTACATCAAAGGTTTGTGTATGAGTGATTTTGTTACATCTGACTAACTTGTCCTCCCTCCAGAGGTTACCATACCCCTGCCAAGGCTAAGTGTGAGCTCCTGGTTTGCTGCCACCTATAAATGCTCTATAAATACTTTGATTTTTGCCAATCAGAGGGGTTACGATTTTAACCGTAGTAGTTTTAATTTGTATTTCTCTTATTATGGGTGAAGTCTGCTTTTTTAAAGAGCCATTCTTAGTGCCTTTCTGTGCACTTTCTGTCCATAACCCTTCTCCCATTTATCTCTTGGGTTATTGGTCTTTTTCTTTTTGATCTGTGGGAGCTTTTTACATATGGGGGAGATTAGCTTCTTACAATGAGAGTTGCAGATATTTCCCTGATTTCTTATTTTTTTATCTTTTGATTTTGCTCTTAATAACTTTTACTAGGCAGTAGATTTTTTAAGATGTAGTTCAGTTGATCAGTCTTTTCGTTGTGACTTTTAGGTTTTGTACTTGGCCGCTGCAGCATGATAGGAGAATGCTTTCATGGTTTCTTGCTCTCTTATCTTGGTATAAATGATGAATCCAGCTTGCTTTCTCTCCTCTGGGTTTTGCTGCCTCTTTAAACAAGCTGTTAACAAAGTAGTTACATCCTTCTTCCTCCCTCCAGTTTAGTGGTTACTCTGGGATATGTCTGCCTGTGGGTGTGTGAAATGGGTCTCTTCGCCTGCCTCCCAACCCCATGCATGTCTCCTCACCTTTGGACCTACTGGCTGGGGCCATGGGCAAAGCATGAAGTCAGTGAAAAGACCACTGTCCTGCCATCCTGGGCAGGACATCCTGAAGGCTAGCTAGACTGCCCCTTTCTGTCCTTCCTTACCAAGGGGAGAGAGATCAGAAATGTGTTGAATGTGGGCATGAAAGTGTTTTCATTTTAAAGGGGGAACGTAGTGAGGGGAGTGATAAAGGAATGAATCTCTAATGGTGGAATTTCAGGCAAGAGCCAGTTAATTAGGTAATAAGCACCGTTCCCTGGACACCTACTGTGTGCAGACACCCAGCAGAGGGGGCGCGGAGGCCTCTGCCTTCTGGGACCTTGCACCTGGAGCATAGTTTCTTCTTGGCATCTGGCCTAGTGCCCAGCGCATAGAAGGTGCTAGAGCGCAGTCATTAAAGGAATGAAGGCATGGATCTCTCTCAAGATGAATGAATGAATGAATGAATGAATGAATGAATGAATGAATGAATTTTCCCCAGGCAGTCACTAACCATCATTAGAACTGGCACACGAGACCAAGAAGTGGGTTTACTATCCCTGGCAGCCGAGCCCTGGAGGTGAGGGGTAAAGGAGGGACAGACTGGGCTAAGGCAGAATCCAGAGACATGGGAGGGAGGATGTCATGTACAGAGAATAATCCCTTCCCCACTCTTAGGAGTAGCCCTGGAGGGGGCCAGGTGACAACACCCAGGCTGTCCCCTTCAGTTTGTTCTCATTTTATGATTCACCACGCCCAGCCCAGCCCAGCCCAGCGCAGGCCTGAGGTCTGACAGAGCCGTTCCTTTGCAGGAAGGAAAACCCGAAGCCCTCATGGGGCACAGGATCTGCCCAGGGTTATCGAGCAGGTTGGTGGCAGAGCTGGGACTGGACCACAGTTGCTGGACCCCAAGACTGATGGGCAGTCTCTGGTCTTCAGGAGCTGACACAGAGTCAGCCTGGGGTCCTGCAAGAGCATGACGGGGTGCGGGGCTGGCTGAGGAGCTCGCGTCATTAGGGGACTTTGACCTTCGCCCCTTGTGGGCTGTCACCAGGAGGTGCGAGATGAAGTAGAGGGTTCTGGGGGGGCCCTGCCTGCTTCATGCTTCTGTCTCTCCCATTTGGGCCCCATGGTTAGGCTTCCTGAGCTCTGGAAACCAAGCCTCCTCTCTGGGCTCGTCTGCTCTTTCGTCCCAGAAACATGGCCATCATGACCTGCACCTCACTCGTCCCACCACTTGGGTATCAGCACCCGCTGCCTGCCGGTGAGGAGAACTGAGGCCCGGAGTGTAAGCACCTGGGACTCACGGCCTTGGGAGCAGAGCCGGGGTTTGAACCCGCACCTCCTCCCGCCCAACAGGCTCACAGGCTCCGCGGAGAAGAAGGTGCGCTGCCCCGGGTGCTTCCCGTTCTTCTCACGTTGTCGCCTCCTTCTGCCCTAGCTGTCTCTCCCTCCTCCTTCCAGAGCTGCCCAGCTTGCTTTCCTCTGCCTTTTCTGCCTGGTCCAGGACTCCAGCTGGTCAGCACCTCTGTGTGTCCATCTGTCCTGCCCATCTGTCTATCCTTCCGTCTGTTCCACAAGCAACTGCAGGGACCAGAGGCAGGACACAGACACAGATCCCCCCCAGCAGTTTGCCGTGACAGGTGCTGGGATGTCGGACACGTGGGACCCTAGATAGGAGTCCGGGCAGGACTCCTTGGGTGGGGAGAGCCCGGCGTGGGGAGGGAGGTCAGACCTTGCATGAGAGCGGTGGAGAGGCCCGAGGGCGCTGGGGGCTGGAGAGGCTGGTGTTGGTGGCAGGGAGGCGTGGGGGCAGTTAGGCTGAAATCCCTCAGTCCCCACCAGGTTTCTTGGGTGCTCCTTTGGGCCAGGACTGGGCTGAGCAGAGCAGTCTCAGGCTTTCCTTCACAGACCAAAACTGCGGGTCTCCTGAGGGAGATGTCTTAGCCTGAGACCTCCCTAGCCAGTAGCAGTCAGCCTGTGACCCAACCCATGGAGGGAGCCGAGTGCTGGGCCAGCCCAGTAGGCCGAGACCACGTGGGTGCTGGGTCCCAGCAGCATGGTCCCCAGGCGGATTTGGGGGCAGGGACTAGGCCCCAGGGGCTGGCGTGGGGCCTCTCCTCGGGACTGCCTGCCCCTCCTACACACCCCAAAGCTCCCACTTCCTCTTTTTGAGGTACCAGGGCCCCAGGCCCTGCGCAGCTCTGGGGCCTGCTGGGCTGGGCCGGAGGAAGCCGAGCTGGGATTCCTGCCGGCACCGCTTAGGTGAGGAAGTGGGTCCCCTGTCTATGTCTGTGAAAGCTGGGGGTGGTCTAGAACCCTCCAAGGGGGGCCGTAGCCCTGGGGTGCCACTGGATCAGCCAGTTTTAGGGAAGGATTTCCTGAGCACCCCAAGGGCCTGGTCCTGCACTCATAATTTGAGGTCCCAGCTCCATATTTCCAGCAGCTCTTTGGTTGAGGAACCCAGACCCCGCCGGTCAGTGGCTGTCAAGGAGACCACAGTCCTGCCTCAGTTGCAGGGAAGGGGGAAAAGGGTGTGTGTGGGTAGCTCAGAGGGCTTCCTGGAGGAAGTGGTGCTTCTGGATCTTGCTGGTTCAGAGAAGGCTTCCTGACATGGCGGTCTGATCTTCCTTCTGGGAGGCAGAGGGAGGTACCTTGATGGAATCCACTTTGCCTCCCACCCTCTGTCCTAGGCCTTGAGAGGGGAGGATAGGGAGGGGTAGGCATTTTGAGAAGGTCTGGGCTCTGCAGATGTCAGCACCTTGAGGGCGTGGAGTAGGACAAGAGGTGGTGACGTGTGTCCACATCCTAGCTCTCTTTTGCTAGCTGTGTGACCTCAGGAAAATGACTGAACCTCTGGGTTCCCACACCCGTAAAAGGGAAAAGCAGCTGTCCTTCTCCTGCAGGGCAGATGTGTGGGGTTAGAGCCCACAGTGCTGGGCAGGCGGCAAGCACTCACTAGATTCTGTTTATGGCATCGTCCGCCCCAGGCTGGCATGAGACACGAGGCTTCAGGGGTACAGAGCCCCCCAGGAGTGCTTTGGGGAACGAGGCTGATCCCCTGCCTCCATTTCTACCTGAGCATGCCCCAAATTCCTCCTGTAGCGGGGAATCTCTGGAGGCCACTGGACATAGGGGGAGTCTCCTTGCCCCAGCCTCCTGCTGCCCAGGTCCCATGTTTGGGATGAGGTGACAGAGCGAGGAGTGTTCTCCTCCTTGGCCCAGCCCCCTTCCAGGAGTTCTTAGCCAGGACCAGCCGTGTTGGCAGGGACACACTCTCACTTCTGAGCCAAGTGGGACTCTGTCCCCAGCCCCTGGACCCTCAGTTCGGGCTTCCCAGATACAGTGAACTGGGGCAACATGGACCTTGGCACTCTTGGTTGCAAGCGACAGGAACTCACACTGACTTCAGCCTAAAGAGGCATAATTGTTCGGTGGGATGAAATCATTTGGAGGTTGCTTGAGCTTCAGGCAGAGCTGGATCCAGGCATTGGGTGGGGGGCGGTTTCAGCATTTAAAGGGTATTTTCAAGCCTTTGTCTCTGTCTAATTTCCTTTCCCATGTTGGCTCATGCTTTGTGGGCTGTCTCTTATGGTGCCTTCGAGTGTCTGCCTGCAGCTGGAGGTTACCAGCCAAAGACAGTATCTCTTTCCCGTGGGTCAGCAGAAGTCCCAAAGAGGGTTCTCACGGAGAGGATTTTGGTCACATGACTGTCCCTAAACCAGTCACTGGGGCTTGAGAGTGACCAGCCTTGAGTGGACCAGCCTGGGTCACGTGGCCCCAGACCCAGGGGACTGACAGTGGGAGTGACAGTAGCAGAAGTAGAAATAACGTCCCCTTCCCATTTGGACCCTTGGGGTTTCTCCTCCACTGTAAAATGGGGCTGCTTGCTCTGCTCCCCCACCAGAGTGATCGCAAGGTGTGAGGGACAGTGAGTGACCCCTGGGCTCCCCTTCCTCCAGGTGAAGGGGCCTCGACTATCCCAAGTGCATCTGTCTGCCATTGGTGTCTTGGGACTTCAGACAGAACCAGTGGGGAGGGGGTGAGGGATCCACAGGGAGGTAGGCTTCTGCCTGACCTGAGGTGGGACTTAGAGCCAGAAGGCGTGCCCGCTCATGGAGAAGACTGCCCTGAGAGGTGGTGAGCTGCCCGTCACCGAGGTGGGCAAGCTGAGGCTTCAGGGTCGTGAGTTGGACATGGAGCGAAGGAGTTCCCTCATCCCTGGCTCTCATCTGTGGCCTCCCTGCCCTCTGCTGCCTGCCCCGAATCCCAGCCCTCCCAGTGGCCAGCGGTGTCGGTGACCAACTGAAGAACCAGTGACTGGATAGAGGGGCCTCGAAGCCTTCCCTGGCAAGGGGGGGGGCCTCTGTGTCTGCTTTTGGGGTGGGAGGCTGCTGCTAGGGAGCCGCTGACCTGTGGAGATGCCGCCAGGGGCCTCGCAGACCACCTCTCCAGGAGTGATAAACGCGTCTTCCCTCCCAGCCCCTGGCCCTGCCCTGCTCTGCTGTCCCAGGAGCGGGACCATGTCCCTGCATAGGCCAAGGTCCCCGTGCCCAGGGCTGTCTATTGTCCCCACTCTCTCCCGCCTGCCGTTGCCCAGGAATGGCCTAATTAGATCCCTGAGAGCACTGTTTACCAGGCCCGGGTTCCCACGGGCCCCTGGAACCTTCCACTGCTCCTTCTCTGTCCACGCCTGCCTCAGCCGGGCCTTGTGCACCTGGAAGGGTAGGTCAATTCTAGGCTGTCCTGGCTGCCCCCGGCTCTGGTCTGTGGGCGTCGCCTGGGGGAAAGAGCCCTTGGGGGGTGTAGGTGTTGTCCCGGACCCTGGTATTTGGGGTTTCTTGGCCTGGCAGTCTGGTCCCGGCACACTAGAGTTTGGCAGCAGGCCAGAGGGCCAGGCAGTGCTGTGTATTCTTGTGGCAAGTGGTCCTGTCCCTGGGACATCACTGGGGAAGCCTCTCTCAGTTTAGTGAGACCGCGAGGCGGGGCCAGGAGGCCAGGTTCGGGAGCTGGTGGACCTGGGTGTAAAGCCCAGCGCTTCTCCCAAGCAGCCTGGCTGTGTGATCTTAGGTGAGCCATGCGACCTCTCTGGGCTCAGCTCTGCATCTGTAAAGCGTCTGTTCTGAGGATGAGAGGAGTTGTGTGTGTGTGTGTGTGTGTGTGTGTGTGTGTGTTGGGGGTCACCTGGCATGACGTTTCTGCCCCAGCGTTTCTGTCGGGGGCTTATCAGGACAGGGACTGTGTCTCGTTTTGTGAACCCTGCAACACTGGGCTGGGCGTATATGCTTCCATGCCTCGAGCGGAATCAAGACGGGTTAGTTCAGAGTCCGAGGTGGCAAACGAGGGGGCTGCATGCCTCACATTTTTAAATTAGCCGCTGGCATTGATAAGTTGGTGTGTCAAGTGCGAACCAGGTCTGTAGCTTGCCCAGGCTTTGGGTGCTGGGGTGGCCCTGGGCCCCAGCCCTGCGGGGTTGGCCGCCTTCAACAGGTGCCAAGGCTGTGTTCACCTGCCTGGGGCCTGGAGCCAGCAGAAGGCCCCGGGACCTCCGGCTAATGGCATTTCCCCATCACCCGCAAATGTGGGGTCTTCCCAGTTTCTTCCTGGAATTTGTGGAAGGGGAGCTTCCAGAGGGATCTGTGCCTGAAGTGGCTCGTGGATCTGAGGTGGGCACTCACTGGGGGGCCTCACTCAGACTCAGGGTGCCCTGTTCTTCAGCGTCTGAGGGTTCTGTACTGCCTTTCCTTTGCAGCTTTTGCTGGTGGCCATTCATGCCCATCATGGCGGCCCGGAGCTTTTCCACCTCTTAAGGCCTCCCTGCCCTCTGCCACCTGCCCTGTCCCAGTTCCAGGCTTTGAGGCAGCCTGGAGGGTGTTGGGGGCCTGGACTCCTGCCCCCAGACCTCATCACTGCATGTGCTTTCCGGTACCTTTCTGTCTGTGGGGACGGGGAGCTCTATGGGGAGAGAGAGCTAGCCTGGAGCACAGGCACAATGACAGGCCTTTTTGGAATACATGAATGAGCAGATGAATGTAAACAGTGCTGGGGAGAGAGGACTGTGCCCGTGGCTGGGCACTGCCTGTGCCCAGCTTGTCACCCACGATCTGCTGTGCTTCCCGCTCTGAGGTTCCGGTTCCGTCGCTACGGGGGCGCTTGCAAACTTCCTCCATTCTTGTCAGTGGAAATTTTAAAAATGCATGTGAAAAATGCAGTCTTAGGAGGAAGCATAACGTAACCCAAATATTTGCAAGAGGGTTGCTCTGGGTGTTGCAGGCATGGGGGCAGGGTCTGAGGCACAAAACTCACCAGAAAGCCCCAGTCACCGAGCGCGCGTGACCTCTGCACGAAGACCGCCAGGACAGGAGAAGGCCTGCAAACAGACCCCATGTGCACGGTCCCCTGACTTACCACAGAGGTGGCTTCCCCGAACTTCTTGAGGAAGGAAGGGTGGCTTCACTGAAAGCCGAGGGGGTAGAGACCCACGTGGAAGAAAGGCGTGAAGGCTGATCCCTGCCTCACGCCACACACAGTTTCCCGGGAATAGATTGGAGAAGTCCATGTGAAAGCAACACCATCTAACTTCTAGAACAGTGCTGTCCCGTAAAAGGTTCCAGATGATTGAAATGCTGTCTTTGCTGCCCGATGTGAGCGCCGTGAGCTGAGTGTGGCTCTTGAGCCCTTGAAATGAATAGGTCCAGTGGAACTGCTGGTCTGAATTTTTAACTTCATTTTCTAATGTAGTTAAATGTAACTTTGTAACTTTGCATGGTCACGTGTGGCTAGTGGCCACTGCCAGGGACTGTGTAGTCCTAGGAAACACGGGATGAGCTTTGCAGGCAAAACTTCAAATAGAACCTAAAAGCTAAGTTTGGGTTCAGGTTGGGAGGCGGGACCCAGGGGCTGTGAGGCATTGGCTCTGTTCTCCCCTGCTGCCCCTCCTTCCCTGACTCGGCCTGTCCAGATCAAACCCTCATCTATTTTGTGTCTCCACAGAGCTGAGGACCCCGTGCATCTGGTCAGCCCGGCCCGGATGCAGAGGAAGAGGCTGGTGGTTCTGTGAGCAGGCCTGGCAGGGGCGTGGCGTGGGCCCCACGCTGCCCATGGGGCTGCAGGCCCAGGGGACCCCTCCCCAGCCCCGCCGGCCAGGCTCCCAGAGCCCAGAGACCTAGGCCCACCGGTATCACCAGAAGGACGATCCCCGGGCCTTGGGCTCTGCTCGGGGGATGATGCCGGCCAAGGGGCGCTATTTCCTCAATGAGGGCGGAGAGGGCCCGGACCAGACGGCGCTGTACGAGAAGTACCGGCTCACCAGCCAGCACGGGCCGCTGCTGCTCACGTTCCTGCTGGTGGCTGTCACTGCCTCTATTGCCCTCATTGTCATCACCTTCGTCTGCGGGGTGAGTGAGGCGGCCGGTGGGGGCTGGGCGCTCGGCTCCACTGCTCTGTGCTTGTGAGACCTTTGGTAGGTCATGGTGGACTTCTCGCAGCCTGATGTCTGCCTCCGGCAGGTGTCCTGGAGCATAGCTGGGCCGCGGGAGGCAGGTCGCTCAATTTAATTTAATTTAATTATAAACTCTGGGGTGGTTTGAGAGATTATGTTAATTTGGCCCAGGTTAACGGCCCTCTTCTCCAGAAGGAATTTCGATTCTGCTGAAGACTTAGGGCAAGGATGGCTCCCACTTCCCAGTGCCCTTCCTCCTAGAGCCCCACTGTGGTCCCTGGGGGTCTTCTTAAGCCTGCTGTCCAGGCAGAAGCCACTAACGTCCCCCGTGACCTCAGCCGCGTCCCACCATGGCCACTGCCCATACGGGGCTGCCAAGTGCTGGAAACATGGCTAGTATGACCGAGGGACTGGGTTTTTAATTAATATAAAGTTAATCTTGAATAGGCACACATGGCTAGTACTCCTCTGTGGAACAGCAGAATTCTAGAAGAAGACCGCTGAGACTCCCCGGTGTGTAGGGGGTGGCCAGCACTCAGTAGGGGCTCTGTCCTTGCTGTCTGGATCTGTGTGCCTATACACCACAGGACATTGGTTTCTGCGTTCAGCAAATGGTTCCAGAGTACCTACTGTGTGCTGGCCACCAGATCAGCCTCTGTGCCCACGGAGCTTCGGGGTACAGGGGGAGGCCCTGCTGTCTTAGCGGTGAATCGCCTTTCCTGTTCTCCACCTGCCAGTGTCACACCTCTGTACCGTTACTCCAGCTCGTCCCCTTGTGGGGCGCCTCGGGTTAGCGCCCGCTCCTACAGTTCCATCCATCCTGTAACAGGCGGGAGCAGTGGCCTCTCCTCTAGCGGGCTGTCCCCATGAGCTCCTGGGCTGGCCCCCTGCGGGGGCACACACAGCACCCTGCAAGCAGAGGAGGTCTGATGGAGAGGGCGTGGGGAGTGGTAGCATCGCAGGGCTGGGCCGCGTAGGATCTCAGGGCTGCGCGGTGACTGGGGGAGGGTGGTGGCGGAGGCAGCCTTCCCTGAAGCGAAGGCCAAGCTTGGTGCTCAGACGGAGCATCAACATCAGCTGTGTCGGTGAGAACACAGGTGACATTGCTTGGGGCAGGCTGGACAGGCGAGCCTGGCAGGCTTCCTGGAGGGGACGGTGCATCTCACTGGAGGAAAGCTGTGGCATTTCTCTGTATGTGTGCCCTGCCCAGGACCCCTCCGGACACCAGGCTGTCCTGGGGATGGCGTTCTTCACGCTTGCCTTGTTTGTGACTCTCTACGTGCTGGTGTATATGGAGTGCCTCGTCCGGCGGTGGCTCAGGACCCTGGCGCTGGTCATCTGGGTCTGCCTCATGATGCTGGGCTACACGCTGGTGTTGGACTCGTGGATGAAGGCTGCCCCGACCTGGGCGCAGGTAACAGGGTGGGGGACCCTGGCAACCCCGAGGGGCTGGATGTCCCCAGCCAGCTGTGCACCCAGCAGTTCTTGCCCTTGCTGGAACTCAGGTCTCTTCTGGAGACAGGGCTTACTTCGGGTGTACTGGCCTGGGGCCTACCTCCGCCTATGGGCCATGACTCTGCAACAGAGGGAGGGCCCTGGGCTGATCTCGTCCCCTCACCTCCCTGCGCTGAGGAGCTGGAGGACCTGGGGAGAGCGTCCCTGTGAGTGCCTGCCTTGAGTGCTGTGCGGGGACGCTCATTTGGCTGGAAATGATACAACTCCAACTCAGGCAAAAAGGCACGAATTGGCCCATCTGCCAGGAAAGTCTCAGGGGCCAGTCCTGGGGCTCTGGCAGGATGCCGGGTCCTGATGGCCCTCTGCTGTGCTTTCCTCTGTGTCACGTCATTCCCGGCAGGCCATCCCAGGTTGGGCACGCATGCTGCCAAGACCCCAGGCTGCCTGGCCACCAGCCGGTCCCCCCAGCTGAAAGAGAGAGCCCTTTCTTAACCAGCTTGAGTCCCACTGGCCTGGCTGGTCACTGTCACCCAGTGGTGGCACCCTCTGGTGGGCCGAGGCCCAGGGAAGCTGGGCAGACGGGGGGTGGTGGGCGGGGCTGTGCTACCAGAGGCCAGCGGGCAGCCCTAGCCCTCGGGTACTCACCACGCCTGAGCAGGGAGATCCTCAGCGCTGGGCGTCGGGCGGGAACTCCTCGGGTCACGAGGGCCTGGAGTCTCGGTCCTGGGGACGCCTGGCCTTGGCTTCAGATCGTAAATCAGCTCATTGGAAACGATGGATCGTGTCGGCTGGGTCTGACCCAGACGCGGAGTTTGGTTTTTTCTTCTTCCCTTGTGTCTGTTTCACTGTCCCTCTCCGCATGGGAAAGACAGGGGCCACCCTGGGGGCAGAGGGCTCAGGATTCAGGTTTTTGGGTCCATCCCCAGAAGTCGAGAGGCGTGGGGGCCCCCCACATCCGCTGTGTCTGGGACTGTGTCTTGGCGTGGGGGCAGCGTGGCCGGTCCCCGAGCCTCCCTGCTGCCCTGCCCACAGGTGCCCTTTTTCCTGTTCATCGTCTTCGTGGTGTACACGCTGCTGCCCTTCAGCATGCGGGGGGCCATCGTGGCAGGGGGAGTCTCCAGCATCTCCCACCTCCTGGTGCTCGGAGTTCTGATGGAGGCCTTCACAAAGCCCAGCGACTGGGTGGTACGGCAGGTGAGGTGTGCGCGGGGGGTCTGGGGGCGGGGCAGCCGCAGGTCTGGTCTGGGCCTGAGGATGCAGAGATGGGTGTGGCTGAGTTAGTCCTGAGAATTCAGGGCCCCCCACCGTGGGCTAGGGAAGCCAGCCCCCCAGGCAGGGACGTGACCCACAGCCTTTCTTGGCTGGCCTGCGGTGCCCCAGGAGCTCTGGCCCTCCTCCCCACGTCCAGTGCGCTGCTGGGAAGGCCATTCCTGCCAGCAGAACCACGTTCTGACAGGGCTGGGGTTATCCCTGGGTGCTCTGTCTTGTCTCTGCATTGAGTGACTGAGAAAACAGAACCCAGAACTCTGGGCACTCATTGGGTACCCTGCCTTCTGTGATGTCCTCAAGGCCCCGCTTGGGCTCTATGGAATGATGGGCTTCTGCTTCCCTGGTCTCTGGGGCCCTGACTCTCTGGCTGCAGAGAAGGGCCTGAGACCTGATCTTAGAGTCACAGTGACTCTAGGGGACCAGCGCCCATCCGGGCTCCCATTTCCCTGCCTGCTGCCAAGGGTGCCGGCCTGAGCGTGTGGGAGGTCGAATTGGGACGGGGCGTCGGCCAGGCTGAGTGCTGAACTCGCCCTCGGCTCACCCCCAGCTGGTGGCCAATGCTATCATTTTCCTGTGTGGGAACCTCACGGGCGCCTTCCACAAGCACCAGATGCAGGATGCCTCCCGAGAGCTCTTCACCTACACCGTAAAGTGCATCCAGATCCGTCGGAAGCTGCGGATCGAGAAACGCCAGCAGGTGTGGGCCCTGCCTCCCCCTGGAGCCCGGCCCTGCCCAGCCCTGCCCGGTCCTCCCTCTCTGCACATCAGACCTTCACGGAACAGCGTGCGCCTGGGGCACGGGGTGGACCCCCAGGGCCGGCCTCGCCGCTGGGGACGTGGGAGGCTGGCTCAGGGGCAGGACGCAGGCCGGCTGAGATGGAGGGGGCCGTGGGCAGGATGGGCGGGACCAGAGGGCAGATGGAGGCCACCGGGTCGCTGAGCTTGTGGCCTGATGTCCCCCTGCCTGTCTGCACGGGGCCCAGGAGAACCTGCTGCTGTCGGTGCTGCCGGCCCACATCTCCATGGGCATGAAGCTTGCCATCATTGAGCGGCTCAAGGAGCGTGGAGACCGCCGCTATGTGCCCGACAACAACTTCCACAGCCTGTACGTCAAGCGGCACCAGAATGTCAGGTGGGTGGCCGGCTGGGCCTGCACGCGGGGTTCCCCGGGGGCGCCTGGCCCTGGGGCGGTGGGGTCAGATCAGATTGGTGTCAGTCGGATTGGAGCTCCAGTAACCCCCTAAAACGGCAAAACTCTGTGCCTAAGTATGACTTTGGGGAAAAAAGGGGTCCTTTTGGATGATTCTCAAGGGGGCCCAGGTCCCCTCGAAAGAGGTGATGTCTTCAGTCCTTGGTGAATCGAAGGGGCTATGGCCCCTTACTGGAAGGCCCCAGCCTCAGGGACCCGGAGGTGCAGGTGCTGTGAGCTGCTTGCTCTGAGCTCACGGACTCCGCAGCTGGGAGACTTGGCGCACACGGCGGCTCTGGTTTCCATCGGGCTCCAACCAGGCCTCGGTTTGCTCATCTGTGGGATGGGAGTCCTTGCAGGGGAGTGTCAGGTGTGGAGCCCAGCTCAGGGGAGCTTGGAGTTGCGTCTTGCCACGGGGTTGAGTTCTGAAGATGTGAAGAGGGAGAAGGACGTTCTGAGGCACCATTGTCCTGCGGTCCACAGTGATGGGGACTGGGACTGGCGGTTCTCAACGGCCTTACAATTCTGGGTTGCTGCCTTTTGCCTTGATGCCAAGCTTCTGGAACGTTCCTTTATCCTTATGGCCTGGAGCTTCTCTCCCATCCGTCTGGAGGCTGAGGGGTGGCTGGGGCGATTGGGGTCAGGCAGATGTTCAGGGGCTCCCCGGGGCCTGGCGCTGACCCTCCATGCCCCCCCACCCGACCCTCCCCCAGCATCCTTTATGCCGACATCGTGGGCTTCACGCGGCTGGCCAGCGACTGCTCCCCCAAAGAGTTGGTGGTGGTGCTGAACGAGCTCTTCGGCAAGTTTGACCAGATCGCCAAGGTGAGCCCGCAGGCCTTCCTCCCGGCGCCTGGTCCCTGGGAGTGGCGTGTGCCCAGGGCTGTGCTGCGACGGGCGTGTGGAGGCCCAGGCTGAGCTTCAGAGGTCAGCAACTGCTTCCGAGAGGCCCACGGTGGAAGTGAGGCCGTGGGGTGGCCACGGCAGCCCGAACCCTGTCCCCCAGAGAGTGAGGCCAATTCGGAGACTGCCGGGATGCGTGGGGGCATGCATAGGGGTTCAGGTGCTGGTGGGGGGCGGCGCTCAGGAAGGCTGCCTGGAGGAGGAGTTGTTCCGTCTCACTGCCCAAGGGCAGCAGAAGCCGGGTTTGGCAGGGAGCTGGGAAGGGCTGTGCAGGGCTGTGTCTTCCGACAAGACCTCCGGAGGATCACACGCACATTAAAGTTTGAGAAGCCTGAAGGGAGATGCTGAGAGGGAAAGGAGCAGTTCTGGGCAGAGGGAAGAGTGAGTGCAAAAGGCTGGAGGAGAAAGAAGTCTCTGGGGCCCTTGGCATGGATGTGGCCCAGCATGACTGGGTGGAGTATGAGGGGAGCCAGGTGTCGGGGGTAGACATGCAAGGATTTAGGGCTGAGGAGAGGAGAACTTGACCTGAGGATGCTGGGGAACGTGACAGGTGCTGAGGAGGGGAGGGCACTGGGTGAGGTGGGCTCCCGGGTCCAGCTGAGCAGGGAGAGGTCTGGAGACCGGCCGGGCTGGGCTGATCTCATGGTTTGTCTTCATGGACGGCACGGGTTGCGGGGGTGGCGGTGGGGGCGGGGGCAGGGGTCGCGTGCATGTGTGTGTGTGCGCATGTGCGCACTCAGTAACTTATCATGTGGTCCTGAGACCTGCCACGTGGCAGCCTTGAGCTCTGCGGGGGGTGGGGGGACGCTTGGTCTTGCCCTCCAGTTGCTCCCAGCCTGCATGCTGTGCTGTGGAGGGTAGGGGGCTGGGGGCCCTGCGGAGCACCTGGCCCAGCTTCAGAGGCAGACGGGCTGAGCGGTGGCCGCTAAGTAGAGACCCGAGGGTTAGGATTTAAGGCGGTGACTGTCTGGGCTGTGAGTAAAAGCCGACACCTGTGCCCACACCTGGGTGAGTTCCGAAGCAGCCCCCGGGTGCCCCCATGTGCATAGAATCAATGCTCAGGTCCTCGGTGGGAATGGGAAGTGAGTTCGGGCCCCACCCTCGGCAGACTTTCTCACAGCCAGAGCTAGGAGGGATGCTAGTTCTAGGAGGGACTGCTCTAGGAGGGACGGCCTCACCAGAGTGGCCTTCACATGGGGGTGACCAAATTCCAGAAGATCATTCCTGGCTGGGAGTGCCCCGGAGCACTGTCCCTCAGGGTACTGTGGACCGAGGTACTCAGAGGGCCTGTCTGGTCTGGAGCCTTCCTTCAGGAGCTTCCTTCCTTCATGACACCCCTTAAACCAGGAGGTGGAGGTTTCTGGTAGCTGGGCCATATATGGGCTATGCCTGGCTTCCAGTCTCTCATGGCCCTTTCCCTGCCGCAAAGTCCAGGGACCCTCCTTTTTCCTCTTGGTCACAGCCTTCCCTCTGTGGTAGGGGCAGGAGGCAGGCCCTTTGTATGGATAGGGAGAGGGAGGCTTTCGGGCAAGCCTCTGTGAGGGGTAGGGCTGTGGCTGGGAGTGGGCCTGGAGCTGGCATGGAGCCCCTTCTTCAGGGTCCCTAAATCCCCAAGCCTTGGTATGTGTGGCCACTTTTGCCAAGGGCTGCCAGAGGGCCTGGTGGCCACCCACAGTACTACCTCAGATGGAACATCAGATAACCTGTCTGGGCCCCTCTTCCCCTCAGGGGCATTTTCCTATGTGGCCCCAGCCTCAGTGTTTGGTTCCATCTTTCTGTTCTCTCCACACTCCCCAGACCCTGCCAGTCTGCATCCCTGGTCACTTGGCCGTTCCTCCCCTTGTCTTGTGGCACTGGTCTTCATGTCCTCTACTTACTCTACTCTAGCTGCACAGGCTTCTTGTTGGGTCTCAAACAGCTTTCTGACTACGGGGCCTTTGCACATGCTGCGCCTTTCATCTGCCTGGAACACTCTTCTTCAGATACTGGTGTGGCTTCTTCCCTCAGTTCCTTGGGGTCTTTCTCAAATGTTTCCTTTTCTGGGAGGCCTTCTATGGCCTCCTGAAGCTTCCTGTCCCCTCCTGCCCTTCATTTGCCTCCTCAGTACTTATCAGTACCAGGTATCTCTGGGTTTTATTTGTCTAGTTTAGCATCTAACTGCCACTGGCGTGTGAGCCACATGTTGTAGGGAGCTTTGTCTGTTTTGCTCACTGCTGTGTGCTGGTGCCTGGGGCAGGGCCCTGTGCTCAGTACACATTTCAACACTGCAAGACTGAATGAAGCCAGGACAGCACTCCCCCAAGGGGCACTCCGGTGGCCATCTTTAGTAACACTCACTGTAGCCCTTGGTATTTGCTTAGAGACTTCCCTGTCCCCAGTGCTTTTCCCAGGCCTGGAAGCAGCTCCTGGTGGCTGGTCACCCAGAAGGGGCCTTGGGCTAGGAAGGAGCATGGCTCTCCCTGAAGGGTGCAGGGAGGTGGCCAGCACACGCTGACCCCAGGTCGTAGCTGTGTGCCGACCAGGCTGCTGCTTGCCCTGTCCTATAGGCCAACGAGTGTATGCGGATCAAGATCCTGGGCGACTGCTACTATTGTGTGTCGGGTCTGCCTGTGTCCCTGCCCACCCATGCCCGGAACTGCGTGAAGATGGGGCTGGACATCTGCGAGGCCATTAAGTAGGTACCATGGGCGGGCGCAGGGTCCCGTTCCCATCACAGACCCCTTCTGCTTCCCAGGGGAATGTGTTGTACCTGCTTTGCAGATGAAGAAGCTGAGGCTTGGGGTGCACCTGGCTTGCCTGGGTCTCTCCTCAGTCCTGGGTGGGATGGGGTGATGGGACTGCTCTGCCCAGGCAGGTGCGAGAGGCCACGGGTGTGGACATCAGCATGCGTGTGGGCATACACTCGGGGAACGTGCTGTGTGGGGTCATTGGGCTGCGCAAGTGGCAGTATGACGTGTGGTCCCACGACGTGTCCCTGGCCAACAGGATGGAGGCGGCTGGAGTCCCTGGGTGAGGCTCAGCGGGACAGTGGCGGGGTTGGGGGCCATGGGCTGACTCTGGGCTGGGGGAGGGGGAGGTGAGGGGTTGGTCAGGGTGAGGTCAGAGAGGGGCACCATGACCTCGCATCGGGGAAGTGAGGCGGGGCTCTGGCTGTCTTGGCCCTGTGTGCTGTGCACCCCTCGGGCGGGTGCTGGCCTTCTCTGGGCTCTGCTGCTCTGACTCGGGGCTGGGGTCCCCCAGCCGGGTGCACATCACAGAGGCAACGCTGAAGCACCTGGACAAGGCGTATGAGGTGGAGGACGGGCACGGGCAGCAGCGGGACCCCTATCTGAAGGAGATGAACATTCGCACCTACCTGGTCATCGACCCCCGGGTACGAGGGGCAGTGGGGGGCTGATGGGAGCCTGGGATGTGCTGGGGAGTCCACAGAGGGAGGGATTTCCTCTTCCAGGCTGTAGAGAGGAAGGGAAGAGGCCTGTCTGGAGTGGGAGTGGAAGTGAGCTCCCCGTCACTGAGTGTGTTCCGGGCGCCACAGCTTCTCTGGGCCCTGGTGAGATTGGAGTAGCAGTAGCGCTACCTCAAGAGGAGGAGGAGCTCGCGCCAGCCAGACTCTCACCACAACTGGGCGCCTCATGAACATTCTAGAAATGATAGTCACACAGTTTATTTTCCTGGATGGTACCACTCATTTCCCGCATTTTGAAAAGACACTTTTGTCAGACTTGCTTTGGGTAAGACTGTGGAGAAGGAGGCAATGGCCAGGGGACCACCGGGCAGGGGCCTCGGGGGTGTGTCGTGGGCTCTGCCCCCTGGGGGTGGTCGCCTGGCAGACTGACACCTCCACCTGCTCGGAGGCCCTACTTTCGTCAGGACCCCGTGGGGGACGCAGCTGCTGGGCTGCTCCGAGGCTGGCGGGCCCTGGCCCTGCCCCGCGCCCACACAGCCCTGCTTTCCTGCCGTGGGAGGCCAGCTCGTCTGGCGGCCTGGGTGAATCATCCTTGGGGCTCGCTCAAGAATGTTGGCCACGAAGGGCTCTTTCCAGCTCCCTCTCGCTCTGGCCCTGGCTGTTCTCAGAGCTGGTCCGACTGCCATCTCTGGGGGTCATGGAGGGCCAGCCTGTGAGCCGCCCCGGCCCCCTGATGTTCCTCAGGGATAGGAACTGCCCAGGAGCCTCCCCTCCCCGGCCATGGGCCATGGATGCTGAGTTAGCATCTGGGGAAACTCTTCCTGAGGATATCGGGGCTGTGCCCACCCCACAGTTATGGAATACAATCCAGCCCCTGCCCCTGTACCCCACAGCTCTGGGCCCTGCCCTTCCTTCCCCTGAGGGCCCTTCACCCCAGCCGCTGTCCCCCTGCTGCCCGGCTCTTCGTACCGCAGGACCCAGGTGCCAGCACTGCCTGCAGCACTCTCCGTTCCCTTACGAATGCTTCTGTTTATTTATCCTCTTTGCTTGTTCATTGTCAGTGTGAGCTCCCCGTGGGCAGGCTCAGGGCAGGGGCACCTCTTCTCTAGGCCGTAATCCCTGCACCTAGAGTAGCGCCTGGCCATGGAGCAGGGGCTCCGAGAGCGTGTGACCAGCAGAAGCAGAGCCCCAGGCCCACAAGGCAGCGGCCAGCACGGCTCTGAGCCCTTGCTGGCAAGGCCACCTGCTCGGCAAGGCCGCTGCAGGACCCGTGGGCAATCAGTTTCTGACCAACAGCGAAGACGTTTCTAGCATGAGTGTTTTGTGTCGGATATCACCAGGCATCCTATATTTTTTCCAGCAACCCTACCTTCCCCGTCTTAGTTGAATGTCACGGATTCGCATAGTTGAGAATTCCAAAGCCCGAAGGGGGTGTTGTGGACAGTTTCCCTCACGACCTTGTCTGCAGCCGCGTTCCCTGCTGAAGGACACGGTATGGGGAGTTTCCCTTCCACAGAGAGGCCGATGTCCGTGTGAGGAGTGGAGAGACTCTCACCCGGCCTCGCAAAGCTGAGGGTGGCGTGCCCTGTGCCCGGCTGGTACCTTTCTCTCTTCACCTGATGACACAGTCTGGAGACCCGCCCTCCTGTGTGCATGGAGGCCCCCGCACGTGCGCCCGGGTTGTCGACACAGTGGCCCTTCCCCAAGTCTGGTCTCCCGGGGCCCACTTTGGCGCCTTTTCCCTCAGAGCTGATGGGTCTTTAGTGCACATTTCCTGCACAGACCCTGAACTTGAGCGGCTGGGGGCTGCGGGGGCGGAGCTGCCGACCTGTGAAGGGGAGACGGACAAGGTGACTCCAGGGTGGGTGGCTCTCCATGGGGCAAGGCACAGTCTCAGGACCCCGGGACTCTCATGGAGGCTGCGTTCCAGCGGGTCCCGTGGACCAGGCAGACAGGCGCACCTCAGGGTTTAGACGTGTTTCTGTCCTGAAAGGAGGCTAGAAGTTTCCAGGAAAGCTGCTGCCTGTGGCTTGGAGAGTGTTTGCAGCCCTAGATGCCAGGCCTTGTGGGTGTTTGCAGAAACCCGAGGGCACAGGGACTCCTGGAGGGCGGGCACCTTCAGAGGGTAGGGGACTTGGAGATGGTTCGAGCCCGTCTCCTGTGGCTTTGGTGCTGTCTCTCTTCTCTCCTCCATTTACAGTCCTGCCCGCCGTCCCCAGCAGGGGAAGGTCCCCTGCAGTTGCTCATATGGCCAGGGGGTGGAGGGGGCATGGAGCAGGTTGGGCCTCACTAACACCCCCTCCCTGACACGGCACAAGGCAAGCAATGGTCCCTGCTGTGGTGTAGGGGCCATGCGAGTGGAACTCTCTGGAAAGCTGCCCAGGAGGTGGGGCTGGACTCTCCCTTGGCCGGTGAACCCTCCGGGTTCCCGGCCTGTTCCCCTCTTCCTCCAGCTGCTCCTTCAGGAAGGACGTGTGCTGGCCACATGTGGGTGGGCTGGGTAGGACGTTTGCAGCTTTCCTGGGCGCTGTCTCCCCAAGATGTCCCCACGGGGAGAGGCCAGTGGGCTCTCAAGCCCCAAGGGGGACAGTGTCGGGCCCCACAGAGCCTCACGGGGTTGGCAAGAGCTTAGGACTTGAGCCCAATCTTTCCCTGGAGAGGTGTCTGAGGGGCTGTGCGTAGTTGTGTGTGATCCCCAATTTCCTGGTCACCTGGGAAGGACAGGCCCCCAGCCGGGTACCCTGTAGCACAGCCTATGAGCGCACTGGGCCGCAGCCGAGGGGTTGCAGCGTTTCTGCCCTTCTCTCTTTCCAGCAGCCCGGCCAGTGCTCCAGGCAGTGGGGCATTTCATGGGGAGCAGGATGGGCGCGGGGGGCCTTCCTGGGCTGAGAGGGAAGGGGAGGGGACAGGCCGTGTCTGTGTCCTGCAGAGCCAGCAGCCGCCCCCGCCCAGCCAGCACCTCCCCAAGCCCAAGGGGGACGCGGCCCTGAAGATGCGGGCGTCTGTGCGCATGACCCGCTACCTGGAGTCCTGGGGGGCCGCACGGCCCTTTGCACACCTCAACCACCGTGAGAGCGTGAGCAGCGGCGAGACCCCCGTCCCCAGTGGGCGGAGGCCCAAGGTAGGATCCTGCTTCCCGGACTGCTCGGTCCTTGCCTCCTGTGTCTGAGGGTGCGGGAGATGAGAGACCCAGTCCCAGGACAGACTTTGGGGGTCCCTCTTGGCAGAATAACTGTCCCCTCTCCCTTCCCTTCCAGACCATTCCCCTGCGGCGCCACCGGACCCCTGACAGGTACGTGCACTGTCTCCTCCTGTCAGCTGTGGCCTGCCTTCCTGGCCAAATCCTGCCCCAATTACCCCCTTCGGGCCCACTTCCTCCAGGCAGGCTGCCCTGACTATCCTCTGTCCAGGAGTGCAGCTCGGAGGGGCTGTGGCTCAGAATCAGAACTTCACGATCATGGAGCGCCTGTGGAGTCCCCACTGTGACAGGGGTGGTGGCGTGTGTGGGGAAGCCTGCGGGTGGAGGGCAAGACGCCTTCGAGGGCCGCCCTCTGCTCCCGGCTGGGCTGGCCAGCCAGCTGGACCTGCTGCTTGATGCTGGGCGTCCATTTACCCTCTTTGGGCCTCAGTGGGACCTACCTATCCCTCAGCCCCTCCACATGCGGTTCTGGGGCCTCCCGCGGGCATCTGGGCACCCGGACTGGGGAGCCATTTCACATGCACTACTGCCTTTGGGCAAGGGGGCGAGGGCCTGGGGTGACACGGTTCGGGTTTGTGATCCAGGAGTTCGTCCCCCAAGGGGCGGTCGGAGGATGACTCGTACGATGAGGAGATGCTGTCGGCCATCGAGGGGCTGAGCTCCACAAGGTGGGACCCGGAGGCCTCTGTTTGCCCTGTCCCCCCTCGGGTGGGGGTTCCCCAGTCGGCCGTGCCCCCCTTGTGCCTGCGTACCTGGTGGTCCAGCTCCGACTGTGTCTGTGGTGGCTCCTAGGTCCCCCTGATGAGGCCTCCTGAGAGTGGACTTCTGTCCCCCCCACCCCTCCCCCACCCCATCTCCCCTACCCCTCCTCCCTTCTCCTGAGGAAGGGCCCTGCCCACTCCCCCCTTCCCCCACCTCCTTTCCCCCCCCCCCCTCCCCATTTGCTCTCTACCCCCGCCCCCCACCTCCTGAGGGTGGGTCCTCTCTCTTCCCCTATCTCCTCCCAAGGGTGGGCCCCCAATTTCCCCAGGCCCTATGCCTCACTGCCTGTGCCCGCAACCCCTCAGGCCCTGCTGCTCCAAGTCCGATGACTTCTCCACCTTTGGGTCCATCTTCCTGGAGAAGGATTTTGAGCGAGAGGTGAGGGTCCCCCAGCAGCCCCAGAACAGGGGCTCGAGGCCTGGGGTGGGATAGAGGTGCAGGCCACGGGGCAGCCGACGCTCCACGTCTGTCGTCTGTTTGGGGAGGGTGGTGGGGAATCACCCCATCTGGCTAGGGCTGGCTTGGACCCTCTTCTGTTGCCCTCACTCCGGGACCTGACGTGTCCCACTTGGGTTTGGGAGACCTTCGCTCCCCTCACAGGCTAGAACCTCAGCCTCAGGGGCTAGTGTGCACCTTAGCCTGGTTCTCCCTTCTGGCTGCTACAACTACATGCTTTTGGGCCGTAACACAACTGTTTACTTACTTATTGAGGACCTACTGGTTTCTGGCTGTGTCTTAGGCACATATGTATGTCCTTGAAACCTCATATAGCTGGACAAGGTGGCCCCGAGAGGGTGGCCCCAGGCCACAGAGCTCTGGTGCTGGGACCTCTTTCCCCTCTCAGCCTCCAGGATTGGTGGTGGTGGGGGGTGTCTTTCTCTGGCTGGGGCTTCCTGAGTCCGGGGCTACCTCGGTGAGGAGCTTGGGGACTGAGGGAAGCCTGCCCGGCAGGCCTTCCAGCAGCTGTGTGACTCCGGGCAGCCTGCTGGACTCTCTGAGCCCCAGTCCGCTTACCTGTGGCAGCACGCCCCCCGCCCCCCGCCGGCTAGCTAGGAGCTTAGGCCTGGCCTTACTCCTGGGTTTGGGGGAGGACAGACCCACCACCAGCCCCAGAGCTCAGATTTGGTTCCTGTCCACAAGCTTGGGGCCATGGGCTTCTCAGGCACCTGGGAAGTAGAGTCAGAGACCTGGGTTGGGTGGGGGAGGGGAAGGGATGGGTTCTAGGCCTCAGGGAACCAAATGAAGGTCCTTTGGTCATGATGATGCCCCATCATCGCCTGGAACTCAAGGAAGGTGTGAGGTGTGTTTGTTTTTTTAAAGATTGATTTATTTGTCGGGGCGCCTGGGTGGCTCAGTAGGTAAAGCCTCTGCCTTTGGCTCAGGTCATGATCCCAGGGTCCCGGGATGGAGCCCCATATCAGACTCTTTGTTCAGCAGGGAGCCTGCTTCTCCCCGCTCCCCCCACCCTGCCTGCCTCTCTGCCTACTTGTGATCTCTCTCTCTGTCAAGTAAATAAATAACATTTTTTTAAAAAAATTGATTTATTTGTTTGAGAGAGAGAATGTGCACATGATCGAGAGGGGGGAGGACAGAGGGAGAGGGAGAAGCAGACCCCTGCTGAGGGGAACCCTGAGGTCATGACCTTAGTTCCTGACCTGAGCTGAATGTTTAACCAAGGGAGACACCCAGGTGCCCCCAGGGTGTCAGTTTTGGTTAACAGGAGCTGGGGTGGGCTGGGAGGGGGCCGGAGTGAGTGGCCCTGACCGTCCCTGTCGCCCCCCAGTACCGCCTGGCACCCATCCCCCGGGCCCGCCACTACTTTGCCTGCGCCAGCCTCATCTTCGTCTGCATCCTGCTGGTCCAGGTCCTGATCCTGCGCAGGTCAGTTGGGCTGGGCGGGATGCGTGGGCCCACTGGGGTCGGCCCAGGGCCCCCGGAAAACCTGCGTGCGCTGTCCGACCAGCGCGAGTTGCTGGTGCTTTGAGTTCAGTGACCTGAGCCCTGGAGTTCCAGAAACTGGATCAAGGGCTGGGCCCCCACCCCGGGGCCATCAGTGCTTGCTTTTGATTCCATTGGAAGTGCTGGTCCTGTCAAGATGCAGGCCTTCCCTACGGAGAGCTGTGTGGCCCTGTGGGCACGTGGCCTGAGGCATTTGCTGTCCCGGAAGGACAGGCTCCCAGAACCGTAGCCACCGCCAGCTCCCTCTTAGATGTGGGAAATTGAGGCTCAGAGGGCTTTGTGCACTGTCTAGGTGCACGGCCCCTGCTGGTGGGGGGTGAGCAGGGCAGGTCACAGGGAAGGAGTAAGGTCAGCTATTGGTAGATTCTAGAAGGGTGGTGAGGCCAAGGGATCCTCTAGGATTAGGGTTTAGGATGTGCTTCGTAAAGACGAGACAGGAAGAAGTCCTCCTGTCTGTACTTCCGTGCTGGCTGTGGGTCTGAAGGCTCTTAAATCCGTACACCAGGCCTCGGGGGTCACGAGTCGGGCAGCTGGACCACGGTTCTCAGAGAGCCCCTTTGCTGTGTGTAGAAGGGGGTTGGGGGAGGAGGCGGCCGGGAGCCGGACAGTTGGGGTCAGGATCGGGGGGTTGGGGAGCATGCCTGCATCTTGGCCCTGGGCAGATGGCCCCTAGAACGAGGGTTTTCTGCTCTCCAGCAGGGCTGTTCTCGGTTTGTCCTTCGGGCTGGTGGCCTGTGTGGTGGCGCTGGTGCTGGGCCTGTGCTTCGCCCATGAGTTCCTGGTGAGTGGGAGGCCCCTGGCTGGGCCCTGACCCACTGGCCCTCTGCGCCCCTCCTGCCCAGGCGACAGTTTGCAGAGTGCTTCTCCCAGTGATTCCACCTTCCTTGGGCTGCTGGTGGTCCCAAGTGGCTGCAGCTGTCCCCAGGCTCTGAGGGTGGGGACGTCCCTTCTGTCTGTGCACCCCATGGGTCCTGAGCTCTGGGCACGGGGCACAGTGTGACTGCGGACCATCCCTAGCGGAGCTCTCGGGAGCCCCCACATCTGCTGGGCACTTGGACCAAGGGGTCCTTGTCCCTGTGTTGGCGCGGCCACCTGACCCCACGACTCCACAGAGGTGCTGCCCGGCCCGAGGGGTGTTGCAGGCCATCTCTGAGAGCGTGGAGACCCAGCCCCTGCTGCGCTTGTCCCTGGCCATCCTGACTATTGGCAGCCTCCTCAGTGTCGCCATCGTCAACCTGGTGAGTTCTGGGGGTTGGTGGGGACAGTGAGCCCTGGGGAGGAGCCTGCCTGCCTGTGTGTGCTTCCTCGGGGGAGGGAGCCAGTCCTTGACCCTGGGCACCTTCAGGCTCTCGAATCCCACAGTCCCCCGCCTGAGGGCTGTGTCTGGTATAGCTCTGCAGGGCCCTGGGGGCGGGCTCCCCAAGGTCCCTCGAGGCCCGCCTGGGCTCCTTCCCTTTCGCTTTTCACATGAGGACCTGGGGCCCCCAGAGAGCTGATGTGGCTGCGCCCCCCAAGGACGGGATGTCTTGAACCATCGGTGTTCTTGGCTTCCTCTGCCTTCTTCATCCTCCTACCTGGCGAGGCCGTGCCTTAGTCTCTCTGAGACTGTTCCTCGTGAGGGGCGAGTGGCCCCAGGCACTGGCTGGGACTTGAGCCCCTGCTTCTCAGGCCTGGCTCGTGTGCTCAGTGCTGCGGACAACATGTGTCCCTGCTGGTCCTCCCAGCTCTGACCTCTTGAGTCAGGGGCTCTCTGTGGCTCTGAGACCCTGTGTTACCTGGGGAGAAGGGGGCTCACTGACCATGCTGATCCCTGCCCTCCCCCCAACCCCGAATCGGCCTCCGTTGCTCTGGGGGCTTCATTTTGCAGCCTCCTCTGCCCCAGACCCCTCCCCACCGCGAAGCTGATGCCGTGGAGGAGGGGCGGGGCGCTCTGGCCACCCCTGGAGCGGGCCTGGCAGGAGATGCCCATGGAGGCCCGTGGAGGCCTCGGGCCCCTGCCAACCCCTGGCCCCGCTCAGCCCGGGAAGGTCCTGGAGTCCCAGGTCCCTGGGCTCCCCACTCACAGTGACCTGTCTCCTCTGTAGCTGCTGATGCCTTTCCTGGCCCCAGAGCTGCCTGCGGGCAACCAGACGAGCCCAAGCCCAATGGATGTGGGCAACATGTGTGAGCCCCTCCTGGTGAGTGTGGGCTGGGCTGGGCCCTGGTTCAGACCCCTGGGTCCTGCGTGCCCTGAGATGGCCCTGCTCTTGCACAGTGCTCCTCCGGGGAGGTGGAGAGAGTAAGGCCCAGGCAGGTCCAAGGTGGCCTGTGGTCCTGGAGGACACAGGGGCTTTGAGGCTGGTGTGGCTTCATCCAAGGTGTGAGGGCAGGAGTACCCCATGCCAGGACTTGTCTCCTGACAGCTCACCTGACAGCCGGCCCTCGGACGAGGAGGGGCCCGGAGAGGTGGACTGGTGGGCCTCACGGGTGCTGGAGCCTTGGGCAGGCCGACAGCAGGAGCTGGGCCTGGGGATCCTGATGGGTGGCAGTGGAGGGCTGGGGGACTTCAGGGGGCCGTGGTGAATTTCAGGCTGGTCTCTGCTGGGCGGGGGCTAGAGAGGGGACAGGGAGAAAAGCTGAGGCACGCAGTGAGAGCGGGGGCGACATCTGGGATGTAGAACCAGAGAGGGGGTTTGATCTAAATTGGGAGAAGCATGAGCGCCAGGAAGGAGAGCTTGGTCTCTCTTTTGGGGGCAGTGGGGAGCCAAAGCATGATCTTGAGCAGGAGAGTAACCTGGGCAATGATGCCCTTTGGGAAGGGCAAGCTCGGTTGGGCAGAACTGGAGGTGGGAGGCTATTGGGTGTGTGCACAGCGCTGCCCTCTCCCTTGTCATGTCTACAGGCTACTGCAGTTGCGGTTACTTCTGCTTCTCCCTTCAGTGAGTTTACCTGCCATAAGTAGAAGTAAAAATGCAGGGAAAATAGCGCGATGCTCCAAAGTTCTAGATTCTGTTGTCTGCTCTTTGCTAAGAGAGGTCACTGAGGCAGGAGAGCAGTGACCCAGGTGCTCGGAAGGTCTCAGCGCTGGAAGGGGACTCAGAGGCAGCAAGCCGGCCCTTCAGGCGCGCCCCCTCCTGGTGACCCTGGGTGCAGGCGCTGCTTCCTGGTGACGGACCCCTCCCCCCAACCCCCAGTATTACACCTGTAGCTGCATCCTGGCCTTTGTCGCTTGCTCGGTCTTCCTGCGGATGAGCCTGGAGCTGAAGGTTGTGCTGTTGACCATGGCCTTGGTGGCCTACCTGGTGCTCTTCAACATCCACCCGTGCTGGCGGATGGACTGCTGTGGCCTCGTGGCCAACCTCACCGAGACCAACGGTACCCTCAGGTGGGGCCCGAAGCACCCCCAGTCCCACCACCCGTCTGTGCTCCGTGGGATGTCATGCTGCATTTGCTCCGTGCTGCATTTGCCTTTGCAGTCCCATCTGGACTGGACTCCCGGGGGGGCTGGGCTGGCAGGTGGCACGGTCTCCATTTTCCAGAAGGGGACGGGATGGTCCCAGGTCTACACTCAGAGCTGAAGAGTGGGACTCATTTGCATGTTCTCTGGGGGATACCCTGAGTCCCACGGAGGCTTCCTGGGTCCTCCGGTGTCTATGCCATTCTGGGGGTGTGGAATGGGGCGGGGGCTTCAGCTCTAGGCCGCCCCCCCTCCTCGAGCCATGTCCCAGATCTCCACAGAATTCTGGAAAGAACAGTTGTTTCCAGCCTGTCCCTGGACAGGTGGCTGACCCCTGTGGCGTGGGAAGGGACACTGTGTGGGTGCCTCTGGGGGCACTCCGCCCCAGGTGGGTTGAGGAGAAGGGCCTGGCTCCCCTGGAATTTGGGGACCCAGAACAAAACCTGCCCCCAGGGGTCTGCTGGCAGGGGCAAACTCCTTCCGCCGAACTCTATGTCCCGGACTTGGAGGCGTGCTCGGCGGTCCCTCACCTGCCTGCAGCGTTTTTCCTTCAGACTCTGGTGTGCCAGCCGTCACTATAGCGCCGCCTCCCCGCCTTCCAGTCAAAGCTTCTTCTCTTTCCAACCCATAGTGGCCTGTCTAGTGTCTGTGCCCGGAGCGCAGAAGTCTGTCCCCCTCTGCCTCCCCGAGCCCCGCCAGCTGGGGCACCTGAGGGGCGGCGGGAGCAGGAGTGACTCCAGCCTCTCCCCTTTGTGTCCCGCAGCTCCCCACCGTGTGTGTGGAAGGACCCGAAGGTGATGATCAACTTCTACCTGGTTCTGTTCTACGTCACCCTCCTCATGCTCTCCAGACAGGTAGGGCCAGGGAAGCCCCGGCGGCCCGTGCTCAGCGGGGAGACACGGCTGGGGAGGGGCAGTGTGGGAGACAGTGCACAGCCCCCTAGGGAAGCCCTGGTCCCCAGGGTGGTGGCCCCCGAGTCTTTACCTCCCCTTCCCTCAGGACACCAGTGACATTTGGTCGCATGGGTCACTTGCGAACTGAGCCAAGGCTGACTGGGATTCTGAGGCCACAGGGAGGTGGCCGTTGAGCTGGTGACATTTGCCAGGGACGCAGGGTAGAAGCACTGAGGGGCTGGCTCAGCAGGTCCTGGGGCTGCTCGTGTGTCCCGCCCGCAGCTCGGTGTCCTCGCGTCCCCGCTCACGATGGCCAGGACACCGACGCTGCCTGCTGTCTGCAGATTGACTACTACTGCCGCTTGGACTGTTTGTGGAAGACCAAGTTCAAGAAGGAACATGAAGAGTTTGAAACCATGGAGAATGTGAACCGCCTTCTTCTGGAGAATGTCTTGCCTGCCCACGTGGCCGCTCACTTCATTGGTGACAAGTTAAATGAGGTGTGCTGGCAGGGGCTGGCTCGCCCGGTAGGAAGAGATGGAGGGTATGGCTGTGGTTGGGGGCCTGCACTTTCCGGGGCTGTAGTTTTCACCCATGTTACGGGGCCGTCCGGTGATGCGTGGTTTGGGCATCGGCTGCACGTCCAGGCCTTGGTGGTCTAGATGGTCCATGCAGATGAAAACGTGCATGTTTCACAGGTTCCGTGCAGCAGCGTTTTACAGAAGAGGGGACGGGCCCCAGGGCTTAGGATCCAGACCTGACTGTGACCTTCCCTCGCCCCCCTGGCGCTCAGCGTTAGCCACAGGACCCGGGGTAGCGCAGAGCCAGAACCACTCTGAGCCTGAACTGCCCCAACCAGGGCTCAGAATCTTTTTTTTTTTTTTTTTAACAGCCCCCAGAGAGGAGCTCAGGCGTAAGACAGGCCAAGTGACACTTGTGTCACGCCCCCCTCCCCTGAAAGTTTAGTGGGCCGGGCCGAGGGGCCAAGTCCCTGTGCTTGCCTGTCTCCTCCCCCGGGGCGACTGGCACAAGGGCATCCTCTCCCCACCTCCATTCAGGACTGGTACCATCAGTCCTATGACTGTGTGTGTGTCATGTTCGCATCCGTGCCGGACTTCAAAGTCTTCTACACGGAGTGCGATGTCAACAAGGAGGGGCTGGAGTGTCTGCGTCTGCTGAACGAGATCATCGCCGACTTCGATGAGGTACACATGCGTCTTTTTCCTTGTTTCCTTCCATAAGCACTTTGTCGTCTTCTCTGTGCAGGCAGCAGGCTAAGGTCAGATTTAGGTCCTTGAAGGAGGCAGTGATCCCCTTATCTGTGGCTTGTGAGCCACGGTCAGCCACGCTCTGGCAGATGACCACCCCTCGACATACGGCCAGAAGGTCTGTAGTGGCCAGACACCACGTCACAGTGTCCCCGCCCTGTGCCGCGCTTCATCTCATTACGAGGAGGAGGAGGCATGAACACAGCACAGGAACATGTTTTGAGAGAGGGACCATCCACGTCACTTGTTAGGGCATGTGAGAAGTCATGCCTGACTTCTCTCCACTAAACCTCATCACAGGCAAGCTCGTGGGCGAAGGAGCACACGCCGTGCGGGGCTCGGGACCCTGCGGTGCGTGGCAGCCACTTGGGTCTGGGAGTGGATAAGGGGGTCTGCTGTAGTTTGAGTCCCAGCGAAGTCCATGCTGCCAATTTTCCAGAAGAAGTCCATCGGTTTGGTTTTTTTTTTTTTTTTTTTAAGGATTTACTTATTTTAGAGAGAGAGCACAGAAGAGGGGGCCAGGGACACAGGGAGAGGAAGAGAGAAAATCTTAGGCAGACTCTACCTCAGCACTGAGCCTGATGTGGGGCTCGATCCCAGGACGCTGAGATCATGACCTGAGCCAAAACCAAGTCAGATGCTTAACTGACTGAGCCATGAGGTGCCCCTGGATTTCATTCTTAGCTGCAAACATTCGATGTTCTGGGTAGGTGCTGTCGGGCTGCACTTGCTCCTTCAGAACGAGAGTCCAGATGCGAGGGCCGGAGTAGGGAGAGTAGGAGAGAACCAGAAACCTCGTCCCTGCATGGACTTGGGTGTCCACTCACGGCAGCGGGGGGGGGGGGGGAGGGGACGGGGGGCGAGCGTGAGAAATGTTGGCATTAGGAGCAGCGGCAGGAGGGACCCCACCCCTTCTCAGACCTCAGGGTGTCCCTTTGATTCACAGCTGCTCCTGAAGCCCAAGTTCAGCAGCGTGGAGAAGATCAAGACCATTGGCAGCACGTACATGGCAGCTGCAGGGCTCAGCAGCCCCTCAGGGACCGAGAACCAGGTACTGAGCTGAGCTGGTGGCCTCCTGTCCCAGTCTCACATCAAAGGGATTAAACAGGTCCCAGACCAGTTCCACCTCACCTGACATTGGGGGGGGGCACCCCTTCCTGCCCAGTCCTATGAGGAAGGGCAGAGGACCTCAGGGGTCAGCCTGGGGTCACCCAGTGGAGGCCAGAAGGTGGGGCACGGGATCCCCCGGCTCCCGCACGCAGCGCCCTGTCCCGCAGGACCTGGAGCGGCAGCACGCGCACATCGGCATCATGGTGGAGTTCAGCATCGCCCTGATGAGCAAGCTGGATGGCATCAACCGGCACTCCTTCAACTCCTTCCGCCTCCGTGTCGGTGAGGGCCCGGAGAGCCGGCTGGGCCGCTGGGGTGGGAGGCAAGGCCCGTGGCTCCGGCGCACCTGCGCTCAGGTCTGACAAGGCACTGCACTGTCCCGCAGGAAAGGTTTGACAACTCCCTCTTGTCTTACAACGCTGGCGACGAGGCAGTTATTTTGGTTTGCACTGTTTATAAATTTACCTTTAAAAGTTTTGAGAGATAGGAAGAGAACACTACGGAAAACTGAGAACCCCAAATCACCTTCTGTAAGTCTTAAAACATACTGAGAACAAAGCAAGTTATTAATCTAACTACTGGGTGTTAGCTAACAGGGCTGGTGCTCAAAGCCCGTTTGTTCTGTGTTGGGAGATGAGCAGATGCTAGGAAAGTGCAAACCTCAGCCCGATCGCTCAGCGAGCAGTTGGAAGAGGGCTGCCAGGGGCCAGGGGAGTGCCGCTCCTGCCCCCTGAATGAGAGCTCCTGCCACGGGCTTGGGGAGCTCTCTCCAATCCCCACTTCAGCTGTCAGTGCTTTCTGTGGCTGCCAAGGAGAGAGCCCGAGGCTCAGCCTCTCTGATACACCAGCTGCAAATGTCCCCTTCAGGCATAAACCACGGGCCCGTGATTGCGGGAGTGATCGGGGCACGGAAGCCTCAGTATGACATCTGGGGAAACACGGTCAACGTTGCTAGCCGGATGGAGAGCACTGGAGAACTTGGCAAGATCCAGGTACAACTCAGCTGGGGCCCCTACGACCACAGGGGGACCCGGGCATTGGTTAGCCCTGATGTGCTCATGTGCAGACACATGTGCAGTATGGGGTTGGTTCTGCCTGACCCCCAACAGCAGGTGTCCTTCCTGCTTCCCATGACGGCCGTCCTCTTCCTTTCAGGTTACTGAAGAGACGTGTGCCACCCTCCAGGGATTAGGTTACTCTTGTGAGTGCCGGGGACTGATCAACGTCAAAGGCAAAGGCGAGCTGAGGACTTACTTTGTCTGTACAGACACTGCCAAGTTCCAAGGGCTGGGACTGAACTGAGGGCTTCTGGCAGGTGCAGAAAATGCTGGAAGTGGATTTCCTTCCCCGAGGCAAGCCAAGGGGAGCCCTCAGCCCCATGCCAGTCACAAAGGCATTCCCGGGGTTTGGCTGTCAGTACCCCGGCAGATGGCTGTGCGTGGCTTCCTTGGACTTGTGCTAGAGGATTTCTGGGAAGGCGCATCAGACCCCAACCCGAGGCGACCACAGTCTTGCCATGCACAAGCAGCCAGGCCTTCCGTGCCATCTGAGCCTGCAGAGCAGCCTCTGGACCGTGCCGACTGGCTCGCTCGTGCGGGTCAGCAGCTCAGTCCCCTCGGTGCTGTGGCCATCTCCCATGCGCCGCACGTACCTGGCCTGGCCTGCGAGTGTACAAGCATGACCTGTCTTTTCTAGGAACAGAACTAGGACAAGTCGTCTAGGATGGGTTGGGCAATCCTTGCTCCTTAGCCGATCAGCCACAGGATTCTCCATTTCTCACGCAGGCGTTCCAGGAAATAAGAGCTGAAAAGGCTGTTTTCAATCTGCGGTTTTATGCAGTAGGGAGGAAAAACCACAGCGGACACTTGCTGCCTCTTGTCATCTCAAGCAGGTGTCTGTTTTAAATGGCTGTATTATTAGTGGAGGTTTTATTCTTTTTAATGACTTCCCTAGATGCTAGACGAAGTCTCTTCCCTCCAGTGTGCTTTTTAACCCTAGACATGGCACAAGAACCTATCGTCTAGTGTTCGTTTCTGGATTGGCCCAGCTGGGGGTGGTGTGGCCCTGAGTGCGGCTCCCAGCAGGAAGGCAAGCAGCGGTAGCCCCGGAAGTCAGGCACCGCCTCCTCTCCCCTCCCCGACCAGTCCGGCCTGTGTGGGCGCTCCCCAGCAGCCTTCCGCGGAATCTTAGCTTCTGTGGTGGAAAGGAGTGGAGTCTGCAGACAGGATGCGGGCCACCTGTAGCGCTTCCTTCCTTTTCTTTAGTCCTCACACCTAACTTGAAGAGCTTCAAAATGAAAAACACCTACTCCACGTAAGCGTGCGGAGGTTGGCCATGTGGGAAGCCAGCCTGCTCGGAAATGCTGGGATGGTCTTGCTCTGAACCGCAAGGATCAAGGGCAAACTCGAAAAGCCAGGTTTGTGAGCTGCGTCTCTGCGCTTCAGCTGTCGAGAATCACAAGTCGGCCTGAGTTATTTCAAGGTGAGAAGGAACCGAACCGCCCCCTCCTTTTGCTGGATCAGCTTCGCTGCTTCCTCACCAGAGCGTGCCCGGGGTTTCTCGCCCAGCCGCACTCCACTACAGAGCAGGATTCCCAGCTCCGGGTCCTCCGGGAACCCCCTGCCATTCCGGGAAATCCTGCACATGGGAGACTTCAAAAGCGGATGCGGGGCTGCAGCCAAGCACAGGGAGGACTGCAGCTGACCCCGCGGTCTGCTCAGACCCTGGTTGCGGGCTTGTCGTCTCTGAAGGGGCTTACCTGGTCTGCCAGAGGGGCCGGGTGTGCCAGCACCGCGACACCTGCGTGTCACTAGAAGAGAGATGAATGAGGTACAAGAACTTGCCATCCAAAGGGATTTTATGGCAAAAATGCTGTTAAGGGGAATAATCTCATTTAAAGACTGCTTTTCTGCACCAACTTTTCATATAAAGGAACGGTTTCTGGTGAGTACCGCACTGTGACCCATACACTTAAATCGGCAGCGACCAGGGCCGTGCAGCAGGGCTCCCCTGAAGAGTTCAGGAAGGTTCTGTCACAGATACGATATGGATGCATGTAGGTGTGCTGGGGATCTCTGAGGCGGGCCTACTTCTACCCTGGCAATATTTGAGTTACTTTTATCCTTCAACAACAGAAATCCAGTCCAGTCTTTTATTTCTAATTCAAGCACGGTGCTCTGATAAGCACATTTTGGAAGTTCTGAGTTTCTGATGTGCCGACCACCATGTGGGACGGACCCTAAAAAGCACCTGCTGTCACTTTTGTTCAGTGTGTTTTCCAGGGGCTGGGCCCTTTCCTCACAGGCATCATTCTGTTTTATGATAGGACAAGTACCTTTTCCAACATTGACCTTTCCTAGGGACCATGGGGCGGTGTGAAGGTGGCCTCCCCGACTCCAGTGAAAGTCACACCTGAAGTCTTCTGGTTTACTCATTAAGAAAATTTCCTAACAGAAGATCACTGAGCACAGCATACATGGTGTATATAATAGGTCATGTCTAAAACCAGGTTTTGAGAAGGTACATATGAATAACTAGGAATTATTCTGTATACTGACTATTTATAGATCTGTAACATTTGTTTCAAAATGTTATACTTCATTTTTATAAAGTACCAGTGTTTCTACTCTGTTTAGCCTTTCATATATTAAATCAGCAATTTGGAAAAACAATGTCCTAAAGTGTTTTGAATTTCAGTGTTTTCTTGGTCTGCTTGAGAAGATTACTGCCTAAATAATAATTGAAAGATTAAAATTAAACTCTAAAAAAGACTTGATAAAATACATAACAATTTTGAAGTTCTTTGGGCATATGGTTTTCAGTAGATTTTTAAGACTGGGTTGTGTTGGAGAATCCGTTTTCCTTCACCCCACTTATTCTTACTAAATGTTCATTTTCAAAGTCAGGAAAATAAAAACAGCTTCAGCCATGGGGCAAGGGAGTCTTACAGGGGCTCCATAAAGCCCAAGTCAGGTTCCCTGAAGCAGGCTGCCGTGTGGTGCCTGGTTAGGGAAGAGGACCACATGTCTCCCAGTCTCCCACTCCATTATCTGCTCAAACAGCCGACCTTTGTATTTCAGATAAAAGTAGAGGACTCTCAGTTCAAGGGACATGCTGAGGCACAGGTGGCCTGGGAGACACAGTAAACAGAAATGTAAACTTTCTTTAAGTTCTGTGATTTCCTTTCTTATTTAGCTTCTTTTATTATGCTTCTAAGTGACCCTCTCAAAAATGGAAAAACTAAACCAAACAGCACAACTGGACAGGTTAGTGCTATGAAGCTCCTGGTGTGATTTTTGGGGGGCTGGGAACAGGAAGAGTGGCATAGGAGAGGTACCTCATCACCTCATCCTTCTACAGGAGGACAGCATTCCCATCAGTTATGCCAGGGATATGCACTTAAAATAATCTTAGAATCTACGAATATTTGTTTTCAGTGTAATGATGGAAAATCTCACCGGATAGGGATTTTAAAGAACCATCTGAGCTCTGGTCCTGTCTGTATGCCTTAAGGAAAGCGGCACTGTCCCTATTCTGACTTAACTGTGCCCAGGCCCACTCGGGATGGCAACAGGTCTGAGTCCATCCTATTCCTTTCTCATGAGGCCCTTCTTTAGATAAATCATCTAGGTGAAATCTGGTAAGTCAGGAACTATTTGGTTGTGATTTCTTTAATGAGTTTTGACAAATGTGGAAAAATGAGGGAGTTCAGTTATTTGGGGGGACTTGCTGCCTTTTTTTTTGTTTGTTTTGTTTTAAGATTTTATTTATTTATTTGACAGATCACAAGTAGGCAGAAAGAGAATGGGAAGCAGGCTCCCTACTGAGCACAGAGCCCGATGAGGGGGCTCGATCCCAGGAACCTGAGATCATGACCTGAGTCCAAGGCAGAGGCTTTAACCCACTGAGTCACCCAGGCGCCCCGGACTTGCTGCTTTTAACGAAGGGTCCTGAAAAGGCTGTTTTATTTCTTCAGTGTTCCTCTATCACTTCCCTTCAGACCAGCCCTGGGGAAAGGTCAAGGGGCAACTCAGCTGACGGCACCAACAGGGCTCACAGTCCCAGGCTCAGCTTTATTACCTAATACAAGTCCAATCTCTGGAACATTAAAATTAATTGTTCCAAAGTTTAATTAAAAACACAATTTACAAATATTTAATATCTTCTGAAAAGCACTTCCAAGTTAAGAATGAAAAAGAATATGTACATAATATATAATGAAATACCAGTGAGCTTCAAATCCCATCAGGTCCACACTCGGCAATCCCAGTCTTTTTCAGTTCTTCAAAATCTGAAAGGAAAAGTTACGGCCTCATTCAGCACTTTTCCCCTTTTAATTAAAAGGTAAAGGTATCATCCAGAGGAGTTAAGTGCTGACAGCTCTTCTTTACCTCGTTCAAGGTTAAAGACTAGATGTACAGTATACTAGGGGTATCATTATAGGTTTTTTTTTTTTGCAGATGTGTCACATCTTTTTTCTTTTTAAATTAATTTATTTATTTGACAGAGAGTGAGAGAGAGCACAAGCAGGCAGAGCAGCAGGCAGAGGGAGAGGGAGAAGCAGGCACCCTGCCAAGCAAGGAGCTCGACATGGGGTTTGATCCTAGGACCCTGGGATCATGACCTGAGCCGAAGGCAGTTGCCTAACCAACTGAGCCACCCAGGCACCCCTGTTTCCCTTACATCTTGTCTAAAGAATAAAACACTTTATATAATGTCAACACGCAGAGGTAATTTTTCCAGTGTTCCTCGAGGGGAGAGGACTGTGTTCCTTTACTCACAACAGCCCTCCGTCCTTCCAGAAACACAGGGCACGTACCTTCTGTTAAATCTACAAAGTTGTTTTCCACGATGGGGGAGGGGATGGAAATCCCCATTGCTTTTCGAACTCCATACGTGCTGACAATGTCGCCTGGAGTGACTTGCTGTGCAAGTTCTTTCAGATTGTTGGTCACCTGTTCAGCTGGGGTAAAGAAAAGAGAAATAGTTCTAGGTGTTAAAACCTGGTTCCTTTATATAATGAACAAAAAACAAAAGAGCAATGCAAAGCCGACCCTGGAACCGCAGGGCTGGAGGTGAGCTGGTCCACAAATACACAGATCTTTTTTTTTTGACAAGTACAGGACCGTAAACCTATTCTCTTCGTTATTATTTTAACTTCTTTTCTTTACTGTAAGAAACAGTATGCAATACATTCGACATAACTAAATATATGTTAGTTGACTGTAGGTAAGGCTTCCAGTCAACAGAAGGCTGTTCAAGTTTGCGGGGAGTCAAAAATTACACATGGATTTTCGACCCGTGGGGCGGGGGAGGACGGAGGTCAGCTGGCACCCCTAACCCCTGTGTTGTTCAAGGGCCAACTATATAAATGCAATAAAGAAACCATCCACGGTTCGCTTCAGTGCTGCTGACAGTGGTGTCACTTCGCAGAAGGTTTTCCCTTTAAGGATCCCATCCTCCTCTTACCGGAGGCATAACATACCGAGATGCATTTCCCTGTATGATGGACCCAGGAGACAGATCATGTTCGGAGGGGGTCTGGTGCTCAGACGCTCGTTCTGGGCTTCCTGGAGCTCTCGGAGCAATCTGGTCGTCTCATCAAGTTTCCTCTGGAACATTTCAGCTTCTGTGTGGTGCGAAGAGTAACACACTAAAGAAAACACGGACCCACCTGTGTTTGACCTTGGGTGGTTAAGTGTGTCCTATGCTCTGGGGTTTTGCTACTTATTGACTAGTTTTCTCTCCTCAAAGGAGTAATCCCCCTCTAAAGAAATCAACACTAGAGACATGCTTTACCCTTCACGGAAGCATGGCCAGTCAAGATCTTCCTGTGGTGAGTGGCGGTATCAGTCTGGAGTAATGGGACACTAAATTGTGACTGCCCAGGTCGTGAAGGGACACTCACCCTCAGAGTCAAAAACTTCAACAGGAGCACCAAAATTTGTTACTGCTTTCAGTGCTGTGAGCCGGTCCCGACTGCTGGAGTCTAAACGCCCCACTGGCTCTATTTCTGTAATCTGCTTTAAAAAAGGAAAAAAAAAAGTTATTACCTGGGCTTGTTAAGCCCCAGTGGTGCTAGAATGAGACCTCTGTAAGATGGTTTGTGTTTCCAGGCCACGTTATTGCACCTATTTACTTTGGAGTTACAATTCTGATACCTACAAAACCATCTTCCCAGAACACTTGTAGAGTGCCATTCCCCAATCTGGGCCGAACACGATCCACAAAGGCGTTATTTCCCGAAAATGAAATGACGTGTCTTACACAACACCCATTGTTTGTTCCATCCGGCAGCCTCTCTAAAGATGGAAGGAACAAGGGCCTTGGTCCTGTCTATGCCGCTGGAGCTCCTGGTGGACTGGGACGATGCCGCAGGTTTCCGAGGCTCACAGGCAATGTTCTGGCCCCAGTGCACATGCCTGCTCTCCCGCAGTACAGCCTGAGCCTGAAGTGGTGGACTTGGCTTCTACTGTACTTGCCTCTACGGTGTTATCTTTAGTCCCTTCCCTTGCGATGCCACGCCTGTCAGAATTTTACTCAGACAAGCCCCAGAGCCCTTCACAAGTCTCCTCCTCTAAACCCTCTCCCCCTTCACATTCCTCAGAGCCTCCTGTCTTCTGAGGCAAAATCGCAGCTTCTCCATTGTCAGGGCCTCACCTGTGCAGGCCTCCGCACCACCCCTCCTCTGCCCGGGCACCGCTTGCTCACATGCCAACTGTGCTCTCTGCACACGGGCCTTGTCCCCTTGTGTCTGCTTCTGTCACTACACGTGCAGTTTCGGCCCACTTCCCACTGCCTGCTGGGAGAATGTCTTCATCTTTCTAGGACCAGCCGGCCCAGTATGCTCTCTGGGAGGACCTTCGCAGCTATGCAGAGCAGCGGGTGTCTGCAATCTGCATTCCTATAGCGCATACATTTATGCAGTGTGGTGGGCGGGGCCGGCCCCCCCCACCAGGCCCCCGTGCTGCACCTGCTGCTGCCCGCTCCCCACAGGCGGAGAGAGTGCTGTTATTTATGAAGATATGCAACAAATAATGTTCTTTTAAAATAAAGCTTTATCATTTGGGCCTTTTGGCTTACCCTCCCATTAAATATTTTTTATGAAGAATGAAAAACAATCACCTCCATTTCTTTTTCGGAGTCAAGGCTCCCAGTCTGGCTGTCGTCTTCAGGTGATGACTAGAGGTTTAAAGACAAACAACTTTTATTCAAAGGTATATTAAAGAGGTAAATATCAAGGAAAATAAAATGATAAGAGTTTCAAGACAAGGAATAAGAATATGGATTACTGGAATTTAATTTTTTAAATAAAAAAAAAGTCAGATACAGTAAGTGGGCATTTTGAGAGTACTTGTGTCAAGAGTACCTATTACTGGTACTTCAAGATTGATCTTTCTGTGCCTGAGCAAAAAGCTATAAACATATATGACGGTATCTGTTAAATAGCACAGAAGTACCTAATAAATGGGAGTCGGTTTTCAACAACAGGTGAGTCTAGCACAAGCAGAAAATAGAGGCACTCTAGGAACTATTTTGCATTAAGAGAGCAACATTCTCAGATAAGAGAGGATTACTGTAAAATACTCAAATGCTATGGAGAATGTGAAAGCTGCCCATAATCTTCCTACCTGTCAGAAATCACACACACATAAGCAACAGACAAATGTATCATGCGTGAAAATCAATAACGAAGTGATCTTTTTGAAAGATCTTTTTAACCAATTCCCAATTTTTTAAAAAATTATAAATAATGTATCCTTATATATAACTTTTTAAAATTTTCTAAGACACAGTCTGCAAAGATATGCTGGATCAACGGACAGAGAAACTTTAGATCTGAAATCTACTGCCCTACCCAACCAAAGGAAAGCTATTCAATTGTAGCTGAAGACTATCAATTAATTCAGATTCATGGAAGGGTTAGAGGAAAAATATTTCTGAACAGCTGTGAAGTGGCATTTTTTTTTAGGTCACGTGAGGAAAGCTGTTCCTGCATGAAGACTATAAGGCAATTCTCGCTGAACCTGAGGTGCTGACCCAGCACTGCCGAGTCACCAGGGCCCAGCAGCCACGTGGGGGTAGAGGACAAGCCAACAGCAGCCACAGCCCTCAGGAAGAGGACCCCCGGAGACACACACAGTGTTCTTCTAACTATGGTGACAAGGACATTGTGGAGCTTGACTCTCTTCTACTTATCAGGAGGGACATTTTCTGGTTCTAATCTTTGAGCTAAGGGTGTGATTATTCCAGATGATGAACTATGGCCAACTAAACGGGAGATAGTTTACAAGTGTTAACGGCAGGGAGCAAAGAGGAAACTTCTTACTTTTTTCCTTGTGACCCCACCGTTGTGTTGTTACCGAATAATAAAGGAAAGGACATTCCCTATCATTATTTAGTCAACTCAGTTTCAAGCTAGTGAGCAAGACTTTCCTTTTTTGTTAGTGTACAGAGCACCAGCTGAATTCGGAGTCCTTAACTCCATTCTGATTCCTACATTCCCAAGATCGGGAGATAATGACAGTCTTCTGGCCCTCAAAGACCCTGGTAGCTGACTTACCATTTCCGTTCATTGTCCTCCACCCACGGTCCCCACCCAGGCGGGCCTGGCTTTTCAGGGGAATGCAGCTCAGCTGTCATCCTGGTGACTCCCATGGTTTCATAACACTGAGTGACTAATGCTCAGAGCCATCAATAAATTACCCATTTCTTGAGCAGCTTTCTTACCATCTCCAACTCTTGCAGGGTTCTAGAATGGCCTCCTTTTGTTAAAACATCCAGTAAACTGTCCGCCATCACATAAGGATAATCCTGGCATGTGGCCAAAAACTCATGGATGCTGAAACAGAGAGAGCTGGAATGTCACTTCCATATAAATCGTCCATATAAATTTCTATCCCAGTCAACTGTTTCCATCAGACATGCCTCACTTTATGTGCCAGGTGTGAGAATCTCTGTCTAGGTCCGTCACCCTATTTACAGATTTACCAGTGACACCTTTATCGCCTCGAGCCAACTAAAGAGCATCAAGAACACAGTGAAATGAAATGCTCTTGGGGCAACCTTCAGATAGAAACAAGACTCTCTGAGGCGGAGGCTCCATGGCTTGGTCCCGGACTTGCTCCTGCCCTTCGCTTCCTCCCTGAGGAAGACTATAAGGGAAGTCGCCTCCCCACAGGACTTACATGTGTCCCAGGAGTCCCCGGGGTTACCCCTCCGGTTCGGACCACACCCCCTGGATATTCACAGGTCTGTCGGTGTTTCAGGAGAATGTGGCATTGAGGACACCGGCCAACCGGTCACTCACCTGAAATCACTGGGAAGGTCAGAGTCTTCCCCATAGGCTGAATAGATTAGATCCGAATCATCCTTGCTAATATTCGCAAATGTGGAGTCATAATGTGGAGCATAAGAACTGTAGGGCCCGTAATTCAAGTATATCACTGTCAACAGAAATCAAATACTACAGTGCTATCCTTTTACTTGTGTGTCAATCTAATTTTTGTTTTACTAAAGGTTATTCCCTTCTAATTTTACTACTTCACTGACAAGTATAAAAAATCCAAGGTAAGTATTTCCCCCTCCCAGATCCTTGGGGAGTCATAAATCAAGTGACTTTTTCCCCACAAAGGGGAGAGAGAAGAAAGCAAGAACAAAACTCACTTTGAATACTAATAGCTGATTTTAAAGCTTCTTCCAGAGTTAATAAAACAGCTGATTCATGTTGCAAATACACCACCAAGAGAATTAAAGAAATGAAAATTATGCTTTTTCCCTCCCCTAACTGCTCGGGTGATGAGAGAAACACGAAGGCTTACCTGGAGTGACTTTGTTCCTTTTGTCTTCCTTGAACCCCTGCAAAGTATTCACTCCAGATTGAAGCCTCCCAGTTGTCATTCCCAGTCTCACAGGGCAGTAGCCCGGTTCTGAAACGGAAGAACAGTGTGGGAGGTACACACGGTCAGTAGCCGAGGGGGGCTCCGCAGGCTATGTGCACGCACACTGCTTTGTGCCGTCTCTGTGACTCTGCCCAGGAGCCTGGGTGGCCCTTTCTACAACCAACATTTACCTACAGAAATCTCGGCAAGGAAGGAGCGTAGCCAGCACCTGCAGCCGATCCTTTTGATCATACTCTGTTTTCTTGTAATTCTTTATAATCACATTGCATTTCACTTAAAAAAATAATTAAGGATTTAAAAGTTGAAACTTAACTTTGATGGAAGTAAACCAGTAGAAAAGGTTAGTAAAAGACTAAGGAAAAATACCTGATTAAAGACAAGAACTCATGATATATTCAGGAAAAACTAGTACCTACGAGGCAGGCTACTTCCCCCACCACCGTCCAGAATAGAGGCTGTGGCCACAGGTGACCATGGTGACAGAATGAAAGCGCCTGGGAGAGATGTGGCGCACCTAAATTGGGTCTGCTTTCCCTCCCAGCAAGCAGTCTGCAGTCTGCAAGGAAGATGAACCTGAGAAGTGAACGGGGGCAAAGCTTCCACCGTACAGCAGGACATGGGCCCTTTGGGGGCTGCTGCCATGTGCTGAGCTCAGCCTGGGCCACACAGACCCTGCCTCCAGGAGTGGGAAAGGCAAGATAGCAGAGCAAGGGCAGACAGACCGTGGGACACAAAGAAGGGGCAGATCTTAAGGTGTCACCTAAATCGTTAGCTGCATCTCCTTACCACCAAATCTTTACCACGGCTATACCAGAAAGAGCAGTGTTCTCAGTCTGGCAGCATTTCCTTTGATCCAAGACCATAGAAACTTATACTACGCAAAGTTCGCATAAAAAGCAAAAAGTGAGTTGTTCTTTTTTTTCTCTTACCCTGGATGACACCAGTTCCTCTTCTAAGCCAAGGAACTCTGCCAGTGTTTCAAGAACAGACTGCGATGCTCGAAGATATCAGTGGGCTCCCTGGTGCACTCCTCAAATGCATCCGGAGAGGCGTCAAGGTCTCTTAACCCCATCCCCTCACCCTCGCGTTTATGGGACCAATCTAAACATCACCTCGCTAAGGAATAAGGAAGCCTTCTCTGGCCCCGACACCAGGGCCGCTTCTGCTGCGTGCTGTCACAGCTGCCCTCCTCATGGCGGATGGGATGCGGCTCCTCACACGATGATTCACTTTCATTCCTCCACTCACCACCCCAGACGAAAGGGGATGGGACTCCTCTCTCCTGTTCTGCTCCCTACATTACATCCTGCTCCACCTCCAGCTCCCAGGCCGTGCCCGCAGCACAACAGTAAGTACTGGTGACTGTTCACTGAAGTGTCATCACTCGTTTCTGTATGGCCAGTGAGCTCTCATGATGGCAGCATGAAATGGGTGTTTATAAAGTAACATTCTCAGGTTTGCTTATCCTGACATACGGTCCTCCTCCTCAGATGAATGACGAAAAATTCTTCTTATGTCACATCTCAAACTATTCCCTATACTATCGCCATTAAAATACCACCTGAGAAAATAAAAATATGACTGGGGTTCTAAGGCCATGTTTCCCGACCTTTACCAACTTGCGACCAGCCACAGCGACACACGGCATTAGCAGACCTGTTCTCCCGCGACTAGTATGGTACTGCAGGGCATGCATGTGTGCTCTATTCACTGAAATTTAAAAAGCCAGTCAGATTTATGATGTTATGATAAGAGAGTTTTGAGATACCTCCCGAAATAACTGAGTGTACATACCATGGTCTCTTAGAGCCAGAGCGAGAAATTATGTCATTTTTTGGCTTTATTGGTGGGTCTGCTATTCCAGGGACTTTGTATTCTAGAGAACCCTGGGTCTATATAACACCTGCTTTAAGATGAGGTAAATTCGGGCTAGCTATCAGCACAAAATGCACGGTGTCTGGTCAAGTCCTCTGGGGAAGCTGACACAGGTGGACTGCTCGGTATCGGGCCTGTTGTTTTAAAATATCACCCGGGCTACTGCTTGTTGCCAAACAGCAAGTTCATGCACATTCTGATCTGTGAACTTACCTCCTACAATGGGATCCACAGGATGGAGAAGCCCCAGTGTCGTCGTTCCGTCTGGTTTTCTCCTTTCGAACTCACACTGCAATGACCCGAGTAGTCACAGGTCATAAACCATTCTATGTATACCTCATGCACATGCAAATACATGTACGTATATATATATATCTCATACTAGAAAGCCTTAAATTTAATCAAACTAGTATTAAGAGTTGTTACTGTTATACTTAGATACTGACTTTCCCACTTGGCGCCATACACACAAGGGCTAATGCACTGCAGAAATGAAGGTTAGGGAGAACTCAGGATGGTAAAGAGCTGTGGCGGGGAGGCCTTTAGGCCCCTCCGTTCTGCCTACTCTATTAAAGAAGGAGGATACTGGAGACCATGGGAGGGGGGCGACTGCTGAAAGTCACATATTAGTCCACTTCATTTTAAACCAATGTGCTAAACAATGATTTCAAGAGGCCAGAGTCTAAATGTTCATTTTCCAAGTTTAGAACACATTAACCGCACTAAAATCCAGTAACAGAGGAAAAGATTCATCATGTACTTTACAAATAAATTATTAAAACGGACTTCTCTGTGTGTTGTACTGAACTGCTCTACAGCAGGTATGGGTTGAAAGTGCACAAGCAATCTGACTGCAAGCCCCAACGACCACCCGGTAGGTGGTGAGAAGAAAGACAAAGCCCAGTCACCTGGCTGTTAACAAGCCGCCTGGTCAGCTTTCCTCCAGATTCCTTAACGATGCGGTCTATCTGCTCCTGCTCTCTTTCTATAGTATTGCTCTTACATTTATCTTCAAGTGTATCTTTGTCTTTCCTGTAAACACACATTAATACTAAGTAAAAAAAAAAAAAAAAAAAAATAAGGTGAAAACATTAAGATGAGTTCCAAAACGGGAGCACAACTCAATCGGAGCCATTGGCACTACAGCGGCCCATTAAAGCTCTGTTGCTCCGGCGGCCCAGGAGCGCCTGTAACACGCGCGCAGCGAGGTGGACCTGACACTCGGCTCAGTTCTCTCCTGTGTTGAGTCCGGCGCTATGTCTTGGGCGTTTTTCTCAGTGCAGTCACACAAATGGATTCTACCTCAAAAGGGACACATCATTTTCTTTTTAAAGTCCAGTTTCTAAGTTTAAAATGAAATACATTTTAAATTATACAAATCTTAGAAACAGAGTAAGAGTACGTCACAAATTTACTTTCTTTGCCTTACGCCAACAGAAATCCCAGCCTGCTCACTAGAACCCTCTTTTGGAGTGGAGAGTGAGATGCGGGGCCTCAGGGCTGCGTGTCAGTCAGTGGTGGGAGCAGGTGGACACAAGTGCGTCCGGCCACGGCCGGAACTGCCAGTGGGGACCAGTGCTGAGTTACCGCGCCTACCAGGTGCCGTCTGGTGGAGGCCACGCACACACCTCACCAATGGCCCATCTGTTCAAGAAGCAGCTTCGACTATGCGTAGGCCGAATGTACGGTCTCAACCCCTTTATGGAATGAGGTAACAAATGCAGATGTTTTTCTTCAACAGAGAGTTCTATTTCAATAAATTCACAAAGTCCCTAAAGATAATTTACTGGTTTTAAAACTACCTTCATAAGAATACACATTCAGCACTGTTTTCTAAACTATGTTTAAACAATTCCATATAGTGCTTTGTATGAGAAGATGGGAATTATCACCAAAATGGACTTTCATGCCAAAAACCAACCATGACTTGGTCTTCCCAAGGCAGGCACTGAAACAGTATTTTCCCCCCTTAATGGTCTGAAAAAGATAGCTTAACTTAAATATTCCAAAGATTCTTTACTTTTTGTTTTCCTTATTGGGACTCTTGAAGGCTTGTGCTTCAGTATCTCCAGAGTCTTCCCTTTCTCTCGGCCAGCAGCTGCTGTCCTCCCCACTCTGCGAGGTGTCTGTTCTATCTTTCTGCTTTCGACTTTTCTGCAAGTCTGCCATGAATTCTATGCTCTGCTTCAGGCTCTGAATTCTCTCCTAAAAATATTCAAGAATATTCTCATTGCATATTTGTCATTAATTTTTAAAGTGATGCATTTCTTTCTCACAATGTGAGTTTGCACTTACTCTGTCATTAACTAGGGAAGAAAAGCAATTAAACGTAATTATACCAAGAGAGTATGTTTGGGAACCAGGACAATACAGTCTATTTCTTCAATACAGATAATTTAATTTCCAACGTAAGAGAATGCTTTTTATCTTGACTACATCAAAACATTTGTAGAAGAGAAAGCATGAATAAATACTAAGTATTCTTTGCAGTACTAACTTCAAAAAGGAGAATTTAGTTTAACATTATGTTTAAATTTTATATATAACAGAATAGCTTCTTTTTTGGAATTTAAGAGTTACCAGGTATTTCAAAAAGCTAGAGGATATGAACATGTGAGTACCCTTACACTCCAGTATCCTAGGATCACCCGAGGCCGCTGGCATTTCTGTGTGAAAACATGCTTCCAGGAGAATAAAAGGTTGCTAGCATAGTTTCTTTCCCAGAAAGCATAATGTTCTTTTTACCAAAGTAGTCTTGTTTCTATTTAGTGAAACATGTACTTAATTTTCCACTGCACTGGTATGCTCTGAAATTTTCTTTGTGGCTGAGGGCTTGAGGTTTCTGGAGGCACATTTGTTTCTAGCAACTATTCTGCCTTTTAACTCTGAGCACTGTCCCTGGATAAAATACGGGCTGCATGGTAACGCCAAGGAAGACTTTTGCAGAGTAATAGAAACTAAGAACTGGAAAGGACCAGAGGTCATTCAAATAAGAACAACACAGCCCAGAAATGCTAAATACCTCTCCTAGGGTCACAGAACCAGTAATGAAGGCCAGGCCTCTGGAGTCTCATGAGGGGCCCTGTCTCATCACACTGCTGAATTAGCAGTGCAGACTGTGAGAGCTTCCAGAATGAGGAGCTGCTGTTTTTATTGAACTTTTATTTTAAGGTAATCTTAAAACTATCCAAGTAATATATTTCATTGTAGACAAAGATTTGGGTAGAGGAGAAAATATAAACCTCGTTAATTTATCACTAAGCCTCTATTCCTCTAAGCATTACACGTACTAACAAATTAGAAATATATGTATATTTGGTAACATGCATTTTTTTCATTAATGAATTATAATAATTTTCCCTCCGCATCATTAAATACTCTTTAAAAACTTTTTAACAAGTGTATCATATTTCATCCTGTGTACCATGGTCTAATTAACATTCCACTATTGGACATTTAAATTATTTCCAAGTTCCCACTATTACAAATAGTTCTCATAAACATCACTGTAAATAAATCTCTCCAAGAATATCTCTTTAGGATGAATTCCCCAAAGTGATACTGGATGTTAACTATATTAAAAAAAAAAAAATCCTAGAAGTGAAAACAGTAGGTCATCAGGTTTTGATATTTACTGCCAAACTACTCTCCAGAGAAGTTTTATCAATGCATATATCAATGTTTTAAGGTTTCTCTGAATCCTTATCAAACTGAATAGTATTTAAAAGAATGTGCCAATTTGATTTTTAAAAACATGTCTTATTTTTAAATAATATTTAAAATTTTAGTGAGTATGATTATCTCTGGAACTTTTTGTGTTTTCCCTCGTGCATGTCACTTAGGTAATTCCTTACCCAGCTCTATCTCGAGGACCTAAATCAGAGACTGGTACACTGCTAGTACCCAATAAATGGTGTTAAATGAATGGGCTTAGGTCACGAAGTTCTCAGTTATCTTTTTATTTCCACTTTAGAATTTTATAAAGTAGAACCTACATTAAGAACATTTTGGAATTTAAAAAAAAATATAAAACACACAAAATTAAGAGAATTAGAGAAATCTTCTAAATTTCAATATAAATCATTGGAAAAAGCAGGGTTTGATTTTACTTTGAAAGTCTTTTTTTTTTTTTTAATAATTAAGATTGTCTTTGAATCAGCATACTATTTATTTTCCTCAATTTTACAACATCAAATGACTGAAAGGATTTGACTCTTTGCCACAGCTAACACTCGCGTGCTTATACATGCATCCTGCAAGGCCGCCTGGCTCCACGAGGTAAGGACTACCGAGGCCGAGCAAGGTCACTCAGCATCTCCAGTGCACAGCCAGGACTTGAACTTTGATTCTAAAGCTACTGTGCTACAAAGAGTAGTCTGCATTATTCTTTGTAGTATAATGCAGCATTCTGGTATTTATCTAGGCGAGCAAAAAAGTTATTCGACTATGTCCACTCTTCATAAAAATGTCTACTAAGAGTTGCTACTTGTGTGTGTATGAAAAAAATGATAAATGACTGCTCTATAATCTTTACACTGAACATTCAAAACCAGTGATCTTTTAAAAAGACACCATTCATGGGAAGGGTGTGCTGGCCTCCCTTGGGAGTACCGCTATTAGAAGAGTTAACTCAGAAGATCTAAATTTAAACATTTAAAAATCACTGTTGTAAGGATCCCTCCCATTTAGGGTGGAGAGAACAGTCAACAGGAAGCTATAACACAGGATGGGTAGGGCTCCTCAACAGGAAGAGATCTGAAAAAAAGGAAGACAACAGAGAGAGAAAAGGGAAAGTGGAGAAGAAAGTTTATTTTCTGTGCTTCCAGCCATCCCACCCCCAATAAAATTCAAGAGATATCGGAATCTTTTGCATGTTATATTAACTATATTATGTGAAGAAAAGAAAATAATGGTAAATCAAAGTTGATAAATTTACTTGGGATACTGCAAATTCAACTTCTCCCAAAAATTTAATGTGCACATTTTGGAGTGACTAAAGACTACATCTGCAGGATGCACTTTCATTTCAAATATAATAATAAGAATTTGCAGATTTTTAAACCTGGAGTATGGTTTGGGGCTGGATCGAGTCTTCCTGCAAGGAGTGGGATAAACATTTTATAGTCCCCTTTGTAGATTTTTGCCAAAGACGGGTAACTGGTTTACATTACAGTTTCTTAAGTCTGTAGGAAAGGGCAGGACCTGATGCGGCCTGAACATTAGGAGTACGAGAATCATCACCAATGCAAATGTTTTTCCTTCCCAGTTAAATGGATCTGAGAATCATTGAGAGCCAAGCCCATACTCAGACATCTGCACACCAAGACAATTCTTCAAATGTAAAACTGTGATACAGATGGTCACTATAACAAGTGGGAAACTGTGTGCATCTACACATGACTCATTCCTACTCTCCTCTTAACTCCTCTGAGTCTGGGCCCAAGCTCTTCATTCTGACTTCTTCCTCATGCTTCCTGACTTATACCCCTACTCGTCTCTTCTTCGCAAAATCCCTTTCCTCTCTTGCTCTCCCTTCTTGTAATCTCCTGCCTACCCTAGCTCTGAGAGCTGGCACCCTAATGCTCGCAATTATCTTGGGAGACTGCACTTTAAACCTTCTTCTACACACGTGAGAACACCAAGGCCCAGTGTGGTTCATGTCTTGCCCGAAGTCCACAACTAAGAGCAAGAGCTAAAACTAGAACTCCAACTTCCTGCTGTGGTAAGGCTCCAGGATCATCTCAGTTCATTTCCCATCCTACTCAGAGCCATGAGTAAAACCTCAAAAGACACGACTTATTTTGTGAGCTCTCCTTTTCTCCCGGCAGGTACACAGCGAGGCCCTCAATCCCCCTCCCAACCATGCCTTTCATCAGTGGTTGTTCTGAGATGGCACCTATTCTTTTCTGCCACTAACCTCTCTTTTGAATAAACTATCGTGTTTATGCTGTCTCATGAATGAAGCTTGATGATGAAGTGTCCCTCCCACCTCTGCCGCCTTGCTATGGTACCAGCTCTGGTCCTTCCAGGGAGAGTGCTCTTGTGGGGAGGTGGCAACGAGCAGGTTACTGCTCACTGGAATTCTCTTTGTAGTGGGAGGAGTTCCTACGCTTCAACATCAAATTCCATCCTTTACAGGGAAGTAGAGAGTTTTCCCTTCTAAAAGCACTAATAATTCATCTAATCAATCTTATCCTGGAATTTCAGGTGATGTTTCTTTCACAGCAAATATAAATCTATCTGATTACTAACCGATTCAACAGCCTCTCAATAAATATTAGTAGTGAATGCCAATATTTATTTGTATCAATTCCAAATGAGAATTTCCTGCTTCAATTTTCTCTGTATGAAAACTTTCTTCATTGAATATTTCCTATTTTAATATAATCTGCCTATAATACTAATATTGTACTGGATCTCTATCGCTCTAACCAAAAAACAAAGGCATACAGATTTTATAACAGTTACTATTTATGACAAAGAATTTCCTTTACCTGGCTAAGAATTTTCATCCCTGAGTGCAATAGCTTCTTTGCAGCTTTATAATAAATGGTCTCAGGTTTGTTGTAAATCATAGCATTAGTACACATTAGTTTGAAGTTATCCTGCAGAGAGAATATTAAGGAGAAAAATGCATTTAAAACAAAACAAAGCACCTTCTTGTCCCTGTTTGAAATCATACAGGTCCTTGAAAAATTAAGGCAGATAAAACCAACAAAAAACCCTGTCCTTTCCTTTCACTGTTTATTAAACAACATTAAAGCAATTTAGTAAGTTTTAAAACTAAGAAAATAAATACTAAGTTAATTTAAATTCCTTTCCAAATTCTTGACTTTTTTAACGAACTACATAAATGTTTAGATCCTATGATGAAATTTAATGGATTTCTTCACTATAACCTTAACACACACAAAAAGAATTGGAAGAAAATACTTCTATTTAATAGAATAATTTAAAAAAAAATCTTTTTTTTGAGAGAGAGAAAACGTGATCCAGAGTAGGTGGTGGGGGAGTGGGATTAGGGGAATGGACAAAGGGAGAAGGAGAGAGAATCCTAAGCAGGCTCCTTACCGAGCACAGAGTCTGACGTGGGGCTTGATCTCATGACCCTGAGACCATGACCCGAGCCCAAATCAAGAGTTGGACCGGTGGTAACAGACTGAGCCTCCCACCCGTCCCTAGAATAATCTTAACTGAGTTCATGTAATTAAAAAATATTACTCCTGGTTTTAAAACAAACATCTTAAATTTCCATTTATGAATTAAGTAATTTCAAATTTTGATGAAAACTGTGACAGGGCTAAATTATCACAATATTTTTAAGGAAATTCGAATTAACTGAGCAAAAATGTTAAAATATTTACACTAATTTTAAGTGTTAGCTATCATAAGCTAAACATAATTTACTGAATGCTGCAAAATCATGCCAATGTGAAATAAACCATACAATCTCAAAGAGTTGGAACATGTAATCGGAGTAGCCAAATTATCAAAACTGTACTTTTGGGTTAAATTTCAAAGTACCTACATGTGCTGGAGAGCTCAATGCCACTGCATAGTTTCATGGTTAAGTAATTTTTTACACTGTATAAATGTGGCAGTGATTATGCCAAGGTCAGAGTTAAAATGGTAAAAACCCAACAACAAAAAATTCCCCCTAAACAAACTCTTCCTCCATATCCAAAACAAATATTCAAACCCCACTATTTAATAACTAGTGATGACAGCTTAGAACACTTAAATAGAACAAAACAGGTAGACTTAGTATTATCTGAAAGCATATGAGAAGACAGACTCAAGGATCACAAGAAGTCTGGTATTAAAGTAGATGGAAGTACCTGTGGATCCTTGTCCCTGGCCAAATCTGTAGTCAATAAGAATTTGCTAGGTCCTGTGTCTTCCAGAATGTGATGAAAGCCATTCATCCACTCCTCAAGCATATATATACACACCAAATTGAACACAAAATTTTCCATGTAATTTTAGCAGGTTCCCCCTTAAAGGCCCATCTGTGGCTTCCATCCAGAGGACCCCAGGTTAAGGACCCCGGCTATGGGTTTTCTGAAAGGCTTCCATTCCATTCAGAATTACTAAATATATATTTTGGGAAATGGGAGGCAATTGAGGAAGGACATCAGATAATTATTACTTATAAAAGGGACCACTGGGCCTCTAACCGGCAAGAGAGTACTGGATTATTCCACTGATCTCATCTGTTAAGGAAATGTGTAGATTCCACGAATCCTGTCATGTGCTAGGCTTTACTGGGCTCTGGGGAAATGGCACTTGGTCATTCAAAAAGTTAAATAACCTTTCTGCATACTTTTCAGGTAATTAAAAAAAACTGAACAGCTTAATGAGCTGAATTAAATAATTATTATTACATCAGGCTATTGATTTCCCCCCTCCAAAAAATGCAGTAATGTAGAAAACTCCGAAAAGTGAGAGTAGTAGTTTATTTCAGTTACGACAAATCTTAATAATCACTTGTGCAAAAACACGTAGGGTGCACATTTCTCCTTTCTCCTGTCATCGTAAGAAAAAGATCAGAGGAAAACTGTTTACTGAAAGAAAAAAAAAACCAACCCTGTGAAATTTTTTTTTCCACTAAGCAGTAAGAAGGTCAGAAATATGCTGAAATAAACCCTTCTAGCCTAACTTTCACCAGATGAGAAGTTTGGAAAGCTTCCTTTTCTGTGAATACAAGAGAATGTAACTCAGGTTTCCAGAGTAAGTGGAATGTTATCTATGCATTCGAATGAATAGGAAAGATAGAATTAAATACTAGTTTTATTCATAAATCTCAACTGATATGTGGATTAAAAAAAGGTAAAAAGATAATCTAACCGATTAGAATCTAGTACTTAGGTCAGATGAATACTACAAAGTTCATTTAGAAAAAATAAAGGTAAAATAGGTATTATCTAAACCAGTTAAGTTTGGGCGGTTTGATACAGAGAAAATTTCTGAGAACACATGGTTCCTTTCTTTGAAGGTCAAAATAAAAAGTATGCTGTTGAAATCAACATACACCGCAACTACTTAAAGATGGAAAAACTTCCACTATAACATCAGGCACACACATCACCCTCTCATCCCTTACGTGTTCTTCACTTTTTAAAAAATTCCCTTCCTCTCCTAGGTTTTAACAACATTCACAACTTCTTAGATTAAAAAAAAAAGAAAGAAAGAAAAAACAAACCGAAAAACTTCCGTTTTGTAACATCACAAATGTCTTCTAGGTTTTAACAACATTCACAACTTCTTAGATTAAAAAGAAAGAAAGAAAGAAAAAACAACCCTTCCTCTCTTTTGAAGAAAATACGCTCAACGAATATAGCCAAATTGAGTTTGGGAAGCAACTGACTTTCATCAAAGAGAAGTGTAATTAAACTTTTGTTTACTATTTCTGGACAAGCCAACTTCTCCTCTGTTTGAGAGGCATGCTACACTTTAGCTGTCTAGAAACAGAAAAGGAAACTACTTTGTCACAACTTTCATTTAAGTATCAATTTCACCCGTATTGGTCTGAAATGAAAAATTTGACATTTTTTCATTTTAAAGTTTGAGAATATATATTGTAGAATATGTGAAATTCAAAATTTTTCTAAAATGCCCCCAAATAATAAAAAGAGACAGCAGATGGCTTAGTTTGTCTGGTTTTCTATTACCAAGCTCAAAAATGTTTTCTGAGATAGAAAAATACAAAACATTTTGGATATTAAAATAAATTTAATTCTCTGCAAAATAAGAATTCAATGAGAAAGCCTCCTATTACCAGATATGCAGACTTCTACCAAGACTGCATATATACAGTATCCAAGAGTTTGACTCTCAACTGAATAGTTATGTTACTCTGGTAGGTTTTCTAATCACAACATAAGTAACTATGGTTACCTTTAGTTCTTCTATGGACTGGTAATCATTGTTCTTAATCTTTTCTTTCATGGTACTAAAATCCATTGGGTGCTTAATGATCATGGAGTAGCCGGGAGCAATAAAATCAGTCACAGGAAATGAAAAGAAAGCACTTGGGTCTTTCCTGTGAAGATATGAAAAAGGTAGTTTTATTTCTACTGCAAACAAACCTACTGGTCTGGGCACAAAAGTCAGGGGAAACATTTCAGTGCAGAAAGAATCTGTAGTATGCTAACATGCTCTTCACTGCAAATTGAAGGAATGATTTTATTTTTTTTAATTTACTTGACAGAGATTACAAGTAGGCAGAGAGGCAGTCAGAGAGAGAGGAGGAATAGTTTCCCTGCTGAGCAGAGATCCCGATGTGGGGCTCAATCCCAGGACCCTGAGACCATGGCCCGAGCTAAAGGCAGAGGCTTAACCCACTGAGCCACCCAGGTGCCCCATGGAATGATTTTATTTTTTAAAAGACATTTTAAAATTTATTTGACAGAGAGGGAGAGTGAGCACAGTAGGGAGAGTGGGAGAGGGAGAAGCAGGCTCCCCACTGAGTAGGAAACCCTACCTGGGGGCTTAATCCTAGGACCCTGAGATGATCACCTGAGCCTAAGGCAGATGCCTGAGCCACCAGGTGCCCCTGAAGGAATGGTTTTAAAGACTCATAATAACAAGGTTAAGATGTTTTACATACTAGCTGTACCCTTAAGACAAAGAATCTTTTAAAATATGCATGCTAATAAATCTGTAGCACCTCCTACATAGGGAAGAATGAAACAAAAGATCTAAGACTAACTGACCAATGTCATGGTTTTTGGGAGATAAGCACTATATATTTTTTTCAACCATAGGGGAAAAGATGGAAAGAATAACTATAAATGCACACCTACAATCTTCCATACTGATTTATAACTGTAAGCTGCGGACTCCTGGTGGGCCACACAATTCACATGAGTATCTGTATTTTCTTAATCAGTGGCTCTGACTTTTGTGTGTGTAGGGGAGTACTTAAAAAACTGCCATTAAAAAGGTCCTCATATGACCCCCAAACTTAGGAACCAGTGCTTTCTATTGTAGGCTCTCAATTCTGGCTGTGCATGAGAATCAAGAGAGGAGCTTTAAAAAAAAATCCAGGTTTGGGGGGTGGCTCACCCTAGACCCACTACATCAGAATCTCCCAGGAAGGAGGGTCTGTCCAGGCACTGGTACTGAGTACTGGTATTGCAGTATCTGGGCTTGGTAATCCTAGTACTGACAGGGCTGAAGACCACTGTATTATGATTAGGTCATTAGATTGATTTTCTCCTCTGGAAATTTGGCAAAGCAAAGTTTTCTTACTCTACATAATCATAACAATAAAAATGGTTTAAAAAGTAGTAATAAGAGCAACTTTCAGAATGTATTTATCATACGCAGGCCCAGTGGAAGGTGCCTGATGTATTTTTTATCAAATCCTTACAAAAACCATCAAGGTGGTGCAGCCTCACTTAGAGATGAGGGAACTGGGGCTCAGAGGTCAATTTTTTTGTTCTAGGTCATAAATCTGATAAGAAGATAGAGCTGGAATCTAAACTCAGCTGTTTGTTTTTCCTTAGCAGGATGCCTCGGCGGTGAGACTAGAAAATAAAGAATAAGTAAAAATACCCAGTCTGTCTACAATAGTTACTATGCATAACAACACTGATCATCTCTGGAGGACTTCTTCAGAGCAAATTATCTATACCCACCCTTGAATCAGACATTTTAACAGAACCCTAACCAACTACACCATTTGCCAGCATTTGGGCTGAGCCGAAGGATGAGGAATCACTAATGAGCATTCAAAAAATGTGGCTCTGAGTTCTAATTCCCAAAATGTTTGGAGAAATGTCAATATCCTTGGCCTAAGAGAGACCTTTTCTTTAAAGATTTTATTTATTTATTTGAGAGAGAAAGAGAGAGAGAGAGAGAATGTCACCAATGGGGAGAGGCAGAAGGGGAAGCAGGCTCCCACTGAGCAGGAAACCCAATGTGGGACTCAACCCCAGGACCTGATTATCATGACCTAAGGTGAAGGCAGACGCTTAACCAACTGAGCCACACAGGCACTCCTAAGAGAGACCCTGTTAAGTGGATATCTTTTAAGTTGACAGCATTAAGCTACATCCTGGTCTTATGTTAAAAAAATAAAACTTCAAAGGGAGCCAAAGCACTTCAAAATCATACAGTCTAGTAGAGTCAGAACACCTACTATTTACCTGTTCAAATTTGGGGACAAGTAATGAATGACTTACTTAAGTGTAAAGACTTGAGATGTAATTTTCTCATTTATCCTGTTAACACCAAAAAGGGAGAGAGGCCACTACCTTCTCGTCTTAATTTCAAAGCTGGAGAGGTGGTGAATACCGAGAGCACAAGAGGCTTTAACTTACAAAATGATGTGTAATGTGTTCTGGGGTAGACAAAGGACAACCCAGTGAGAAGAAAGTTCACTAAGAGAATGCATGCCCTCCACCCATGAATCCTCTGCAAATAATAGGTCTTTGAACTTAAAATTCAAATTCCGAGTAGAGACAGGTATCAAAAATATGTATTTTAATAAAGATGGAGTTATTTTTTCCCCTTTTATGAACTTAACATTGGTTTAATCTAGATACTGTAAATTTTAGAGCAAAATTTTGCATGTAAGAAAGGGTCACAAATTCTCTTTAGTTTGTTTCTTCTTCCAGACTTAATAATTACTGAATATTCGCAGCACGATAAGCACTGAACAAATATATAGAAGGTATTTTCATCTATTAGCGAAGTGAAAATATCTGTATTGTTTATTCCTAGTTTAAAGTTTCAACATCAGAAGTTACTTTAAAGAGAAATTTGCCATTAAGAGTATTATGTAACACTCTTCAAGTTGCCAGTTAAAACAAACCAAAGGAGAACATTTTAAAGTTAGCTTCTTAAAGTACTTTCTACTGCCAGGCAAAATATTTATCATCCACTTTAAAATCAAGTACATTTGGATTGAGGCCACAAAATGTGGCTTTAAATAATCAAAAATAGAGAAGTGGTTTGGATCCTATATTTCCCATTTTAATTTCCAGGTTATAAAAATGTTGGAAAAAACATTTACCTCTGTAATTGTCTCATCAGTTGATTCAAAGCTTCTTGAAGGGGTGTCTGTTCTACTTCTAAAGCAAAGAACAAAGGGAGAGTATTTTCAAAAGGAAGATTCTAGAGAGTATTGTTTAGCTTATTTTCTATGAGTTACCTCATATCCATCATTAACTATCTCACACAGCAATTCCATTTCTCTTACAAATATACTGAACTATGAAAATTTCAACTCAAAATTGAGGCTAATTTAAAGCTCTTATGCAGTGACAGAAAAAAGAACACTTCAAAAAATTCAATTAAACAGCTTTTAAAATTTAACTTAAAAACTAAAAACCCACTTTCCCTGGCTACAACCCTTAAAATAATTTCAGCCTCCTCATTCACAGAAGTTAATTCAGAGTTATTCCAACCTTCTTGTTTGGCTAAGGAGCTTGCAAGAGGCTTCTCAGGAGGCAAGTCTAATCTTACAGGGGCCTGGCACTGGAGGTCTTTTTCTGCCTCATTCTCCACGCGGTCCCGATCTCGCTTCTTTTTATCCTCCTAAATTAAACAAAGGGAAATAATTTAGAGTTACTTCAGAATTAATACCATAAAAACAAATAATACTCATTTCATTGAAAAAACAAAAAACAAACAACAAACAACAAAACCCAAAAGCAAAAAAAAAAAAATCCCTCAGAAAAGTCTTAATAATGAAATCTTAATGTATTTTACTGCCATCTACTGGAAAAGGAGAGAATCACAGTTCAAGGGCAAGGGCGGAGGTGGGAGGTAGTGCTTCTATATATATCCCAGAAATAACCAATTAGAAAAATAACTACTATACACAAAAGATAACATACCTAGCAATAAATCTAATAAAAGATGACCAATACCCTTTGGGAAAAATTTTAAAAAATTATTGAAAATTCATTGTGGAAAACCAGAATAAAGGAGATATACCATGTTCATGAACTGAAAGATAATCAATTCTCTCCCAAGTAATCTAGAAGTAAAATATAATGTCAGTGAAAATTTAAGACAGAATTTTTCATGAAATTTGACAAGCCAATCATAGAATTTATCTTAAGAGTGAGTCATCAGGAATAATCTACACAATTTTGAAAAAAAATCACAATAAGATGTGTCATATCAGATAGTATTTGTATAAAGTGATAATAATTAAGATAATGTGACCTGACAGACAAACAGACTAACATACAGAGTCCAGAAACAGACTTATGCACATAGAAAAGTCTTGTTATATCAGGGGTGGCATAAAAAATCAGTAACAAAAGGGTAGTGCTGGGATAACTGGATATCTACAGTTATAAATAAAATAAAAGAAAATAAAAAAAAAATAAAAAAAATAAAAAAATAAAAAAGAAAATAAAATTAGATCTCTCCTTAGTGTCATACACAAAAGGAAACTTCAAGTAGACTAAAGACTTAAATGTACAAAGCAAAGCTTTAAAACTTTAGATAAATATAAGGAATCTTCATGACCCAAGAGTAGGGAAAGATTTTCTTACCCAGAAGCAAAGCCAAAACACTAGCTATTAACTGAGATAAAGTACTTCTAACATAAAAATCTCATATAAAGTATTAGCAAAAATTACAAAGAGCATTTATTCAGGTAAAATTCAGGTAAAAAGGAAAATGGGTAGAAAATGGGTAAAGGATATCACAGGTAATTCCTACAAGAAACCTGAAATAAAAAAAATATGAAAACAAGCTCAAGCTCCGGAGAACTCTGGGAATTATAAATTTAAAAACTAGAATTTCATATCTCTGATTGACAAAAATTTAAATGCCTGAAAATGTCAAATCTTGATGAAAATGTAGAGAAATTGGGCTCTCATACCTTATAGATGGGTGAGTAAATAGGTACAATCACTAGAACAGTGAACAATATCTAGTAAAGCTGATGATGCCTTTCCCCTACTACTCAGCTATTCTATTCTTGGGCATATACCCTAAAGAAACTTCCTTTCACACAGTATACATGAAGAATAGGTATAAGAATACTTACTGCCACACTCTGAAATAGTAAAAAATTATGAATAATCCAGTATCTACCAAAAGGAAAATGGATTAATATATTATGAATATTTAGACAGCAGGCAAAATTAATAGGCTAACATTACATTATACATCAAAATGTATGTTAAGAAATATAATTTCTAGGGGCACCTGGGTGGCTCAGTGGGTTAAGCGTCTGCCTTTGGCTCAGGTCATGATCTCAGGGTCCTGGGATCGAGCCCCGCATCAGGCTCTCTGTTCAGCAGTGAGCCTGCTTCCCCCTCTCTCTGTCTACTTGTGATCTCTCTCTCTGTCAAATGAATGAATAAAATCTTAAAAAAAAAAAAAAAAAGAAATTTCTAGAGACAAAAGTTGAGAATAAGTGTTACTAGTTTTGTAGTTTGAAAACGCATATGTGTATATTATTCACAGATCTATGTAGAAGTAGTAAAATTACAAAAACAAGTATGCAAGCGATGCACATGAAACTCATGAAAATGGTTCACTCTAGTGCAAGGGAGAGAGGAATGAGATTCTGGAAGAATACACAAAAGGCTTCAACTGGATCTATACTCTAATTTCTTAAAAACAAAAACAAAAACAAAAACCCCAAAACCAAAAACATCAAGCAAAAGGTACAATGCTGAAATCTGCTAAAGCTGGGTGGTTGGTATCCAGGTAGCAGTTTTATCATTTTTTAAAAATTAAATTTCTGGTAAAATTGTCCAAAAATGTCGGTTTATGCCTCTGACAATCAAGATTCTCCACAAGATCTTATCAACTCCAAAACTACTTTCTTGCCTTATGTCCTTATTTTTGTCCTAGTATCTAGGGCAGTGGTTCTCAAAGTGTGCTCCTTGACCAGCACCATCAGCTGGGAAATTGCTAGATGTGTAAATTCTGAGTTACAGTTAGGTTTTCAAGCTTCAGTGCACATCAGAATCACCTAAAGAGTTTGCTGAAACCTTAATATCTTGGTCCTGTCTCCAGAAATGCCCTTTCAGTAGGTCTAAGGTAGAGCCTATGAGTATTACCAACATGTTTTCAGGCCATTAGGGTTGCTGCTATAGGAATCACAGAGTATCACTGACACAGGGCTTCCCTTCTAAGGGTCCAAAGCATCTAATACAGAATGTATAACTGTCTTAAAAGCTCCAGAGAAAAATGCTATAAACTGCACTCATCATGCCCTTGATCTCAGTTACTATCAAGCTGACTGGGGTCTGTTTTTTATGGCTTCGTGACAGACTCTGGAGCAGCAAATCTTGACGTTGGAAAATCTGTATCTTTTGCCCAGAAAACCTGGCATTAATCTTTTGTAGGCTGGAAGGTTTCCACCTGTTCAATGGAAAAAGACCCCCTAGAGATTCAGATTCCTTCCTAGTTAACGTAAATTGTGGAGTGAGGACAGCTTGGAAGGCAAAGCACTCTCCTAGGTGGAAAGAACTAGGACCATAGTGCCAGGAATCTAGAGCAGGGGTTGGCAAACTTTTCTGGTAAATGGTCAGATAGTATATAATTTAGTTTTGTGGTCCATAAGGTCTGTCACAACTACTAACCTTTGCCGTTGGCATGAAAGCAGCCACAGACAATACATAATGAATAAGGGTGGCTGTGTTCCAATAAAACTCTATTTATAAAACCAGGTGGCACCGGCCATGGTTGCTGATGGTCTATGGGCTCAAGTTCTAGCCCCGGCTTCATCCTTAACACACTCTGTGACCTTCTTAGGCAATTCCTTTTATCATGAGGCCTCTTCATCATCCATAAGATAGAGATTTAACTGCTGATTTTATTTATCCTAGAATGTCAATGAGATGGTGAAATGAGGTCAACTAATAGAAAAGTTGAAAAAGTACCAAAGAAAGGTACTACCTGATAACTTTATCTTGCCAGCATGGTCTATGGTAACCACCTTATTTTCAATGACAAGAGAATATAGTCTTCTGGGCTAGGGTCCAAAAGAGAAGAGCATATAAAAACCTATATCGGAAATTACCCTAAATTGAATGGAGATACTGTAATGTGTTACTGGCAGATTAGGAATTAGGAGACCAGGCATCTAGTTTACCAGAATGGGATCTTGAACAGGTTACCCCACTCACTCACTCTCAGTTTCATTTACAAGATGCTTTGAGCTCTACAGTTCCCTCTCCACTTAAAATTCTGATTTCAACATTCTTATTTTCTTCATGATTCAGAATATAGTATAGAATCTTCCTGCGAATGTCCCTTACTAAAGTTTACAGAGATGTAAAAACAAAAGTTAACACAGTTATGCTCAATAGTTAGTGCATTCTGCCAGTTACATGTACAGAATGAAACAAAAATACTAGAGCCATTTAACTTCAGGTAGCCAAGGAAGAGGGTTTAGTTACAGTTTATAAATGGGCTCAGTTTATAAATGGGTTTGCCACTTATTAGCTATCAGATTGTAGATAAACTATGTAATTTTGGGGGACTAATTTTCTTATCTCTAACATACACAAAAGGGGCACCTGAGTGGCTCCATCGGTTAAGTGGTCTGCCTTTGGCTCAGGTTATAAGCTCAGGGTCCTAGGATTGAGCCTCGCCTTGCTTCTGGCTCCCTGCACTGTGCAAAGTTGGCTTCTCCCTCTGCCCCTCCCCTGGCTTGTGCTCCCTCTTTCTCTTAAATAAATGAAATCGTAAAAAAAAAAAAAAATATATATATATATATATATATACACACACACACACACACACACACAATAGTACCTCAGAAGATTGTTTTGAGGATGAAATAAGATAGTGTATGTGGAATTCCAGTGAAGTACTCACTCACAGTGTTCACTCATTCATTCATGTATTCAGCAAATAAATGAGGTTCTACTGTGTGGATACACACTGGTGGATAAAACACACACAGCCCTGCCCTTAGGCAGCCAAGAACATTAACAACAGAGACACACGTTAAACAACTCATTAAAAAAAACCCAAACAGATTTCATGGGGAGAGTAACTGTCGGGTGAATCTAATTTAGACTGGACAAGTGTGGGAAGGCTTCTATAAGGAAGTAACATCTGAGCTGAGATCTGAAGGACAGAATTTAGCCAGCCGGCGGGGGAGTGGGGGTTGGAAAGAGCATTCCAGACAGAGATGTATCCTCAGTGCAAGAAGGTCCAGGCAGTAGAGGAACCATGGCTTTCTGTTAACTACAAACACACTGGACTTAATTTCAGACTCTAATTTATTCACAACTCAATAGCAAGTTACTCCTTTGTGAATGATACTTTTGAAGCAAATCTCTGTTCATATTATGATTCCAACACTCACTGTACTATGTTACAAACACATCTGTCTCTGTTGCTGGAGTTCCTCGTGGGTAGGGTCCCCTGTTATTTTCAGCTCTGTACCTCCAAGCCCAACAATGCCTAACACATAATACTTGCAGAATTACAGGAAACAGCATGAAAAGAGAAAGTGAAATATGCAAATTAACAGCTGAAGTCCTTAGTTTTAACGACTGTCCTCCAGGTTGACTACTTTTGGAGATCTAGATATAGATACAGATCACTAACTATATTCAAATAAATAATTCCAGAACTTCCCTGTAACAGGTGATTTTAGAATGTAATTGAAAAATCAGTCTTACTACTTTGCAGTGATGCCTCATTCCAGCAAAAGAGCATCAACAGATTGAAAAGAGCATCTGCTGCACAATTTAGTCGTTAGGTCTCCTTTGTCTTCCCCCAGCTTCCCAAGACAAAATGAGAAACACTTTCCTCAGGACTCCCAGAACACTTTATTTATACCTCTGCTAGAATTTACACCAGGCCATGAACTTTATCTATCCTTTTACATCTGCTTTCCCAGCCCAACTCGGAGCTCCTCCTATATGGCAGGAACTGTATCTTATTAATCTTCCTCATTTGAATCTAGTACAAAGTCTGGCACACAAGACGTGTCCAGTAAATGTCTGCTGAATAAATAAACGAATAAATAGCCTTTCCATCAGAGAAGCAACACTACTCTTATGCTTTCAGAGTCCTTCCTTCTGTAGTGGCACAGCTGGCTCATTTGGAAGTGTGACTCTTGATCTCAGGATCATGGCTTCAAGCCCCACATTGGTACAGAGATTACCACCAAAAAAAAAAAAAACAAAAAAAAAAAAAACAAAACCATAAATAAACTTTAGGGGCACCTGGCTGGCTCATTTGGTAGAGCATGTGATTCTTGACCTCAGGGTTGTGAGTTCAAGCCCCACGCTGGGTGCAGAGATTACCAAAAAAAAAAAAAAGAAAGAAAAAGAAAAAAGGTTAAACACACAAACACAAACACACACACAACAAGAGGATAGCCTCAGGAGGAAACCAGAGTGGGAGGATTTTCTGCCATGAGATCCAGGGTGTGGCAGATGTCACACCAAACAAATCAATGAATTGTTTTGACCGAATTTTCATTCTGTTTAATTATAGTCATTCATTTCTTCTTTCCAGTTTTGAGCTATCTCATCCTCTATGCCCCAGCTCAGCAATACAATGAGATACTAACAGGACCTATCCCACATCTGTTATTTTTAAGAAGACAGTAAACATGATGGCATACAATAAACACTCAAATGTTGGTTTTCAGTACGTATCCCCCTTGGAATCTAGTTTAGTGCTTTAATAAAATAGGTGCTTATTGGAATTTATTATATGATGGCTTCAAATTCTCATTAAAAGTTTTAATCTCAGCTTTATAAATATTCTATACGTTAATGCTTATGATTTAAAATTTTAAAAAAATCTCTCATTTTATCCTGCTAAGATCTCTAGCAAAGGGACTAGTCTAACATCTTTGGCATCAAAACCTGAAGCTGACTTGCAAAACTGTTAAGACAGAATTTGGGTTATGATTATGTTTTTCAGGAACATGGGTCTGAGTTTCAATAAAGGAATTCAGAGCTCTCATCTGAGCTCTTTCATTAGAAAACCTTCTAGGTAGTTCTCCTTACACCCAGCCTCTGCTCTTCAATAGCTGCTAGAAGCTGCTAACAGATTAACATTACTAAGGCACTCAACTTTTATCATTCTTCCACTCAGAAAGTCTCTGACTGCTTAGGGTCAACATATTCAAGTTCAAACTTCTTCCTCTGACACCTCACCTGCGGTTCAGGTCTCATCCCTTACCCGCCCCCCCTCCCTTTATTCTGTGCTTAAAAAGAAAACTCCTTTCAATCCCTTATATACACCCTCACACTGGCCCAGCTCCCTGCTACCGTTCTCAGCCCTCGCTGGTATGCAGCGTCCTAACCTCCGCTTCTCTCTGCAGCGCGGTGGCGTTCTCTTCAGGCATCGCTTCTAAATCAGTGCGCAGGTGAAAACTGGGTCGTCAGATTACCTTTGAAAATCTCTACAGTAGCCAATAAAGGGCCATACTCACGGCCATACACACAGGATCCTTCACGTTTAATTGTACAAGATGAAAAGAACCTATGTTACAAATATAGCTCAGAGTATAGTTGATCCCATGTTGCCTGAACCATGCAGTGTAACATCACGATGTTCTAACTTCTAAAGACAGCTCAAACGCGGCCTCCTGAGCCAAGTCTTCTGTGATTCTCCCCAACCAGCCCCAGTGCCTCTCCAGAGCCTCTTGGAGCTCGAACTCTCTGCCTCTGTTAGGACACAAATTTTAACCTCCCACTCCTACAAAGGGAGTGGAGGGCGCTGTCCACTCTAACAACTCTTTTCATGTTAATGACCTCCTGAGTGCAGGATTTGAGTTCTTGTTCTGGCACTGTGTGACTATGAGCAACTTACTAACCTCTCTGAGCCTTAGTGTTCTCACCTGTAAAAGAGCAGACCGTGTGATCTTTTACTTCTGGATATGTATCTGAAAGAACAGATTCCTGGAGAGATACTTATATGACCATGTTAACAGCAGCAATATTTATCACAGCCAAGAGGTAGAAGCAAACCAGGTGTCTACTGATGATAAATGGATAAACAAAACATGGTATATTCATTCAACCCAGTATCATTCAGCCTTAAAAAGGAGGGAAATTCTAACACCTGCCACAACATGGATGAACCTCCAGGAGAGTATACGAAGTAAAACGAGCCAGTCACAAAAAGACAAATACTGTGTGATTCCAGTTCTATGAGACACCTAGAGTAGTCAGTCACACTCACAGAGAAAGCAGAATGGTGGAGGGTGGGGGATATGGAGAGTTGTTGAATAGGTATAAAAAAGTTCTGGAAATTGGATGTATAACAATGTAAGTATACTCAACAGTACTGAACAGAACACTTAAAGATAGTTAAGATGGTAAAGCCTATGCTAAATGTATTTTACCACCATTTTAAAAGAAGAGATGGTAATGCCAGCTTGATAGATTATGGTCAAGAGTAAGGGGAGATAACATATATTACACAGTAACCGCAGGGCCCAGCCTGTGTGTTCTGTGTACAGTATTCATACAGTTTTTTTAGTAATCAGGTATGTGTGTTATGTGTGAATGGTTGTTATTTCACTTAAAATGGTTTTGTAAACACTTTTGTAGTTTTTATAAATCACAACACTATCAGTGTAATGGCCAACACAAAATTTTACTTACTGCCCCTCAGTTTTACTTCACTGCCCTCTTGTGCCTATATTACTAGGCCAAATGATGTGAGCATTTTTCATCAGCTGTTAATTTGTTGTATGATGTGGAAATAAATAACTTGAAAATGTAAAGCTGGACCTTTAGGAAAGGGTCATGTTATACATAGTAAGAATTATGCCAGCACACAAATTCCTTTGCAATCACTCAGCATTCAAACGCTCAGGGGAAAAAAAGAACATAACACACTTTCATATGGGTGGTGTTTAAATGATGACCTGATTAAAACAAAAGTATACACACCCACACACATACAGTACTCGTAATGCTCTGGTTGGTATTAAATGTCACCACTCTACATAGAGAAATACAGATACTAATGTATCTGTTTGGGCATTTTAAACTAATAAAACCAGGGCCTTCCATACTCAAGAGAAGAGTATTGCTTAACTCAAACACTTCTGAAAAATTACAGGGTTTTACGTTTTATGTGTGTGTCCTTCCCCAAAACTTTATCTTCCACAAGTAATAGATCCTCCATCCCCTTCCCCAGCTAAAAGACACTTCCCAGCTTCCCTAGCAGCTAGGATGGCCATGTGGTTAAGTAAGTTCTGTGTGATGAAATATAAGCAGAAGTTACATATGCCTTTCAGAAAAATGCTTTAAAACGGAAAGGGCATGCTTTATCTTTTCCCTGCATTCTTCCTCCTGCTGCATGGAACTGACAGAAGCATCACTCCTCCCTCAGAACCACACATCCCCCAGCCGCTCCGAGGCCCATGGGTGTCATACAGCTGATTCTCCCCAAGAAGAGACCGGAGACAACTGCTGTTCCTACAACTCCCTGGAGATCCAGAACATAGCTCAGAGAGGAGTGTCCTTCTGAAGCCTCCCTCCCTAGACAACACTATCAAAAGAACACCGCTCCCCATCCCCAGTCTGGCCTACAAAAAAACAGATGACCCAAACAGCCTCTACAGAACCAATGACATCTCAGATAATGTCTCCTGGTCCCTGGCCCTGAATCCTGGGGAAATGGAACCTAGCACAAATTCACTGCACTTCTTTGAGTTTCCATTTTACCTTTTATAAAATGGAAACTAACCTACCTGTCCTATTCTGCAGGGTGTTCTGTCCAAGTAAGACTATGGATGCAAAAGCATCTTAATTTACAACAGAATCAAAATATAATGAAGGCTAATGACATTTAGAGCTACAGTCGAGAAAGACCAGAGTGGCTAGACCAGATGGAGAGAATTCCAGGAACTTACCCTGAAGATATCCTTATAAAATTATACAGAGATTTGTGTCCATGAGACTCACTGCAGCTTTATTTACAGCATTTAGGCATAATATAAAATAAAATAAGGTACATCAATATAACCAAATACTATGTAGTTAATAAAAAGAATGAGGTAAGTGATAAAAGAAATAAAGAGCACAAGCATATCAGCTGGCGTTATGGTGCCAGGACTAAAATTGGAAGTGGTTAAAAGGGATGACCTCACCTCCCAGTTAAATGAGATGAACAAAGTAGAGAAGAGACTATAGGGGATCAAAGTCGCCCACACACCTGGGAGATGAGAGGCAAGTGGAGGGAGGAGTGTGCAGATCACAGATAGTAAGCTACCACCTCCGTGCAGAAGTGGCCACCTAGGAGAAGAGTTCAAATCCCAGCAACCTGGAAAAGCTCAAACCTGGAGCCAGAAAGTCTCCAGACTGGATGCCAGTCAGGAGTGGGGAGAGATGCTGGACCGAAAACGAGCAGCGGCTGGGAGGACCTTCAGTCTCCTTCCCTGGTTGGCCCCTGAAATACCAGCAGTCAGGTAATAACCTTGTTTCAGGAGGGATTTTTCTCTGGAGAACAGACACCTGGGGGATCCACCAAAATGATTGGGTGTCTGTTTAGTGACTCTCCAGCTGACAAACTGTCTAGACACAGAGTATTTCATCAGGCTGTTGTGTGGCACATGGAAATAAAGACAGACCAGGAAGGCTCAACAGATAACAGTTAAGGATGCGGTTAACGTAAAAAGAGGAGACCAAGAAAATAAACTGAAGAACTTGAGGGGAAATAAGAGACAAAGCAGGGAACAAAAGAAAACAGGAAAAAAAAAAAAAAGGCAACAAATCCATCAATTAGTATCCTCAGGGAAAAACAAGAATAGGGTGCTATTAAACAAGGATAATGAGGGGCACCTGAGTAGCTCAGTGGGTTACAGCCTCTCCCTTCAGCTCAGATCATGACCCCAGCGTGCTAGGATCGAGCCCTGCTTCCCCCCTCCCTCTGCCTACTTGTGATCTCTGTCAAATAAATAAATAAAATCTTAAAAAACAAAACAAAACAAGGACAAGGAGAGAAGAAGATGCTTTCAAAATTCTAGGAGACAGAATTTTTACTCTGGAATTCCACGCTGAGCGGAACTATCAAGCTATAGGAGCAGACTATATTAGGGTAGACTAAAGATGTTCAATCACATAAGTACTTAGAAAAACCTACCTCCTATGAATGCTTCCTTAGAAGTTCCTAGAATTAAGATTCCACCAGAAAAAGGGAGTAAATATAACATGGGATCCAGGAAAGAGGCAAAGGAAGGTCCCAGAAGGCCTAGAGAACAAATAATCCAGACTAGAGCAGGAGGTCACAGAGGGCTACAAGATGGATGTCTCAAGAGGAGGGCAACTGTTTGGCCATGTGAAAAACAGAAATCAGATGGGTTTTATAAATCTGTCAAGAGTTTGGGAACAGGGGTGCCTGCGTGGCTCAGTGGGTTAAGCCTCTGCCTTCGGCTCAGGTCATGATCTCAGGGTCCTGGGATCCAGGCCCATTGGGCTCTCTACTCAGCAGGGAGCCTGCTTCCCCCCGAGCCCCCCCCCGGCTCTGCCTACTTGTGATCCCTCTCTCTCTGTCAAATAAATAAATAAAATCTTAAAGAAAAAAGTTTGGGAAGAATTGGTACATGATAACCAAACCAATGAAGTAATTAACAAGGGACCAAGACCAGATCTGTATTTATTTTACGTGCCATAAGTGAACAATAATTAAACAGTGAATACTGATTTAACCAACAACTGTGGTGTGCCTATACTGGGAGAACAGAGGAAGAGAAACTGGGGACAGGAAGCGGTATTAGAACGCTAATTTAAATTCTCATTTTCTATAACAGATCTGTAAAAGATGTAAACCGATAAATCAGGAAATACCATAAACCTACATTTAAAAAAGAAGACAGATACCCCAAAAAACTCTGAAAAGTTTGGGAAGTAAAACTCTAGGCTGGGGTAGGAGACTGCTTTTGTGTTAAAAGCCTTGGGCGCCTGGGTGGCTCGGTGGGTTAAGCCGCTGCCTTCGGCTCAGGTCATGATCTCAAGGTCCTGGGACCGAGTCCCGCATCGGGCTCTCTGCTCAGCAGGGAGCCTGTTTCCTCCTCTCTCTCTCTTTGCCTGCCTCTCTGCCTACTTGTGATCTCTCTTAAAAAAAAAAAAAAAAAAAAAAGCCTTGAAGTACTCTTAATTTTTAAAAAATATGTTCAAGAACATCTTTACAAATAACAAAAAATAATTTAAAAAAAAAAAAAAGAGAGAGACGGGGCACCTGGGTGGCTCAGTGGGTTAGGCCGCTGCCTTCGGCTCAGGTCATGATCTCGGGGTCCTGGGATCGAGTCCCGCTTCGGGCTCTCTGCTCAGCAGGGAACCTGCTTCCTCCTCTCTCTCTCTCTGCCTCTCTGTCTACTTATGATTTCTGTCAAATAAATAAATAAAATCTTTAAAAAAAAGAGAGAGAGACTATGTGAGGGACTAAGGTAAGGAAAATTTATTGCCCTCCTTTTATTCATTTCTATATTGCTTGAATTTCTTAAATCATATGCATATAGCATATGGAAGAAAACATAAGATAGTTCTATACACTGACACAGCCTAGCCAAAGGCAACTAAAAATTGAGGCCAAAAAAATAACAGATTTACGAAATTCTAAAGAGTCTCTAAGATTTAGTGACTTCCCATGTGTTTAATCACATGGAATAGAACACTGCTGGTACATATAAACAAGAAAAATTACAAAGCTAACTTATGGAAATCTATTCTCAAGACCTAGTAATGGATTTAGTAAGTCACTCAGAGACAGGTTAAATCTGGGAAGTGCAGAAGTCTAGGACAATTCCAGATATGTGTATGATCATCCATGAAAGTTAATTATTATTATTTTGCCCCTCTTATGAACCAATAGCACCTACTCCCCTCTCCTTTTTCCTATTAACTGCAAATGGTTAAGAAAATGTTTATTTTTATCACTGGTGTGTCATATCCCTTAAAGGTCTCTAATTGAATTTTCTCTTCAACAGACTCAAGCTTTAAGATCAAAACTGCTCATTATATATCTGGCATTATAGTATTTACTTCAGAACAAAATCTGAACCCCCAAAAATCCCGTTCACTTCTGAACTGATTTTTTTTTTTAAAAAGATTTTATTTATTTGACAGACATATCACAAGTAGGCAGAGAGGCAGGCAGCCAGAGAGGAAGGGAAGCAGGCTCCCCGCTGAGCAGAGAGCCCCAGCTAGATCGATGTAGGGCTCCACTGCTCGATCCCAGGACTCCGGGATCATGACCTGAGCCCAAGGCAGAGGCTTTAACCCACTGAGCCACCCAGGGGCCCCTGACTTGATGATTTTTGACAAAGCTCCAACACTGAGGCTTTTCTGAGCATGACTTTTACCTTCCCTGGGTGGAGAAAATACTCTGACACTGCTCCTGAAGTTCAGGACTTAGCTGCTCGCTCACCGGCTGTGAGAGTAACTAGGAGTATAATTAAATCGAGAGTTGCTGAAACTCACGGGTGATTCGTGTTTCTGTGCTGCCCTGCTCCGCCTCCAAACAAGGCTGATTTTACAGGCGTTTTAGCGTCTCGTTAGACACAAAGAGAAGTAAGGCTGCCAGCGGGCGGCGGGAACTCTTGAAAAGGGGTACCCCCAGCAACACGGAAGCCAGGCAACGACATTTACCTTTACTCGTCTCCGTTTTCTCCCCTTTTCTTCCCCTGGAAGCTGCTTCTCTCCTTTCTTTCGCTTTTTCCGCTTTCTGTCCTTGTGTTTATCATGATCATTTTTGTCTTCGAAGAGGCTTGAGTCGTGCCCCGAGCTGCCCGTGGAGAGCTCGGTGACCTCGTTCCCTCCCACTTTGAGGACCAGCTTCAAGGGCTTCTCTACATACTCTTAAACAAAAGGAGAGAGCCTGGATTACCGGCGGACGCGCGGGGGAGCGTCCACAAAGCAGAGGCAGCGTGGGCAGAGGGAGAAGGGGCGCTACGGCCGCGGCGGCTGTGGGCACGCAGTGGACGCCCCGCGAAGCACCTGTTGACTGACGGACACTTGCCCCGAGGGTGTCCCGAACGCTGCGGGCCTCTGGGCGCCGTCTCACACGTCCCGGCAAGAGCCCCGCCGGGGACCAGGGGTCTGGGGTTCGAATGCGGCCCCCCGCCTGGGGTCTGCGCGGCCTCCGGCGGGCCGCGCCCCCTTCGCGGGTCCCGGCCCGCCTCCGGAGCTCGAGAGTGGTCTCGAAGGAGCGAGGACCCTCCTCCCTCCCCCACCGCTCCCAAGCCTGGAGTCGCCGCGGGCCCGCCGCCCCCGCACCGCGGCCCACTCCTCACCCTCATAGAGGTGTTTGTCCGACTTGTGCTTCTTGTGCTTCTTGCCCATATCCGACCGGGCCCCGGTGCCCGCCCCCCGCGCCAGGCCCAGGCCGTGCGGCGCCGCTTCCGGTCCGGGCCAGGCAAGCGGAGGGCGGGAGCGGGGCCCGCGAGACCCCGCGCCGCGAGGCAGGGGGACGGCGTGCGCCGGGCGGCGCGAGGCCCCTCACGAGAAGACGGCGCGCGAGACCCGGCCGTAGCCCGAGAGCGGCGGCGGGGCTGCGAGCGGCCGGCGCGGAGGCGGGAGAGAGGGCCCGCCGCGCGCGCTGGGTGCGGCCGGCTGCCCGTGGCGGCCCCTGGCGGCTGGAGGTGGCTCTGCAACCCGCGGGTCGGGGGCGGAGCCCGGGCTGGGGGCGGAGTCCGAGTTGGGGGGCGGAGACCGGGCCGGGGGCGGGGTTCACTGCTCAGAATCTCACGCCTCTCTCCTCTCCTCTACTCTCTTTCTTCCTCACCTTTCTCTTTCCCTCTTCTGCCTTCTCTTCCTCCCTTCCTCCCTTCCTCTCTTTCTTCCCTCCGTCCTTCTCTCCTTTTTAATGTCTCTGTCGATCTGATTGTCCGTCTCCCTCTGTCTCTCCTTCCCTTCCTCTCTCTGTCTCTGTCTCATTGTCTCTCTCTGTTTCTGTCTCTCTGTCTCTCCCATCCTCTCTCTAACTCTGTTTCTGTCTGTCCGTCAGTCTTTCCATCTCTCCCTCCCGTCCTCTCTGTTCCTTTCTCTTTCCTCCCTGCCTCTTTCCTCCCTTCTCTCTCTTTCCCTCACTTCCTTCCCTCTCTTTCTCCCTTCCCTCTCTCTTCCTACCACTCTTCTTTTTCTATCATCCTTCTACCCCTGTCCCCCTTGTTTCTGTCTTCCCTTTGACAATATTTATTGAACCTTGTACTAGATTCCAGATCCCACAAATCCAGCACATGGGTAACTAGAAGGATTCTAATCTTAAGAACAAAATAAAACAAAAACCCTTATGTGCTGGGTCTGTAACTAAAACTGTAACTAAATTAACTAAAACAACATAAAAAATATGAAACCGAGTGTTTTTTTGGTAAAACTCATATATGGAAATAAACATTGACGTCTGGATGAAAAGGTTCTGGTAGAGTGAAAGTGGACTGTTTTAGTTTTAGTTTTATGCTTCTCCCTATTGTTTGAAAAATTTCTCATGTACATGTTAAATTATTAAAAGCTTTTATTTATTTAGCTTTTTTAAAGATTTTATTTATTTATTTGACAGACAGAGATCACAAGTAGGCAGAGAGGCAGGCAGAGAAAGAGGAAGGGAAGCAGGCTCCCCACTGAGCAGAGAGCCCAATGCGGAGCTTGATCCCAGGACCCAGGGATCATGACCTGAGCTTAAAGCAGAGGCTTTAACCTACTGAGCCACCCAGGCACCCCTAAAAGCTTTTATTTATTTACTTATTTATTTAGAGAAAGCAGGAGCAGGGGGAGGGGTGAAGGGAGAGGAAGACAGACAATCTTAAACAGGCTCCTCGCTCAGTGTAGAGCCCAACATGGGACTCCCACTCAGGACCCTGAGATCATGATCTGAGCTGAAATCAGGAGTAGGTTCTTAACTGACTGAGTGCCCAGGGCCCCAGTGTTAATTTTTTTTTCTAAATGAAAAAGATTGAAATACACGTTAGAAAATAACTTGAAAAAAAAGATGAAAATGTATCTATTAGAGCTATACCAACTAAGAATCCACACCAACAGCATTGCTCTTAGATGCGCATCTACTCCTTGATGTTGTTCTAAGCCTTTCTCACTCACTCTTACCCTCAGGTGCTGAGCCCTGCTGGAGAGCTGTTATTCACATTTCTGCTCATTGGCCAAATATATTGTATTTAGCCAAATATAGTATTAAGATGTACTTATTATAGTACAGGCAGGGATGTTGGCTGCAAAGAAGCAATATAATGTTGATATTTTTCCACATGACAATTTCATAAGATAGGAAGCACAGAAACATGCTTATTCCCATTTTGAAGATGAGAAATGGATGCCGAGAGAAATGAGGTGGGTTGCCAGTTAGTGGTAGAGCCTGGACTCACATTCAGGTTTTCTGAATTTGAAACACCAGCTCTTTTTCATATGAATATGGGGTAGATGTCTTGACTGTCTCTACTATTAACCTTATAATGTCCTGTGTATTTTTAAACTAAACCCATAATCACAGCCTTCTCTCAATAAAGGATCTTAGTCATTTACACTTTAGTAAGAATTTGGACCTCTGGATCATATCTCCCAGGAAGATTTGTAGCTTTAGCTTGAATTCCAATGGTAAAATGGGAGATTTATAGTTCAGGTTAGTTTGAATTATTTCAGGAAAACTAAAAAGATTCCAAGTAAGAAGATTTTCAAGTAAAGCTTGAAGATGGGAACCAGGGATCTTATGCTATCTGGTATCTCTTTGTCTCTCTTTGTTTTGTCTCTGTGTACATTAGGCTCCATTCCCCCCCCCCCCCAATTCCATGGCTGAAAACATGGTTACCAGTAGCTGTTTCCAGATTAACTGGGTCAATAGTCTATTCTCTGTCACTTTCCCCGAGGAAGAAATGCCAGAGAAGGGCTCTGATTGCCTTGGGTTGGGTCACATATTTCACGGGCTGGGGAATGGGAGATTGATTCAACTTGGGTACCAATTCTGCCCCCAGGGCCAAGAGGAGTTAGAGTTTGTGACAGCCAGGCCCCCTCAGACCCTCAAGGTTAGCCAGGGAAGATAAGGTTCCTTGAATAAAGGGAGCTGCTTTTTCATGAGGGCTAGAAGTTTGTGTCTGTTACCTCTCTGTAACAGGCCTCTTGGGCATCAGCGAGGTAGAGTCAGAGTAGGGGAAAAGAGGTTGTGCTGGGGAAGAAAACTTCAGTTGCTCTGAGATCAAGACACCATTGCCCATAAGTATAGGGCAATGGTTCAGCTTCTCAGTCATTGGGTATTATCTTTTTCTTCAAGGGGAACTGTGATACCAACTCCCTCCTCCGCAGAGTCCTGCCTCTGCTGTAATCTGAGTTTACCTCTTTGCTTCCTTTCCCCTGGTGTGTTTCCCCAGAGAGGGGGCTGGTCTCACTCCCTTCATTCCTAGCATAATGACATAACACCCAGCATAATGACTACTACTCTCTGCAAATGCCCCTCAGAGCTAGCTTCACTGTGTGTGTGTGTGTGTGTGTGTGTGTGTGCGTACACGTGTGTGTGTGTCTTTCTTTTCTCTGACCGGCCTGGGATGGAGGAAAAGGGTCTAGTGAACTCATTCTCCTCAGCAGAGATCATACTGAGGTCCCAAAGTATTCCTAGCAGTGAAAAAATGAGTAAGAGCTTGAAACAGAAAACTCCTCACAGAAGTTCCTGAGAGATAGAAACCCTGACTTATCCACTTTTTAAAAAAACTCCTGATTCCAGGACAGTCCTGGTACATAAAAGTCACCACAAAATGAGAGCTGAATGGAAACTTTTGGTGTGGGGCAGAATCTAAAGTGACCCCTGGAGACTCCTGCCTCCAGTATTTATGGTCTCCAGCTGAGTGTGGAAGGGCCTAGAGACTTGCTTCTAGCCCATGGGAAAGGTGATGAGATGTCCCTTCTGTGATTCAGTTACTTAAGACGGTAACTTCTGTCTTGCCAGCCAGTTTCGTTGCCTTCTTGGCTTGCATGCTTTGAGGAAGACTTTGGAGAGGTTCACATGCAAGAAACTGAGAGCAGCCTCCATCCAGCAACCTACAAGGATGGAGACTGTCATCTCAGCAGCCCCTGAGCCATTGACTCTGCCAACAACCCCCTGAGCTTCAAAGTGAACCCTTCCTCAGTGGAGCGTTCAGATGAGACCTCAACCCTGCCTCTCCCTTGATGGCAGCATTCAAGGGACCCTGAAGCAGAAGACCCAGGTAAGCTATGGTCAACACTCCTGGCCCACAGAAACTATGAGATAATCAGATGTGTGTTCACTTAAACCGTTAAGTTTTAGGGGAATTTGTTACGCAGTGATAGGTAGCTTATACAAGTATTATCCCAAACAGGGAACTTTCCAAGCCTGCTGCCTATCTCCATAAGGACTAAAGAAACAGCAAATGAATCAATGCCTGTGCAGGATACTTGCCTGGAGTTTTGCACAGACTACCTCTTTTTATCCTTTTCCTGGCCCGGTGAGAGGAACACTCTTGTCTTTGGCCCATAGGTGAGGACACTGGGGACTGAAGAAGTCAAGTGGCTTATCCAAGGTCACACAGCTCGCCTTCCTGGGATCTGAATCCATGTCTGCCTCCCTCCCAATGCTACATTCTAATCAATAGGTCACACGGCTCTTCAAAAAGAGGGCCAGAAACCTCCGAAGTTTCTTCCTGCCTGTTGGGAATAGTGTCAGATGGAAATAAATTCCCCAAGAGGATTCGTATGCTCGTCTAAACAGGTAGGAATGGATGTTTATGCACCCAGAGGATCAGAAGATAAGGCAAAACATGGAGATAGTTGCTATTTGCTGTTTACAGATCTCTGGAATCCCGGGAGGCTAAGTGGACGAAGAGAACCCGGGCAATGGCAGATGACCGCTGCACGGGGTGGAAGAGGGCTGTCTTGGGGAGCTGCAGGTTTTGTGACTCCTAGGCAGGGGTGGGGAGGGGGGTGGGCTTCTCACCTTGGCTGTGAGGGTATGCCTCTTGTGGCAGGAGCTAGTTGTTCCCCATAAGGTGATGCGGTCTTGTCTCTCTCATGCATCCTAATTGGCTGGAAAGGAAGAGGACAGTCTCAGGAGAAGACAAGGGTGGCTCTATACCCTTGCTTAGTCCCACCCAACCCCTTCCTGCACCTGGGGGCCTCTGCCACTTCCCTTGTCATGTCCCTGCTCAAAAGTGTTTCATCGCTTCTCATTTCACTCAGGGTCAAAGCCAAATCCTTACCTTGGTTTCCAGGACCGATCTGGCCCCCATTGTCTCTCCAGCCCCACATCTTTCCCCCATCACTGAGGCTGGCCACACTGTCCTCCTCACTTGCTTCTGCCTCACAAGCTTGCTTCTGCCCCAGGACCTCAGCCTCTGCTCTTCTCTGTGCCTAGAGCACTCTCCCCTCAGCTCCTGGCCTGGATCCTGCCCTCACAGCATCGTGATTGCCCAGGGGGCTGCCTCAGAGAAGCTTCTGGACCAGTGACCCGCAGCAGTGCCTCCTGACCCCTTACCCTGTGTGGCTCTGGCTCTGTTCATGGCACACATGGGCCCCAACATCATGTTACATATTGGTCACATGTCTGTGTGTATGTTAGTCAACTGTCTCCCCCTTGGGACTCCCAGCTCCCTGAGGACAGGAGTGGGGCCCGCATCACTCATGGCTATGTTCTGTGTACCTACCACAGAGCCAGGCTCAGCGCAGGCCCTCAAGAAGTATTTGTCAGATGAATGAATGAATGAAGAATTATACTGTTTTATGATGATGATTCCCTCCCACTTTCTTCTCTGAAGGTCTTTTGACTGAGGACAGGAGGTGACAGGTGGCCTCCCGGGGAGTCTGAGGAGGAAAAGGAGAGAGGCAGTGAGGAAGGCTGGCCACTTCGGGGGGGGTATTCCCAGCAAATGGCCTCTATTCAGCTTTCTCAGGCCCAGGCCTATCTGCAGAGGACTTGTTGCCCAGCAGGTGGGAGGCCATGGCAGGCCAGACCCTCAGCAGCCCCCTTAGTCTAAGACGTGCCAGTCACCCACCACAGCCCGGTCTTTGGAACATGGTGCCCCTATGGAGAGGGAGCCCTGGGACACAGCTGGAGTAGAGTGTGGCCTCCCTTGGCCGACCCAAAGGACACTCTTCACAGGCCCTATGGGTGCAAGCGGCGGTTTACTGGGAACTGACCCCATGATCCCATCAGGCTGAAAGCCCTGAATATTGGGGGCTTCCAACACCCCCCCCCCCACGGCTCTGCTGTATTCCTCAAAGCATGTGGAATTCTCTGGGAAATGGGCAGAACCATCCCTGGGCATCTGTGTGGTTGGCATAAGGGTCAAGGACAGTGAAAAGGCTTCTGGCACAATGAAGGTCTTTTGGAGTGGGGAAGATCAGAAAGGAAGTGAGGAAAAGAGCTGGTTCTCTTGGATACCCCAGGGGGCACCCTGCCCTCCGTGGGGGGGGGGGAGAGGAGGCGTCTCCCCAGCCCAGGCCCCAGCAGCTGCAGCAGGTGGCCTAGATGGGTGATATGGGCAGGCGGCCGACCTGTCATCAGCTTGTTAGTGGGTGTGGAGGGCCCCGAGGGGGACGAGGCTGGTTCACTGGGCAGCTCTTTGGGGATGCAGTGGCCTGAGGTGATTCCCTGTGACAGGCTGTCGGCAGTGCAGCTCACAGGGTTGCTCCTGGTCACAGGTGTTGCTGCCCCAGCTGTCTGCCTCTGAGGGAACAAAAGGAAGGCCGCAGATGGCAGCTGTCCATGTGGGGGGCCTGTGCCTCCTCTCCCCTTGTGGCCTCGGAGCTGCCTGAGGTCCACGCCATGGTGCCCACTGCTGATAACCGGGAAAGCTATTTGGACTCCAACTCTGCCAGGATGGAAAAAAAACTCGGAGACCGTGATCAATTAGGGAAGAGGCAACAAGAGCACCTTCTCCCCACCCCCTACCCGCCTTCCCTTCTTCCTGTTTTCTTGAGTGCCCACTCTTTTTTTTTTTTAATATTATTTATTTATTTATTTGACAGAGAGAGATCACAAATAGGCAGAGAGGCAGGCAGAGAGAGAGAGAGGAGGAAGCAGGCTCCCTGTTGAGCAGGGAGCCCGATGTGGGACTCTATCCCAGGACCCTGAGATCATGACCTGAGCTGAAGGCAGCGGCTTAACCCACTGAGCCACCCAGGCGCCCTTGAGTGCCCACTCTTGTGTCGAGTGTTGGAACGCAGTGAGAGCAAAACAGACCTGGTCTCGTCCGCGTGATGTTCACAGTCATACACTTAACGGGCAATCGCATGCGCGCACACACACACACACACACACACACGTGGTTGAGCCTCGAGCAGCTTGGGTTTGCATCCACAGACCCACTGTGCGCGATTTTTTTCCCAGACAGCGTAGTACTGTAGAAGTATTTTCTCTTCCCTATGATTTTCTCCATAACATTCTTTTTTCTGACTTACTTGGTTGTAAGACACATATGTAAAGGCACTTAGGAATCCGTGCTAATTCATCAATTTATGTTTATGTTACTGCTAAGGCTTCCCGTCCATGGTAGGCCATTAGGGGTTACGTTTTGGGGGGACCCAAAAGTCGTACGCAGGCTTTTGATGGCGTTGGGGGGGTCAGCACCCCTAATTCCAGAGTGGTTCAAGAGTCAGCTGGATTTAACCGCTGTTGTTCTGAGTCTAAGGAGGGAACACAACAGGGTGGTGATAGGTTATGCTGTGATGAATAGACTGACACAGTCTCGGGGTTCAGAGCCCCCCTGCCCGAGGAAGCCCTACAGGGAGGCATCTTGGGTTGGGTTCCCTAGAAACTGCTGGGGCAATCTGTTGAAGAGAGTCTGTTTGGGGCAACTGGAAAGAGCTGGAAGGAAGGGCGTGGAGCAGGGTAGGGCAGGGCAGAAGCAGAGGGAGGTCGGGGTCTCCGCCTAGCCCAGTCACAAGGAGCTGGTGTGCGGAGATGGATGTGGAGTGGGAAGTCCTCCATGGAACAGTTCCCTGGGGGAGAGGGGCCAGGCTTTGGTAGCCGGGGTCAGGTGGAGAGGTCAGCGCAGTGGTTTTCCTGACCCCCACAGAGCCACTGTCGTCTATGCAGGGCAATCCTCTGAAGAAGACGGAAGCTGTGGGCCCTCAGCAGCCAACACTGACAGCTGCTGGAGGTGGCATGTCCTGGGGACAGGTGAGCGGAGGGGGGCGTCAGCAGCATCCACTAGCCAGGCGGAAGGGGGCGGGGGGGACCAGCCTATGCAAAGGCACGAAAACGTTGGGTGCATTGGGTGCGTTCAAGGAAGGGAGAAGCCCAGTTCTGGAGCAAGAGAAACGAGCGGACACTGGGGGCAGCGTCCAGGCATAAGGCTGGGCCGGGCAGAAACTCAGGAGGTATGGTGGAGACGTTTGATTTTATGTTGGGGTGCCGTGGAAGGCAGGGGATATGGGCACATGACCAGGTTTGCATTTTGTCCAGAGGGCTTTGGCTTCTGAGTAGAGAAGGAATTGTGGGTTTAGGAGACAGGGCAGGGAGAGCAGTTAGGAGTTGACATTGGACTTCACGGGGGTGGTGGTGAGGCGGGGTGGTGGCAGCTTGGATTATGGGCAGGCAAGGGGCTGGTGCATTGGGATCATTTGGGAGGAAGAGTCTGAAGATGCCTGTGAGTGACCCAGGAGGAGATGCTGAGCAGGAAGTTGGGTGCCTGTGTCTGGGGCTCAGAAGGAAGGTTAGGTCTGTCTGAAAATAGACTTTGGTCTAAGGATGTCTTTGGGAACCACAGGAGTGAATCGGACCACCCAGGAGGAGACAACAGAGGGACCAGAGACGATAGAGCTTTGAGGACTTGTAATATCAAGGTCAGTGGATATCAAGGATGAGGAAGCAGGAAAGGAGATAGAGGAGCAACCCCGAGCAGGAGAAAGCCCAGGAGAGGGGGGCATGCCAGGAGGATGCTGTGGCTGAGGACATGGGTGGCGGGGAGGGAAGTGGCACCAGACTGCAGGGGGCCATTCAGGGCTGGAAACAAGTCGAATCACGAAGGTAAGAATGCTGAGGTGGGGATGCTGGGGGAGACCGTCAGCAGCTCAGAAATGGTTGGGCAGGCTTGGGACGTGGTCCACCAACAGTCCCGGAAACCCTGCTCTGGGAACAGAGTGCCACTGTGTGCTGTGGCTGTGGGCTTGCTTGGTGCCACCCAGATCTCTAAGTTCCTGGAGCTGTAAAAACCAGCCATGGGACCTGGGCACGTCCCTTCTGCTCTCTATTCGCAGCCATGAAAAGAGGATGAGGCTGCTTCCTTGAGCCTCAGTTGGTTCTGGGAAGCTACTTCTGATGTTCCGTCAGTGTCTGATCAGTTTCATTTTAAATGTGTGCATATATTTTAGGTTTTTCTTCATTCAGCGATTTAACTTCAGGCTTATTTATTTCTTAAATTTATTTTATTTCTTTAACATGTATTAACATGTTCAAGATAAAGTTGAAAATACAGGTAGGCATAAGGAAGAACATTTTTTTTTTAAAGATTTTATTTATTTATTTGTCAGAGACCGAGGGAGAGAGAGCGAGTGAGCACAGGCAGACAGAGAGGCAGGCAGAGGCAGAAGGAGAAGCAGGCTCCCTGCTGAGCAAGGAGCCCAATGTGGGACTCGATCCCAGAACCCTGGGATCATGACCTGAGCCAAAGGCAGTGGCTTAACCCACTGAGCCACCCAGGCGTCCCATAAGGAAGAAATTTTAAATAGCTTGTAATCCCGCCACTTATTGTATCATTTTGGACTCTGTTCCTCCAGATATTTTCCAACCTGTTTTTCAGATTAGAGTTTGGTAGTGATTCTTATCTCCTTGTCTTGGAGGCACATTCACGATGCTCTGTTACTGTGTATTCTAGAACCTTGCTACTCAAAGTGTGGTCCACAGATCAGCTGCATTGTTGGTACCCGGGAGCGTGAGAGAAATGCAGAATCTCGGGCTCCACCTCAGAACCACGGAATCAGAACCTACATTTTTAACACGATCCATGGCAATTCATATATATGCACTAAAGTTCGAAAAGCACTGTTGTAGAACATTGGTTTATACCTAGCCTTTATTTTTTTTGGGACAAGAAATAGGAAACCTTTAGTTTAGAACCATTAGACCCCAAAGGAGAGCTTTGACAAACCAGATATACACCTGTGTTGATGTTTTGACTCAAAAGCTCTATAGGGACACCTGCATGGCTCAGTTGGTTGAGCCTCTGACTCTTATTTTTGGCTCAAGTGGTGATCTCAGTGTTGTGAGATAGAGCCCCACTAGGCTCAGCACTCAGCAGGAAGTCGGCTTGGGATCTCTTTCCTTCCTCTCCCTCCGCCTGCCCTCTGGTCACACGATCTCTAAATAAATAAATAAATAAAATGTTTAAAAAATAAAGACAGCTCAATAGGGTGAAAAGATCTGAAGATTTGAGGGACTTTTTCACTTATCCCAATTATTATGAAAAAATTTTAACTCTTAAAAAAACTGTAATGAAGCCCCCCATTTGCAATTATATATTTTATATATATTGTAGATAACCATTTTTTAAAAGATTATTTTTATTTTTATTTTTTTAAAGATTTTATTTATTTATTTGACAGAGATCACAAGTAGGCAGAGAGGCAGGAAGAGAGAGGAGGCAGCAGGCTCCCTGCTGAGCAGAGAGCCCGATGCAGGGCTCGATCATAGATAGGACCCTGGGATCATGACCTGAGCCGCAGGCAGAGGCTTTAACACACTGAGCCACTCAGGTGCCCCTAAAAGATAATTTTTAAAGTAAGCTTTAGGTTCACAGAAAATGAAGGGAAGGTACAGAGATTTCCCCTACACCCCATGCCCTGACATAGACACAGCCTTCTCCATTATTGATATCCCCAACTGGAGTGTGACACATCGTAATTACCCAGTTCGTAGTTGACATTAGGGTTCCCTGTGGGTCCTGTATATTCTCTGGGTTTAGACAAGTATAATAACATGTACCCATTATTACATTATCATACAGAGTATTTTTACTGCCCTGAAGATTCTTCTGTGCTCCATCTACTCAGCTCTCCCTAACCAACCCCCTCCCCACAACCCCTGACAACCCCTGGTCTTTTTAGTGTCTCCATAGTTTTGCCTTCTCCAAGATGTCATATGGTTGGATGGGATGTAGCCTTTTCAGATGGGCTTCTTTCACTTAGCAACATGCATTTAATATTCTTTCACATCTTTTCAGGGCCTGGTAGCTCATTTCTTTTTAGCGCTGGATACTATTCCATTGTCTGGATCACCACAGTAGATTTATCCATTTCCCTACTGAAGATCATCTTGGTTGCTTCCAAGGTTGCATAAACATGGATAAAGTTGCTATAAACATCCGTGTGCAAGTTTGGGTGCGGACATAAGCTTTCAACGCCTTTGGATAAATACCAAGAAGCACGAATGCTAGATTGGATGGTAAGAGTATGTTTATTTTGTAACAAGCTGCCAAACTGTCTTCCAAAGCAGCCAAACTATTTTGAATTCCTACCAGCTGTGAATGAGAGTTCCTGTTGCTCCGTATCCTCACCAGCTGTTGGTGGTGTCAGTGTTCTGGAGTTTGGCCATTCTACTAAGTGTGAAGTGATGGCTGACAGTTGTTTTAGTTTGCATTTCCCTGATGGCATATGATATCGGACATCTTTTCATATATTTACTTGCCATCCATATGTCTTCTTTGGTGAAGTGTCTGCTAAGGTCTTTGACCCATTTTAAAATTAGATTGTTTGTTTTCCTTCTTTTGTTTTAATTTAAAAAATTTAAATTTTTTTAAAAGAGTTTATTTCAGATTGTTTTCTTATAGTTGAATTTCAAGAGTTTTTTTATGGTATATTTTGAATAGCTGTCCTTTATCAGATATGTCTTTAGCAAATATTTCCTCCCATCTTCTTATTCTCTTTACTATGATTCACAGATCTGAAGATTTTAATCTTAATGAGGTCCAGCTTATCGATTATTTCTCTCATGAATTTGTTTGCCATTTGTATTGTATCTGAAAAGTCATGCCATACCCAAGGTCATAGATTTTTCTCCCATGTTATCTTCCAGAAGTTTTATACTTTTTTATTTTACATTTAGGTCTCTAAGTTAATTTTTGAGAAGGGTTTAAGGTCTGTGTTCTGATTTTTTTTTTAACATGTAGATGTTCTGTTGTTCTAGCACCATAAGTTGAAAAGACCATTTTTTCCCCATTATGTTTCTTTTATTCGTTTATCAAAGATCTGTTAACTATATTTATGTGGGTCTATTTCTGGGCTGTCTATTCTACTCCATTGATCTATTTGTCTACTTTTTTTTTTTTTGCTTATACCACACTGCCTTTTTAAAAATTATTATTAACATATAATGTATTATTAGCTCCAGGGGTACAGGTCTGTGAATCACCAGGTTTACACACTTCACAGCACTCACCATAGCACAATGTCCATAACCCAACCACCCTCTCCCTTCCCCCCTCCCCCCAGCAACCCTCAGTTTGTTTTGTGAGATTAAGAGTTTCTTATGGTTTATCTCCCTCCTGATCCCATCTTGTTTCATTTATTCTTTTCCTACCCCCTAAACCCCCCACCATTGCATCTCAACTTCCTCATATTAGGGAGATCATATGATAATTGTCTTTCTCTGATTGACTTATCTTGCTGAGTATAACACCCTCTAGTTCCATCCATGTCGTTGCAAATGGCAAGGTTTCATTTCTTTTGACGTCTGTGCGCTCTCTCTCTCTCTCTCTCTATATATATATATACACATACCACATCTTCTTTATCCATTCGTCTGTTGATGAACATATAGGTTCTTTCCATAGTTTGGCTATTGTGGACATTGCTGCTATAAACATTTGGGTTCAGGTGCCCCTTCAGATCACTACATTTGTATCTTCAGGGTAAATACCAGGTGGTGCAATTGATGGGTCATAGGGTAGCTTTATTTTCAACTTTTTGAGGCACCTCCATGCTGTTTTCCAGAGTGGTTGCACCAGCTTGCATTCCCACCAACAGTGTAGAAGGGTTCCTCTTTCTCCACATCCTCACCAGCATCTGTCATTTCCTGACTTGTTGATTTTAGCCATTCTTATTGGTGTGAGGTGGTATCTCATTGTGGTTTGATTTGTATTTCCCTGATGCCAAGTGATGTGGAACACTTTTTCATGTGTCTGTTGGCCATCTGGATGTCTTCTTTGCCAGATGCCTGTTTATGTCTTCTGCCCATTTCTTTATTGGATTATTTGTTCTTTGGGTGTTGAGTTTGCTAAGTTCTTTATAGATTTTGGATACTAGCCCTTTATCTGATATGTCATTTGCAAATAACTTCTCCCATTCTGTCAGTGGTCTTTTGTTTTTTTTAACTGTTTCCTTTGCTGTGCAAAAGCTTTTGATCTTGATGAAGTCCCAATAGTTCATTTTTGCCCTTGCTTCCCTTGCCTTTGGTGATGTTTCTAGGAAGTTGCTGTGACTGAGGTCGAAGATGTTGCTGCTTGTGTTCTCCCCAAGGATTTTGATGGATTCCTTTCTCACACTGAGGTCCTCCATCCATTTTGAGTTTATTTTCATGTGTGGTGTAAGTAAATGGTCCAGTTTCATTTTTCTGCATGTGGCTGCCCAATTTTCCCAACACCATTTGTTGAAGAGACGGTCTTTTTTCCATTGGACATTCTTTCCTGCTTTGTCGAAGATTAGTTGACTGTAGAGTTGAGGTTCTATTTCTGGGCTCTCTATTCTGTTCCACTGATCTATGTGTCCGTTTTTGTATACCACACTGTCTTAATTACTCTAGCTTTATTGTAAGTTTTGGAGTAGAATAGTGTCAGTCCTCCAAATTTGTTCTCCTTCAGTATTATGTTGGCTATTCTGGGTCTTTTCCCTCTCCATATAAGCTTTAGAATCAGTTTGTCTATATCCACAAAATAACTTTCTGGAATTTTGATTTATATTGCATTGAATCTGTAGATCAAATTCAGAAGAAATGACATCATGACAATATTGAGTCTTCCTATTTTCCTATCAGTGACTGTGGAACAACTCCGCTTATTTAGTTCTTTAATTCCCTTCATCAGTTTTGTAGTTTTTCTCATGTAGATCTTACACATACTTTGCTAAATTTATACCTAAACATTTCAATTTTTGGATGTTAATATAAATGGTATTGTTTTTAATTTCAAATTCCACTGGTTCATTGATAGTTTATAGGAAAATATTTGGCTTTTGTTTATTAACTTTGTATCCTGCAATCTTGCACTTATTATTCCAGTTTTTTTTTTTTTTGGTTGTGGTTGATTCTTTAAGATTTTCTACACAAATGATCATGTAATCTGTGAACAAAGACAATTTCTTCTTTCTCAATCTGCATTTTCTTTTTTTAGAAAAGTATTTTATTTATTTGTTTGACACAGAGAGAGTGAGCTTCGAGCAGGGGTAGGAGCAGGCAGAGGGAGAGGGAGAGGGAGAAACAGGCTTCCTGCTGTTGGAGCTTGATCCCAGGACCCTGGGATCATAACCTGAGCTGAAGGCAGACACTTAACAACTGAGCCACCCAGGTGCCCCCCAATATGTATTTTCTTTTCTGTTCTTACTGCGTTGCCTAAAACTTCCAGCATGATGTTAAAAAGGAGTGATGAGAAGGAACATCCTTGGCTTGTACCTGGTCTTAGAGGGACTGCTTTGAGGTTCTCACCACTAAGGATGCTATTAGATAGTTGTAGGTTTTTTGGTGTATTCTTTATCAAGATGAAGAAGTATTCCCCTATTCTTACTTTCCCCAGAGGGTTTTTTTTTAAAAATCATGAATGAATTTTGAATTTTGTCAAATGCTTTTCTGCTTCTACTGAATATTATTTTTGCTCTTTAGCCCACTAAGGCAATGAACTACATTAAGTGATTTTTGATTTTTTAAATTAAGATTACTTACTTATTTGTTTATTTATTTGATATTGAGAGAGAGAGAGAGAGAGAATAAGCATGGGAAATGGCAGGCAGAGGGAGAGAGAGTTTTCTCACAGAACAGGGAGCCCAATGAGGGGCTCGATACCAGGGCCCTGAGATCATGACTTGAGCTGAAGGCAGCCACTTAAACCGACTGACCACCCAGGAGCCCTGTGATTTTTGGGTTGTTAAACTAGCCTTGTAACCTTGAATAAATTCCACCAAATTGTAAAGTATAATTCTTTTATACATTATTGTATTTGCTTTGGTAATATTTTTGTTGAGGATTTTTAAAAAATCTTTTTTCATGAGAGATATTGGTCTATAGTTTTCTTCTCTTGTAATGTCTTTGGTTTTGGTATTAGAGTAATGCTGGCCTCATAGAATGAATTAGGAAGTAGTACCTTTACTTCCTCTCTCTGATAGAGTATAGAGAATTCATACAATTTTTTTTTGTTAAATGTTTGATAGGTTTCACCAGCGAACCCATCTGGGACTGATACTTTCTCTTTTGGAAGGATATTAGTTTATTTATTTTCTTTAATAGATAAGGGATTATTCATATCATCTATTTCTTCTTGTGTGATTTTGGCAAATTGTATCTTTCAAGGAATTTGTCTATTTAATCTAGGTATCAAATTTGTAGGGTTAGAGTGGTTGACAGTATTCCTTTATTATCCTTTTAATGTCCATAGGATCTGTAGTGATGCCCTCTTTTTCATTTATGTCATTAGTAATTTATGTCCTTGCTCTTTTTTCCTTAGCCTAGCTAGAGGTTTATTGCTTTTATTGATCTTTTCAAAGAACTAACTTTTGTTTTCATTGATTTTCTTTATTGATTTCCTACATAACCAATTTTTATACCTTGGAAACAAATACATCAAAATTTGGGTCTTCATTGATCCTAAAAAGTACATGTTAAACTTTTAACTGAAAAGATAAAATACATTTTTCACTAACAAGATACTGTTTTTGTTTCTTTTATACAGTAGTTCTGCTTATGACTTCTTTTGAGATGCGAAGTTGTTAAAGATCTTTGAAAACCACTCAATGATATGATCTCTAGGGCCCTTCCATGGCTCTGTGATTCAGTTAGATAAAATACTTTTGTGATCAGATGTTTTAAAATATCTATCTCTTAGTAAACCATATAAAGTCAAACATATTAGTCAAGTTTGGGTGTGAGGTTGGATAAAGTCATCTAGAATACAATACAGGGTAAGAGAACAGCACTAGAATTCAGGATGTTTGATTCTCACCCTTGCATAGTCAGAATACTTTTGACTGGAAGTACCTGAAAACCACCTCTGATGAGGCTGAGCTTCAGGTAATGCTACATCCAGGAGCCCAAATGATGTCACAAGATTCAGGCTTTCTCTGTCTTTTAGCTCTGGTTCCTCTGCACTTGTCCTATTTTCAGACAGGCTCTAATGGTCCCCAGCAGCTCCAGGCTCACATCCTCATAGATCCATTTCAGAGAAAAGAGACTGTTTCTTTCCCCAGTGGTCTAACAGAAAGTCATGGGGTTCTTTGATCAAGCTAATTTTAGATCTTGTGCCCATTCTGAATCAATCACCACGAAAGGGTGGGATGTGGGGTTGGCAATGATAGTGGTAGAATTCAATGACAAGCTAATTCGTATCTAGCCCTGGATTCTGAGTAGGAGCCTGGTGCCACCTAAACCACGTGGCCTTAGCTGAGGTCTCTAAGAAATGTTAAGATGCGGTTACCACAGGATTGGAGAATAAATGCTGGGGAGGGAAAGCAATTCAGCAGAAGCAAAAACAGTTTCTAAACTCTGCTTTCTACCTGCCTTGAGGGGATTTTCAGTTATGAGGGCTGACGAGAGAAGGATGTGTGCAGCAGGGAGGACTAGGAACTGTTCTGAGATGGATGGAGCCTAGAGGCACATTGCTGTGTGAACTTGGCCGGCAGGCAATACCTGGTTGAATGAAAACACACAGTATTTAACAAACACAACAGGATTGGCAAAATGTGAACTCTTGCCCCTTGTGAGACTGGTCACCAATAAAGAGCTAGCAGAGAGACTCTGACTAATCACATTCTGGTTGGCCTGGTTGACTCTCACCCTGCTCATCCGAGAGGCAAATGTGCCCATTTGCTGGGGTAAATGCCATGGGGGAAGCTCTTTCTGCTTCTTTCTCTGCTGTGATCTTGCCTTTCAGAGGCCGGTAGGGATCAGACTTGGAACTGCTGACATTGTTAGCCCCAGGAGAAAATTTGTGAGGCTCAGCCGGATCTATTTATGTCAAATTTTACAATGTCATGGAGTTATTCACACTTGGAACTGCTGATATTATGTTGTCATTGTTTAACCCTCCATGTAGGTAATTTGGAAGGTACTGATTGATGAATGGCCATCTCTTTCTGGTTCCTGAGGCAGAAAAAGGAAAAACAAAAGTTTCCCCTTTATTCAGGAGGGAAAACCTTGGATTGGGAGGGGAGGGGATGCAGCCTTCTTCATCTCTGCCCGTTCAGCTTTCCCTTGGGGTAAAGTCCCCTCCTCAAAGCCTTTCTAGATGCCCCCATTAGGAGGAAATAGCCACTCATCTGTGTGCCCTAGACATTGACTTAATGAGAACCGACATGTCTTCCAGCTTCCATTCTGCACCACTCTCAATCCACTCTCCCCACTACAGCCAGAGGGACCTTTACGAATGTAGATGAGCGTAGACTGTTCCATTGTCCTGTTCGCAACCCTTCAGTGGTCTCCCTTGACACTCAGATAAAACCTGAGCTTTGGTCCTGATTCAGGCCCTCCTCTCTGATTCATCCTGCACCACGACTCACTTTGACTCATTACACTCCAGAAATAATTTTCCCAATCTGAGTCATTTGAAGAGCAGAAAACTACTCTTCTACCATGCAGGACCTCCATAAAGGCTGCTTGTTCCCTTATTCTGGAATGCTCTTCATATGGTGGGTTCCTTCTCACCTTTTACCACCCCAGAAAGGTTAACTCCCCAAACCCTGCTTAAATGAATCTCCTTCTTGTTTCTTCCACAGCATTTTATACCTTTCCTTTTTCCTTTAAATGTCACATTTGCAATGACATATTTGTTTATCATCAGTCTCCTCATTAGACTGAGAGCTTCATGAAGGCAAGAGCTGCGTCTATTTTTCTGTTTTGTTTACTGCCAAATCCTCTGCACTTGGCCCTTAGCACATACATACACGTTTTTTATTAGATGGGTGATGTTCTCACTTACGGTAGGCAAGACTTACTTCTGTGTTCTTTCTGGCCAAGACTGATTTCTTTTCCCAGGAGGGGAGTAGGCATAGAGGGTGGTGTCACTCTCACCTCCGGCACCTCAAAGCTTAGCATGGTGTTTAGCCCACAGTAGGGGCCCAGTGAGGGTTGCTGAATGAATCCACAGTACATGTACATGTACTCTTTCTCTCTCTCCTAACTAAACAACCAGCCAGTCCTGGAAGAGGCATAGTGACCTACAGGACAAGACTTCGGAGTTGTCAAGCTACTACAAATCTAAAACTCTCTCCTGCTGCTGTGTTGTGGCCCCAAGTTTCTACCACAACAGAGCCAGGAAAGGCTTCAAGAATCATCTTCCAAGATGCAGCACATCTGGACAGCTGCTGAGCCCCAGCTCTCACTTCGAGAGATATTCATTAAGCAGAATAGTGATTGTGTGAGGTCTGTAGGGGCTTCAGACAAGAAAAAGACACAGCCCCTAACCTCAGGAGGCTCAGAGTTTAGTAGAATAGTTGCATAGCTTGACCCTTTCTAGTCCTATGGCTTTGGACCCATTACTTCTCCAAAGCTTTGGTTTCCTCATCTCTAAAATGGGGTAAAGATTGTACCAACATCATTGCTGCTAATTCGGTGAGTTGATGCATTGGTAGGTGCTGAGGACAGGTGGGGCTGAAGAAGGCTTGGCAGTGAGGATAGCAGTAGGTATCTGCTATGCTCAGGCTGGGGCAGGAGACATCTACCTGCAGCCTTCTGACCGCCTCCTGTTTACCATCATCTCTAGGCAAGGCTGCCCTCTGGTGGTAATTATGCAGAATGACCACCCGGCTTCAGCCCCTGCCTCTGCGGCTTCCATCCCAACAACCATCCAGGTTTTGGCCTTTTGCTTGCTGGGTCCATGGATATTTCCCAGACCTTCCCTTTTGCTAGGTTCCCAGTGCTGCCCTTCCTGGTCAACAGGGTTCTCAGGTTGCCAGAGAGCTAAGAGACAAGTCAGGACAGAGGCAGAGAGAAGAGTCAGTGTTCAGCGGTTGTTCAAGCCTCAAAGGCCCCCCACTTCCCTCTTTATCAGAGAACAGCATCCTGACCTCCCTCTGGAGAGCTTCCTCCCAAGCCTGCCAATGAGGGTATCAGATCTGCCAGGACCAGTGATCTGCCAGGACTGGTTAGGGAGTGGGCACGTGACCTAAACTGGCCAATGGCAGTGTCACAGTCACCCGGGCCTGTGATTGGCTCAGGCATAGGCATGTGACTGGGGCCTGGCCAATGAGAATCTCACAGCCCCTGACTTAGTGATTGGTGCAGGGGTGGGCTTGTGATGGAGGCTTGACTTGGTGGGAAAGGGTTTCTTTTTTTCTTTCTTTCTTTTTTTTTTTTTTTTTTTTTTTAAGATTTTATTTATTTATTTGGTATAGAGAGATCATAAGTAGGTAGATAGGCAGGCAGAGAGAGAGAGGAGAAAGCAGGCTCCCTGCCAAGCAGAGAACCCAATGCGGGGCTCGATCCCAGGACCCTGAGATCATGACCAGAGCCGAAGGCAGATGCTTAACCCACTGAGCCACCCAGGCGCCCTGGGAAAGGGTTTCTGCTGGGGTCATGAAGCTGGTAGTGTGTCAGCCTAGAGTTCCTGGGGCCTGAGAATAAAGATAACGTGGAAAAAGCAGGGCCTAGAGCAAGTATTCCGGTGACAGTACTGGGGTCCATGGATCTCCAGCGTCTTACACTTTTCGGTCCAGTGGGGAAATAAACTCCGCCTTTGAGTAGGGCTACTTTGAACGGGATTTCTGTTACCTGCAGCTCAGAGTGCGCGTCACATACACACATGCACACAGCACTGCCTCTGCCCTGGGAACTGAGCATGGCCTATTCCCAGGGCATACAGCGGTGACTTGGACTCGTTCCTCAAGGGTCTCAGGAAGGGGGGGTGACAGGCAGGCTCCTGGCTCAGCTGCTTTGAAGAGCAGCAAGACAAGCTACATCACCTATGGGGTCCAGAGCAAGACGAACACGTGGTATTCTTTGTCTAAAATTACTAAGAATTTCAAGATGGTCATAGCAGAGCATCAGGCCAAGTGGGAACACCTGTGTCACTGCACTGATGGCTTGCTCCTAAAGCCAAACCTGGTTCTCAGCCCATGGCCGTTCAGGCCTTTATTGAAGAAGTCAGGTGGCTTATCCAAGGTCACACAGCTTGCCTAGTTGTAGTTTAAGATGTTCTAAGGGGCCGGGGCCTCACTCCTTAGGAATAAAATCTTTGGCAGGGACCCAGGTTTGACAAGCGCTCACCACAGCAAGACCCTTGAAGGGAGCGGGCAGTGAGTGGGAAATTGTACCATGTGCCCATGGTCGCAAAGGAAGACTGCTTTGCCTGGAAGGGAAGAGAGTTCCTGGGGCTGGAAATATCTCAAGCTTGGGCATGTGGGTTGGTGGGAGCAGAGGGAAGGTGCTGGTTAGTTTCCCTCAGCTTTGAGGTGGGGGGAGGGAGGGAGAGATGCAGGGGGGTCCCACATTTTGTAAAAAGAAGACTTAAGAGTCAAAGAAGTTTGCCAGTAGGCTTGGTAGTGTCATGGCCCTGCCACCAGAAGGACTTGGGGTTGACTCCCACTTTGACCAGTTAGTAGTTTAGTGACCTTGGGCAAGTCACTTGACTTCTCAGAGTACAGTTTCATGGAATGGAAAACAGCAGTGGTATTACCCTCAACAGTTTGTAGTGAACAGTGAGATAATGTCTAAGAAAAACCCTTTACAAACTGAACTATAAAAATATAATCCTAATGCATCAGTTCTAAGGTGGGCTTTTTTTTTTTTTTAACATTTCACAGTTCTGAAATTGGGATGAATTGCAATCTGTGGTACAACATAATTTAATTGGTGGCTTTTAGTTCTTCTTAGTGATTCATAACATATTTGTGTGTTGCAATCAGTGACATCTCATGAACAGATCTGATGGAATCACAGTTGAAACAGTAATCAATGTCATTGCCTCCCCCACCGCTACCCTTGCCCATGAACTCTCAGAGATCGGAAATCACACCTTTCAATGTGTGCCTCCTTTGAGCCTGGCACAATGTCTGCCAGTCAGTGCTCCATTAACACTTTATACTCCGATCAAGGCGAGTAGCCAGCTAAAAGGTTTGGCTGGAAGGACTTTGGATAAGTCAAAGGCACCCTCTCACCTTCCAATTCATTTGGCAGTGTGGGCATGAGGAGTGGGCATTGGTGTGTTTTGTTTTTCTTGGTGCCCTGTGTCCATTCACCTCATTTCTGAGAGCTACTGCAGTTTGCCCTCATTCATTTAGATGAGGTACAGAGGAAACACCGCCTCACCATCCCCTTATGTGGCCTCCCCACCATCTCCCCTCTCCAGACTAATTCAGTTAGCATAGGACTTGACTCTGGCCTCAATGATAGATCCAGGTGATGAAGTTCTAGAACCTAGGTGAGGTTCGGTGGGCTGAGGTCTGGAGCCGATGACCAAGAAAGAATTTTTGAGACATCTTTGGTGCAAAATGGTGGTTTATTAAAGCACGGGGACAGGACCCATGGGCAGGAAGAGCTGCTGCTGCCCCGGGTTGTGAGGGCAGGCATGTTATATACCTTGCGGTTGGGGGAAGGTGAGGGGAAGGGATGGGAGGTTTCAACAGAGTTTTCACATGTTAAGGAGGGCCTACAAGGTGGGGGGGGGAGTCCTTGCCCTTATGGCTTGATCAATGTCGTCTTTAGGTCAGGCATTAACATCAAGATAGTTGGGAGATTCTTGGTGGGGTATTATGATCCTGCTGTCATTTACATTCCCTTCTACCTCAGCCTCCTCCAGTTTATGGTGGGGAGGGAGACATTAGAGCTTCAGGAACTGAGAGTTATTTGCCTCTGGAAATTTGTGCTATTGATAAGGTAACCTCCCTGTTTAGATCTCTAGGACATCTGTAGAGCAAGGGAGATTCCTGTTCTGCAGGATTGTGATCCCTGCAAGTTAACTATTTATCATTTTATGGCAGTCAGGGGTGCCTGAGGAATGCTACACATATGGAGGGGAGCGGGAGAAGAGGGGGTGCAAGGTGCCAGCTTTTGCTCTGTCCTCCTTTTGCCAGCCTCCTGCTCCCTCATCACAGGGACAAACATGATCCAGTCAGAACCTTGGGGACACCATGAGATTTTTGCTGGTGTGAACGGTCCCTGTCTGCGCCCCCATCATATTCTTTTTGCATTTGTCATTTCCATGAACACTGGCTGAGATTCCCACTGCCAGTCCCTGGGACTCTGCCTGAGGGCTCTCTCCTGCTGCTGGAGACCTCTGTGTTCATGTGTGAAGCAGCCAGAGGGTCAGGGATTCAGTGTCATTAAGGAGCCAGGGCTGGGACCAAGGTGAGGCAAGCGAAGGGCTTAGGATGCAAGATGAAGGAGTCCTAGACCCCCTCCTGGAGCAGTCCTCAATCAGTGCTGATGGAGGCTGGTAGATAAATGCCCAGATTCCCTTTGGGGTGCATGCCTGACCCTGTTTCTCACAGATTCCCCTTGAGATCAGGCTCCGGCCGCCCACAGAGATAACTGGCTCCATAACACACCATTTACTGGCTTCATTCCCCTCCCTGGTTCCCTTCCCCCATTACCTACCAGCGTTTCCTGTGATCATGTCCCCGTAAACCACTCATCCTCAAATCTTTGTCTCAGCGTTTGCTTCGGGGGGAGCCCAAACCAAGACACAAGGACTCCTCCTGCTGGCTGTGGTTAAGGAAGGACGCAGCTCTTGGAGCTGCCAGCAACTGTCTTACCAGCTCTGAGGGGCAATCCCTCCAAGAATGAGGCGACAGGGAGGAGAGCGGAGCTGAGAGATGACAGGGGATGCGATTTTAATGACGTTTTGCTCTAAGGATCACACACCACAGTTCAGACACTTTATGAAATGCCCCATTAGATCTCTCTGTGCAACTGGATTTTTTTTTCTCCTCCAGCCACACGGCACCATTAGTCTCCTTTGGGAGTCAACATTCTGGAAGTCATTCAGGTGTGGGCGGGGAACTGTGAAGAGAAAGTAGAAAGGAGTGCATGCCTGTTGGTGGGGTGGGATGTGATGTGTGTGTGTGTGTGTGTGTGTTTGCGTGTTTGTGCTTCTTGGCCAGAGTCATCTCATGGGCCCCGAAGTCAGGAGAGGCCGGACAGCCTCGCCTACCAGGAAATCACATGGGAACCCAAAACCTGGCATTGGAGCCCTCCTCCCTGTCTCTCATCTCTTTCTGTCTTGCAGGAACTTTGTGTCTCTCATCTCTACTGTTTTCAGTCATCCATCTTTTTCTCCTCCTCCCTGCCTCTTTCCTCTGCTCTTTGTGGCCAAATGGGATCATCAATCCACTCGACCTGACAGCTTAACCCCCCACCCCCACTCCCGTTCAGGTCCCCCCACCCCCACTCCCGTTCAAATTCTCCGCTGAGAACCTGACAGGCTCTGCTCATCTGCCAATAGATAAGCTTCCCTTGACCGTGTCCCACGTCCTGTCCAATTAGCTGCGGCTGTGGTGGGGGGGCGGGGCCTTGGGGAGAGCAGCCAATGAAATCTCCTCCACAGCTCCACGCCTTTAGAGGTGCGTGCTCTGGAAGCCTCAGGACAACGCCTGGGAGGGAAGGTAATAAGAAGAGCCCATAGTGATCGAGTATGTCTTTAAAAATCAGGCAAAGCGGCCTGATATAGGTAATGTGATAAGGTAATGTGATACCTAATAGGTAATGTGGTACCTATTACCTCTTTTATAATAAAATTTTATTGAAGTGGAACAGGGGCATACTTCTTTTAGTTTGACGGTGAGCTCAGGATAAGGCTGTGATTATAGTCATCTCCAATGTGCAGGCATGAAAGGAGGCTCTGTGAGGTCCATCGATTCACCCACGGTGTGGATCTAGGATTTGAATCCGGGCAGTTCACTCAAGCATCTGAGTGCACAGTCACCACTGCCTACTGCTCGGGTCATAGGTCATCTTCAGGGATGGCCATGACCTGTGGTCCGGGGCAGTGGCAGGGAGAAAAACTAGGCGACGTGAACTTCCAAAGGGCGTAGGGGGCTAGGTGGAGGAACTCTAGTTTGGCTCTCTGCTCTTGGACGACCTTCCCCCTGCTCCCTCTGGTCACTTGGTGCCTTCCTTGCTTTTCCCCAGCAGCCCAGGCACAGCTGGAGGCAGCCCCTGGGAACCACCAAGTGGCTTTATGATGTACAGATGGTGTTTCCGCTGAGCCCCTCGCTTTTTATGTCGGTGGCCTCTGGGAGCCGGGCCAGCCCAGATGTCCCTGATCGTGAGAAAGCCTCCCCTGGCAAGGCTGGCACAAGATGCCAGCGACCGGGGCCTCAGGCCAGCTCTGGCTTGGATTCTTCGGTGAGGGGGCTTGGCTCGATGCTTGTGAGGTGATGATTCTGTGTCATTTGTGTCCAGCCCTGTGGATTAGGATGGTGTGTCTGCAGAGACAGGAATATCACTTCTGAGTCCACAAACAGATAGAGACACTCTACACAGCTAGCTTTTCAAAGGGACTGTACATTGATCTCTTTTTACCATGTATGTTGTTTTATCTGACTCTCAAGCTATCTATGGGCACAGACTGCCTCTCCCATCAGAGGAGGTGCCCTCCTGGGACAGGAAACCACCCCCCTCCATTAGTGATAGACTGGTCCAAGATCAAGAGCCATGTTCCTCCTCCATCAGACTGGGAGTTCCACAATCCAAGATAAATGTGTCTCCCCCAGGAAACTAAGAGCCACCAGTATCAGGGAAAATGTGACTCTGCTATCTGTTCTCAGACTGGAAGTCCCCCAAATCAGGAAATGATGACTCTCCCGTCAAACTGGGAGTTTCCAAGGTTGAGAACCATGTCTTTCTCTTCCATCAGGCTGAAAACTCCCTAGGGATGAGATGAGTGTCTTCCCCGTCAGACCAGGAGCTCCCAGAGAGTGGGAGGATGGCATCTCTTTATTTCTTCTCTCCCAGACTGATCGACAAGGCTCTGCCTGCAGAAGACACCCACTGCAGAAGAGGGTCTGCTGATGACCCTGAGGACAGGCAATTTCCAGCCTGAACTTGGCAGACCTGCCTTTGGCCCAGGCACATAGGAAGGGTGAGGGGAGTGTCAGCCAAGGTGGGTACTGCAGATCGAAGGGCGAGGAAGCCCCTCTGTGAGATGCATGGGCACTGGAGAGAGTCCCTTTTGTGACCTGCAGTAGTAGCGCCCAGCCATTGGCTCGGGGGCTTGCCTCTCTCCAGGAGCTCAGTGATGATGACCGAATGAATCAGTGAATGAATGGGTGCATGAATGAATGTGAGAGTGAAAGAAAACCTGGTTTCTGCCCTTGAGAAGCTCACACTCTATGAGCGCAAGAATGAAGCTCGCTTCTTCGTGCCTCTATGTGATGGACACAATTTTCGGCTCTTTCAATTCCTCAGAACAACCCTAGAGGATTAGTTCTATGTTCTCTACTTTATAAATGAGGCAACTGGGGCACAGAGAGGAAAAGTGACCTGTTCAAGTCCTCACAGCTGGTGAAAAGACAGCTGGGATTTGAAGTGCTAACCTTTGATTTCCAGACATGTGCCCTCTTCCAGGAAAAATGACTGCCATTTAGTTTCAGAGTTTCCTGAGACCGAAGTGGATGAGGCTGCACATGAGCTGAGGGAGAGGGAGGCTCAGAAAGCCTACAAAGAAGGAGTGATACTGCAGAAGGGTTTTGAAGCATGAGTAGGAGTTTACCAGTTAGGGAAAGAAGGGACTACTCTGGAAGGCTCCCTTCAGGATTTGGTGGGCAGGATGCCCATTCCCAAAGGTGCTTATCTGTGGCCCTCCCTCTTCAGGAGCCGGGCTTCCTCCCTCTCTGGGAGGACACACAGATGGAAGCCTAATCTCACGCTGGCACATCCCTGCCAAGGTGCCTGGAAATCTCTGCTGTGAGCCTCCCACTCTGGCGCCAGCTGTGCTCTTTGGAGGAAGGAAGGGTGGTTGGGGCCAGCTGTGATGGAAAGGAAACTGAGAAGTTTCCTCTTTGGATCCCCTGAAAGGGGCAGGGCAGTGCAGGAGGGCCTGGGACCCTGGTCCCACATCTGGCCAGAGGGAAGACGTAAAGGAAGATGGGAGTAGAAGAATTGTCCCTCAGACTTGTGACCAGCGGCCATGTCTCTCCTATTTAGAAAGCAGATGCTGATTTATCAAATGCCCTGTGAATGTGACCATCCCTTAGATTTCTGGATCTGGTGTTCTCATAGGTGGGAAAGCAGAGTAGGTGTTTGTTTTCTTTTTTTCAAAGATTTATTTATTTATTTATTTATTTGACAGAGAGAGAGAGAGAGAGAGAGATATCACAAATAGGCAGAGAGGCAGGCAGAGAGAGAAGGGGAAGCAGGCTCCCCGCTAAGCAGAAAGTCCGATGCGGGACTCGATCTTAGGACCCTGAGATCATGACCTGAGCTGAAGGCAGAGCCTTTAACCCATTGAGCCACCCAGGCGCCCCCCAGAGTAGGTTTTCAACAGATACTTGGTTGCTGATTGGTGGTCAGACTCTGTAAGCTCATCATTTTACTGAAACTGGATAGAATGAGGTTGAGCTCTTAGTTGAGCCTATTGGGGTCCAATGGGAATCACATATTCAAGGAGGTCAGAAAGAGGGAGCAGACCTTCTTGACCTGTGGCTTTTAAATTGTATGTGTGTTTTCATCAGTAGGACCTTAAAAAAGCCTGGAGATTTAACCTGAAGTCCAATGTGTATAACAGACGAAAGCTCTGTTTGGAGGACCCTCTGTTTGGGGGACCCAGAGGAGTACCTGTTCAGCTCCCTCTTGATCTCTCCTTGGTCCCCTCAGGAATGTTCATGGAACCCCAATTCTCCCCAGAACCTGAATATCGCTGGTGCTTTCCACCTCCTAAACTTCACCACGAGGACAGCTGAGTCATGGACAGAGAAGCCATTTGTGTGGAGTCACATCAGTGGTAGGTGTGTGGGGTCGGGTCCCCCGGATTCCTGCACAGAAACTCAGTTTGTGGGGTGTGTCTGTTCAGTTGTGTTGCTGGTTCTGTGACCATTGCCTCGAGGCTCCCATCCAGGCCAGAGGAGGACCCGTGACCCAAAGCTTTTGGCTCTGGGCGTTGCTCCCCAACAAAGTAAGAGAGACTCTGCCCACGCGGGTAGCTCTGTTTGGCAGGAAGGCAAACTGAGGTCTGGAGAGGACCAGGTTACATGGAGGTCAGGTGGGGTGTTAAAGTGGGGCTGGGTCAGAGCCACTTTTAGTTCTGTCCCTCCAGGATCTTAACTTGTCCGGGGCTCAGTCAGCCAAGGGAGATTTCCCACCATGGGCCTCCTTACAGACAGCCGGAAGCTGTGAGACCAGGTTCCGAATGGAAGCTGCCAGGGCGTCACTAACGGGCTGTCGCTTGCAATTAGGGCAGCAGCCTTTCATCTCGCTGCCGCTCCCCTCCTGTTCAGGACAGCCTCACGTCAGCTTCCCAGCCTGACTCTGTCTGGCCCCTGTCAGGCACCCCTTCTGAGATGGGTCACCGGGCGGGGGGCCTGCAGCCCTTGCGGGAAACCACCACCAGGACTGCGGAGCTTCCGGGGGCCCACCTCCAGCGGCCTCTGGTCCATCCTTCCACCTCACAGGAGCTGCCCTGGGTGGGGGGTGGGGGGTGGGGGGTGGGCCCTCCCTCCCAGCCTCAGCCTCCGGAAGGCTCCACTGGCTCCAGCAAGGCCTGCCCGGGATGACCTAGGTGTTCTGGTGACTTCGGAGGGCCTGGCACGAAGAGATAACGCCCAAATCAACAAATCTGCCATTGCGGCTTTGAAGAGCTAGTCTCCATCACTTTATTTTGTCTTTCTGTCAGGTTTGCCAGATGGCTTGGGTCTTTCGGAGGCCCTGTACCGAGGGGGCGCAGAGAGAACTGGTACAGCTTCAAAGCTCCTTTTTAATCTTTAGCAACATCACAGCGGCTGGGAAACTGCCTGGGTTCCCACAAGTCTCTCCCACAAAAGAGGCGCGGCCGAGGCTCTAATGAAAGCCACATAAAGGGATGGCTGGAATCAGAAACAGAGGGGAGAGAGCAGTCGCTAGTCTTTCTTGTAGCTGTTTCAAAAGAAATTCTAAGACAAATTATGGCTTTGGGTGTTTTTCTAAAAGGACTGACAGAGAGAGGAGCCGGGGGAGGACGCTTTGACCCCTCGGCACCCTTCCCCTTGCATAAAAGGCACAGGAGACTGAACAAAAGGCCGAAATACAACAATAAACTTGCGGCGTGCGCGCGTGGGGATGAAAGCCCGGCTGGCATAATTATGGGCGAGTGTGCTCCGGAGCGGGCGGGTGGCTTTACCTTGCCGCCAGCGCTATTAATGATGAGGCCCCCCTCCTTTCTCTCCTCTGGAAGGGGCGCCTTTGGTTTCGGGGACGGGTGGGGGGCGCTGCGCCACGCGGCTGACATCTGGTGCGGGCTGTGGTTCTGGGGGGGTGGTGCTCCCCAGGGCCCTCCCCCGCTGCCCACGCCCAGGCATCCATTAGAGGGAGACCCACGTGTCCACAGGTCACCCTCCCTCCCCACCTGGCCTCCTGTCAGGTTCCTCTCTGGGGACCTGGGGAGGGGTTTCTGACCTGCATGTCTAGCCCTGCCCTGATCTTTTGCAGATCAGCCCTGTTTTACGGAATCAGGGGGTGGGGACTCCTCCGTTGTTTTGGGTCTCTCGCTGTCTTAAACCCCCACCATTTGCCCAAAGGCCAGGCACCACCCCCAACCCCGCACCCCCCAATCGGTGCCACTGTGTTCTGTCCCATAGAGGTGGGTCCGACACCCCCACTTCCTGTCTCAACTCTAGTCATCTTAGTTCACCTGGGTGGTTGCTTAGCAATTTGCAAGGCCTAGAGGCAATGGGACAGCTAAGGTTTGCTAGAGGAAGGTGGGAAATTGGACAGGATAAGGGGCTTTCCAGGACAGGGACGGGGTGGAGAGTTGGGCAGTGCTGAGCAGCAACCTCTTGAGAACACCATTGACTTGGAAGATTGGTGAGGACCAACTGAGTCATAAGACTGCAGAAATGGTAGACTGGGGTCTTCAGAGGGGAAGAGGTTAACCAAGGTCACACAGCTGGCTGGGGACAAAGCCAGACTCGTAGTTTATGTTCCACAAGATGAATCAGATATCCTGAGAGAATGGGGGTCTTGGGTGATGTGGGGTCAGAAGAGAATTCAGATCCCAATTGGGGTGGAGGGATGGACCAGGTCTGGCCTGTGTCCTTTGGCCTTCTTTTGTCATTTTGTAGGGCTCAGTGACCAGAGACCTTGGTTTCTGGAACCCTTGCTTGGAGTTGTTCCTGGGGCTCTCTAAGCTTCAGGCTCATGGCCCCAAGTAGGGTCAAGTGAGGGGCATCCCCAGGGGGCGTCTGTCTTTTCTCTCTTCACTTCTGGAAACTCCTGCTCTGCACCAGGGGCCTGAGGAAAATTTTAACTGTAGAAATAGAGCTGCAGAACTTTCCCCTGACTGATTGACAAGGTCTTTCCACCTCTCCTTCTTGCTTTCATCCCCAAAGAGGAGAGGTAGATGTGTTGACAGGAAGGGCAAGGGAGGACTTGTCCCCATCTCTGTCTCCCACTTTCTGTCTTTGTTCTCTTCCTGTGTGTCTCCCACCTTCTCCTTCTGTCTGTCTGTCTCCTCCCCATTCCTCTCTAGTGCTGGCCTGGCCTGGGGCTCTGGTTTCCGCTCTTGACCCCGGAAGCCTCCATGACCCTGTCTGCTGCCTTATCTCTGTGCTGCACGCGTCATTGGGGGAGGAGCTCGGGTGCTGGGAGAACCCCAGCTGACTGAGGAGTTGAGATGAGTTGATGAGGGCTGGGATGTTCTATCATGCTTTCCTCCCTTGGGGGCAGAGCCAGGCAGGAGCTGCCTGCCAAACCCCTGGGCTATTTTAATGAAGACAAATTTGGGCCGATTGGAGGTTATAACCACAAGGGGGCAGGTTTTTCTGGCTCTCCTGTATGTATGGTGCGGTCCACCGCCAAACTCTCCTCATCCAAGGCATTGTGCGGGGGTGGGGGAGCAGGGGGCATAGGTTCTGGGACCACATATCCTGGCCCCCAATTTCTTAGCTGGGGGGCATTGAGCAAAGCAAATTACCCTTTTGGGGCCTCCCCTTTCTCTCCTGTAAAATGGGACCAAGAATTGTACTTATGTCCTAGGGTTGTCATGAGAAGTGAGTTCATACACTTAAGCACATGTTGGTGCTCAGTAAATGTAAGCTACCCTGTTCCCCTCAGGCAGATCTCCTCAGCCATCATCGCTGGCAACAGCTAAGTGGATATTCCACTATGTGAACAGTCCTCATGCCTGGGTGTTGTGGGGCTTCTGTGGTGAATGACTGTCTTTTTCTCTTTCTCCTTGTTCTGACAACCAGCACTCTTTCCTTGGGGGGTGGGGCTGTTCCATGTGGTTCTAAAGGTAAAGCTTGCCACGGCCACGTAACTCAGGCCTGGCCAGTCAGAGAACCCTGTTCCTCAGGCCACAATGACTAATGGGCTCTGGGAAGGTCACATGACTGAAGCCAGGCCAATGTTCTCCTCAGAATTTTGCTGCTTGAAGTTAGGGAAGATGGTTTCCCATTCTCTGAGATCCCAAGTTCTAAGGATGATGTAAACTGGAATCACTAGAAGCCTCCTTCTCCAGCTGCGTGAGGGAGGCTACCGTAGGAGGAAATGAGGTCATCATGTCAAGACCAGAAGAAATAAGACAAGAATAGAAGGAGAGGGGTGGAGAGAAAGAGAAAGAAAGTTACGTTGAATCCAGCCATGTTGGCACCCCTGTTCTGTGGGAACTTACTGCTGAGCTGATGACCTTTTGCACTTAAAGAAGTTTGATGTGGGTTTCTTGCAATTGAAAGAGTCCTGATCAACGGTGGGGCTGGTTTGATTACCTGGGAGGCCTGCTCTTGGGCTTACAAAACTCTAGCTCACAGGAGCTCAACCTCTCCTCAGTGGAGAAGCCACGCCATAGGAATGGTGCTGAGGAGGACCCACTGATCTGAGAGGCAGGATTGGAGATTTGGAGTTGGTGTGGATTCAGCAGAATTTGTGCCTTCCTGGCTGTGGTAGTCCTCGAACTGGGCTTGATTTCAGGGTCTTGGAGAAAGGGAGACGGCAAGCATTCCCGGCGAGCTATCAGCTCAGAGGAGAGAAAACACGAGATGTATTAGAACATCAGCAACTAGTTTGATGACTGAAATGTCAGGTCAGTGGGGAAAGGGGAACTGGAAGCAATGAGTCTGGAAAGTTCTATCAAAGAGCAGGGTGGGTCTTGAGTTTCAGGTCTAGGAGCTTGGATTTTATGGACTAGACAATAGGGAATCATTGAAGTTTGTTTATTTGTTTTGTTTTATTTTTGAGTGGAAGTTTAAAGATTTATTGCTGGGCAGAGGATGGTTAATATGTGGAGGCTGAAGTCAGGGAGTTGGTTAGAAACCAGGTGAGAAATACTGGAAGGCTAGCATTGGATGGTGGTCTAGAATGGAGATGTGTATCTTGGGAATTTGTTGTTTTTATGCTCAGCATTTACTCTCATTTCTGGTAAGAACTTCCCCATTTTCCTTGGGAAAAACACACCTCCCTTGAACTCAGTCTATATGGTCTGGGTGAGACTGACTCCCCGCCCCCCCGGCTGCCCACAGACCTAAGGCATGGCATGTGACTTTGGCCTTAGTCTGTATGGTCCAGACATGCATGTGCTCTTGAACTAAGCCAAGCCATATAACCATCCCTTGACCATAGTAAATGGTTCAACAATGACCAATGGTCCCAGTGAGAGTCAGTCTCACTCTTTTTATAGGATGAGTTAGGGAAAGGGAATTCTATTTTCTAGTGGACTTGTGGCTGGCAGGAAATGAGTCCGGAGCTTCAGAGCACCCCAGGTGATAGAATGGAGTCACACAGAAGAAAACAGAGTGACATATGGAGAGACTGATTCCAAATCTGGACAGAAATTACTTAGCTGCTTAAAAGATGAGTCAGAGGTTACCAAGTAGGGAAGAAGTGGACAGCATTCTTGGCAGAAGAACTGATTGATGGCTAAAGTGAGAGAGTCTCCAGAGGGAAGGAGATAGAGTCACAGGTTCTGGTGTCAACTGGTAAGTCCTTCTGTCTCTCTGCCTCAGTTTGCTCATCTGACAAGTGGACCCAGTGATGTCTACCTTGTAAAGCTGGTATGAAAATTATCATACCAACTTTTCCCCCAAATGCCTGGCACATAGTTGGTGCTTAAATAGTTGCTTTTCTACTGTTCTTTCCAGTAATTTATTATTACTTTTCAAGGCATGGAGGCATGGCGGCGCATGGGGTATGTGTATATTAGTCATTTTTCAGTTGCAAAAACCAACTCAGACTAGCTTAAGAAGAAACAGAAGGAAATTGTTGGCTCACATGTGGCTACGGTCCAAGGCACTAACGGATTTCAGGCATGGCTAGATACAGGGGCTCACATAATATCAGCAGAATACTGTTTATCTCTCCATCTTTTGCTTCTGTTTTCCATGGTATAGGTTCCATTTCAGGGGTATTCTGGAGCTAATTATAAAACATTCAGGAATCTTGCACAGTTAAATCATTGGTAGCATGAAATTGTCCATGGTAGGAGTATTTATATCATGGAAATTGGCAAACACTACACGTCAGGGCCTTTTTAATTTTTATTTTATTTTATTTTTTTGTGGGAAAAGAGCTAGCTCACCGGCACATGACTGTTCCATTCTCCAAAAGGCACTTCCATTGTACCAGCAAGATGGCTGTTGGCAGCAAATGGCTGACATCCCACCATCCCTGCAACCGAAATGGGAAGCAAGTACTTCTTCCCCAGAAATTCCAGCAGATGTCCCAGGGTTGGGTCTTACTGGCCTGGCTTGGACCACAGGCCCATTTATGGAATAGTCACTAGGGCCAGGGCGCCTGGGTGTAGAGTAGATCCATTGGCACAGGTCTTCTCTGCAGCTGGGAGATGGGGTCAGCTCCGCCTGAACCATGTGGGTGGAGTGGGTGGGGATGGTTCCCTTTATTTTAACAGCCCCAGAACCTGGCTGCCTGGCGGGAAGTGTTTATTGCTCGCACATCTGGGGTTTGGCTGGAGGGTCTGGCCAGGCTGAGCTTGTGTGAGGCACTGAGCTGGGACAGCTCTCCTCCCATTCTCTGTTTTTCTCCTCCTGAGACCAGCTGATGAGCCCTGAATGTCCTCCTTGGGGTGATGACAAAGTCACAAGACAAGAAATAGTGATGCCCTTGTAGGGCTGAGGCTCAGACAGGGTACACCATCACTTCTGCCTCACTCTTTTCCCCACAGCTGCAGGACTGAGCCCAGAGCCAAGGGGTGGGGGCATAAACTTTGCTTCTTTAGTGAGATAAACCTTAAAGTCCAACGGCATAGTGTTTAGATGCAGAGAGGGGAGAAGGATTGGGACCATTGAAACAGCTGAGCACCTTCTCTAAAGAAAACCAGACTGGCATCAGTAGCAGAAAGGGAAAGGATGCTGAGGGGATATAAACAATGAATGTGCAATGAGTGTGTTGGGGAGGGTGGGAATGGGTTTGGCTGTGCTGTGTGTCGTGGGGAGGGGAGAGGGTGAGAGGGAGAGCTTCTGGAAGACGGGAGCCTAGAGTATAAGGTAGAGGACATGACTGGAAAGGGCCTCCTGCCTTTGGGACACCACGTGTGTGACTGGGTCTGCAGATTCAGGGGAACTGTCTCAATTTTTCTTTGGCCAGGAGCAGATCTTGAGCAAGGATTTGAGTGTGCATTTATTTGGGAGGTAATGCCAAGAAACAATGAGAAGAAAGTGGGAAAGTGAGCCAAAGTGTGCTGGGAAACTGGTTCTCTCGAGTTTTTTTTTTTTTTTTCCTTCCTTTTTTGAGAGAGAGAGAGAGAGAAAGAGCGCAAGTGGGGTGTGGGCAAAGGCAGGGAGAGAGAGAATCCTAAGCAGGCTCCATGCTAAGCGTGGAGCCCAATGCGGGGCTTGATCTCATGACCCTGAGATCATGACCTGAGCTGAAATCAAGAGTCAGATGCTTAACCAACTGAGCCACCCAGGCGCCCCTAACCTGGTTCTCTGAACTAAACAAACCAAAACTAAAACATTATTGTGTCTGTTCATTTCCTGGTGTAAATGTTCCCACCGTGTTTGATTTCAAGCTGCTGACGTGATACATGTGAACAAGCTGGGAAGAGGTGGGTAGATGGGCTTGCAGGGGCGCTCGGGGGCCATGCACCATGGCAAGCAACACAGAGATGGAAGGTGGCTGGCAAAGGGGGCATCATCTAGCCAGTCACTGTAAGCCACTAGAGCTCAGCACCACTGGGGACTGCCCAAGCAGTGGTGCATAGCATAGGTCTCTGCGTGACCCCTTCACGATCAAGGGGCTGGGATGCTCCTTTACCAGCTCCCTGTCTACCATTGGTTCAGGTAATTCCCTAGCTCTTCTGGCCAGGGCTTGAAAAAGAGCCTGGCTGCTGAAAAAAACCCATGAGTCTGGACGTGGAGAGTTGGGCCAGTGTGTGCTACTATTTGCTACAGGAGATCTGGAGAGTTACCAGCAGAGAGAAAGGTCTTCCCACTGAATCCCTGACCAGTGTCCTCCAGCAGACTAGCCTTCGGGGTCCCTCACCAGCTTCTGGGCTGTTCTCCCCCAGCATACTACCTACCCCTTCACTGAAAGAAACGTTACCTGCTTCCCTCAACAGGAAATGGAGTAAACATCTTTAAACTTTTCCAGCGATGCCATTTTGACGTTCTTTAGATGTGAAGGGGGTTTCTGGACCTTGTTGGGGGTGGTAATGGGGTCATATTATGTTTATTTCTTTTTTTTTTTTCTCATACCCTCTGATGTTTTTTTCTAGGAATTGGAAAACCTGGCAAAAATTCTCTCTGTTGTGGTGTTGTTAGCTGCTAATACCATTCATTTCCTGGAAACTACTCATTTTTGGTGATTTGCTGTGGGGTGCAGGCAGGGTGAACCAACCCGACATGGGACAAGCTACAAATGTCCCAGGAGGAACCCTTAGTAGAGGACCACTGGGAAATGGTGGATGAATCCTTCAGCTTTATTATCCCGAGTGGGACACCTCAGGCACGTCCCAGGGGTCTGGTTGGGATTGAACCCCTTTTGCCCACAGCTATAAACTGCTCAGTAACCCACCTTATATTGCTCACCTTCTCCTCCTGCCTCACCTCCCCACGTCCCTTACAGGTGCCTCCTGGGACCACTTCCTTGATCAGCTGCTTGTACTCACATCCTTGTCTCACTTTGGCTCTGCTTTGGGGGAACTCAGACTGGGGCACCCCTGTTGGCTTCTGACCTAGACTATCTGGCAGGGTTGACATGGCCTCTGATGGTGTTTTTTGGCTTCCCAAAGGGGCTCACCAGGGCTTCAACATCTGGTCGAAGAATCAAAGAACGTGAAAATCCAAATCCAAGGAAGCTGAGGGGGAGACACGGGCTGTGACTGCCCAGGTCTGCACGTCCAGCCCCCTATCTCCTGAGCCCTGGACCCGGCATCCTCCTGAATGGTTCCAACTGGAACCCCAAGCTCAAAAAGTAACTTCTCAGTCCTTCCCACCCCTCATACACAGCATGCCTCTTCTCCTGTCTTTGCTCACCCTGGTCTTGCCTCCCTATAGCTTCTCCTTCTGAAACAAGTCTGGCCACCTTTGTCCCCGCTGTGAAGCCCTGGCCGTGGACTCCCCATGGCCATGAAGAGGAAATCCACGCTCCTGGCCATGACCTCACAAGGCCCCTCAGGAGCTGCTCCTCAACCTGTCCGCAGTCTCCACGCTCTGCCCTTGGAGCAGAACTGCCTTTGGGTCCCGGAATCCACACGCTTTCACCTGTGGGCCTTAGTGCAAGCTGTTCTCTCTGTCACAACCTTCTTCCTCCTTCTTCCCCTGGCCGGCCCTTGCTCATCCTTTAGGCTTAGCTTAGATGTCACCTCCGCAGAGTGGAAACCTCTCAATCCCGGGGCCTGGGTGATGAGAGCCCATTTTCTCATGACCCCCTGCGGATACGTGGATCCCCTGAATTGTACTCAGTGACTTAATCACCTCTCTCTGGGGAAAGGCAGCCTGTCCCTGAGCAGGCCCCTTCTGATTTGTCCCGGGGCGTGTATCCCCGGCACTTAGGGCTGAAGCCGCCCTGTGAATGTCTACCCAGTGAAGCAGGCCGTGAAAGGGTGACTCTTCTCCAGCCTGCCCCGGAAGCCTGCAGCCAGAGACCTTAGCCCCGAGCTCTCCAGGAGAAGGCAGAGCTTTCGCTCGGCAGCCTCTGTGTTCCCCACGACATCTTCTTCAGGTTCTTTAATGGGAAGAGAGGGGAGAGAGAGAGGCAGAGAGGAGGAGGCAGGGCAGAGAAGAAAGCCAGCCCTAATCCGTGGCCCAGAAGGAATGAACATTTCCAACCTTGCCGCATCTCTCATCTAAGTAGGTCACACGGAAGAACTCGGAGTCCCTGTCAAAGTTTCAGGCGAAAACAATAACTTGGTTTTGACCTTGCTCTCTTCAAAAAGCAAGTTGCTGCTGAGCCACAACATCAAAAAGAATAAATAATTGTTTTTCTTTTTTGTTGTTATGATATGGATCAGCTGAGCGGTTAGTGGTAAGCAAGCGGCTTTGATTCGACTCTGGCTCCCCAGCGCTCCAGCCTCTCTGTGTCAGCGGGCTCCTGTTTCCACCCCAGGATAGCAGAATCCCTTGATTAAATTCATATTTGTTTTAATCTTTCCCTGTGTCTGATCTTCAGCTCAAAGATGGGCAGGAGAAAAAGCCGGCTGCTCCTGCTGTGGCCATGGGGAGGGCCCGTGTCAGGCCCCACGCTGTTTGCTCTGTCCAGCGCGATAAGGCCGCCAGCCCGCGGCGCCCCGTCATGCCCACTGTGCCCACCCTGGTGCCCGCTGCCAGCACAGCCCACTGAGCCGTGAGGCCGCGGGAGCTGGCCCAGGAGGGTGGGGGAGGCAGGCAGCCGAGCGGCGCCCGCCACAGCCCGGGCTCAGACCCCGCGGCTGGCTGGACTGGGGGTGCGAGAATTCTCTTTCAAAAACTCCAAAGCTGGAAACATCCTGGATCTTAGGTGCACGGAGTGGAGTTTCTCTCCCTGGACGGTTCAGGCCGGGCTGCTGTATGTGTCTGTGTTTGACACCTTCCTACCTTCAGCCCTGTCTGTCCTCCTCCACCCCACCCCCGCGCGCGCAGGGGAAATATCCTCAAATACACATTGTTGCTTTGTGTGTGGATGTGCGCTTCTTTTTTCTATTGTGGTAAAATGCACAGAACACAAAGCGAACCTTTCGTAATGTTTGTGATATTAGTATATAGAGAGATGCTGTGTTCTGTACCGGGTAGCGGTCAAGGGGATAGGCTCTGGACTCAAAACATCCTGAGCTCAAAATCCCAGCTCTGCTGCTTGCTAGCGGTTACTTTCTTAGCCATTGGGTGCCTCAGTGTCTCCATCTGTGAAATGGGACGGTATATTCGTTCCTGCTTCGGAGAGGAGTCCAGAAGATGAGATGAGATCATATGTACGAAGCACTTAGAATGCTGCCTAAATTCTAAATTCTACATGCTCTAAAGATGTTAGCTGTTTTTTATTTTTTTAAAGATTTTATTTATTTATTTGACAGACAGAGATTACAAGTAGGCAAAGAGGCAGGCAGAAAGAGAGAGAGAGAGAGAGAGAGAGAGGAAGCAGGCTCCCTGCTCAGCAGAGAGCTAACATAAGATGTTAGCTGTTTTTATGATTGTTTTTCACTTTTGATTTTCTCTCACTTAGCCCTGTATTTTTGGGGATCACCCATGCTGCTGTACACACATCTTGCTTGCTTTAAACCATATTCCGGGCGCACCCTGGTGGCTCAGTTCTTTAAGTGTCTGACTCTTGATTTTCACTGGGGTCATGATCTCAGGGTCATGAGATCGAGCCCCACATTGGGGAGTCTGCTTGAGATTCTCTCTCACCCTCTCTCCCTGCCCCACCCCTGCTCACGATCTCTTTCTCTCTCTCTCTAAAGTAAATAAATAAATCTTTAAACTGTATTCCATAGTGAACATTGCCCACGTTTTATTTTTTGATTCCTCAGAGATGGACCCCTCCTTGGCAATGCAGCAATGACTTCTGTCCCTCGCAGACCAGTAGGAGGATTTCTGCTTGCAGGAGTGGGGTCACAGGGTCCTAGGTCGGGCATAGGCAAACTTTTCATAAAGGTGACACAGTAAATGTGTGTACAGCTTTGTGAGCTGTACAATTTCTGTTGCAAATATCCAACTCTGCCGTCTTAGTACTAAAACCACCATAGGCTATACGTTAGTGGGTGTGCGTGACTGTGTTGTCATAAAATTTTATTTATAAAAATGGGGAGGGGCCAGATTTGGCCTGCAAGCTTGCAGACCCCCTTACTAGGTCATAAATATGCCCAGTACCACCCACTGCTCCCAGACTGGCTGCCCAGTTTATTTTCCTCCAAGTAATGCTCATGAGTTCCCGTCTCCCCACGCCCTCCTAACAGGATCCTCTGAGTCAATGATTTGGAGGGCACAGAGGAACCATGAGGGCCCATCCATCCGCCCTTACCCTCTGACTGCCTCTCTTGCCCTCGCTCTCTGGTCATGACTTCTTTCACGGTGAGGTCGGGCCGTTGGCATCTGTTGGTGGAGACATTCCCCTGTGAGTTTTAAGTAAATGTGTTCTTGGGACATTTGAACCATTGTCACTCCACATATTATGTGCCAGGCACTGTACTAAGCTCTTTACATGTATTAGCCCCTTGCAACCTTCCAACAACCATGTGAAGTAGATACGAGTAGAATTTCCTTTTCCCGATTTTGGAAATTCAGTCTCAGATAGGTGAAAGGACTTGCCTGAGGTCACACGACTAGAACAAGGTAGAACCAGTACATGAAAGCACATCTGTTTAATGTCAAGTCCAATTCCATCCTAGTCCCTCTCAAGCAGGCTCTGGGAGGAGGAGGGGGCCTGCCAGAGGAGGTCTAGGAAGCTCAAGGCGGGGGTGGGGCCCATTGGGAAAGAAAGGGAAGAAGCTGATAGCAAACTTGACTCCTGTATGCCCAGCATGGGTGGGGGCGTCTCTGGCTGGGAGCCTGCTGGTGTGTGTTGGGGGGGTTGGTTTGGATACTCATGCTCACAGTGGAAAGCACTTCTGTGGAATCAGCAGCTGAGGACCCAGGTCTGTGGCAGGGGAAGGACTTGGATGAGAAAGGGCAGAGATCAGTTACATGTGCCACGCCAAGCCCAAGGCTGGACCGGAACCCTACAGGAGAGAGGGCTGTGTCCAGACCACCTTGGTTCCCCTCTGTAATCAGTGCTGTGCCTGGCATTTACTTGGCAAAGCAAATACTGCTTGAACATGAATTAATTAAAAGTGATATTTTCCAGCCAATCTTTACTGATGTATTTACACACATATAGAAAATATGCAAATCCTGTGTATGATGCCTTTTTACAAAGTGAACATACCCACCCCATCTTAGTATCCAGATGAAGAAACAGAACTTCACCAAGTACCACCAAAGCCCCTCTCATGTCCCTTCCCAGATCCCTCACTTCCCACAGGCAACCCCCTCTTCTGGATTCTAACAGCATGAATTAGTGTTGCTGGGTTGTGAACTTGAACTTGATACAAATGGAATCATTGATGAGCATCTTGTTTTGTTTGGCTTCTTTTGTTCAACATGATGTTGGAGATTCATCCATATTGATTGAGTGTAGTTAGGTTGCCTATGCTCATTCTTGGAGAAGTATTTCAGGATATATACAGTTCCACTATATATGTGAGACTGCATAGTCTGTCTGTCTGTCTCTCTATCTATCTCACAATTTATTTATCCATTCTCCCGTTGTTGGGTATTTGGGCAGCGTCCCCTTTTTTGGCTATTCCACATAAAGCTGCTGTTCGCATTCTTATATGTATTTTTTAGTGACCATTTACATGATTATCTATTGGGTATATATGTAGGAGCAGAACACTTTGGTTCTAGAAGAGCAGATCTTTAGCTCTGGTTAGACACTGCCCAACAATTTATATTCCCACCCCCGTGCGTGAGAGTTTTATTTGCTCCAGATCCATGAGTACCTCGGGGCTTGCAAACAGCCATTGAGTTTCCAGGTGTTCTGAATGTCTCTAAGCTTCACCAGACTGTGGGTTCACATGAGGGTTTCTACCTTGTCCGATGGGCTCTTCCTGATTGGACAGCTCCCTCCACTTTCTGTCTTCTTCCATAGAGCTATAGGTATTAAGACAGTGCACTTGTTAATCGCTACTGATGATGGCATTTCCTGAGCTCTTCCTATGTATGCGATACAAGCACTGTTCAAGAAGTGGTTGATTTAGGGGCACCTGGGTGGCTCAGTAGGTTAAAGCCTCTGACTTCGGCTCAGGTCATGATCCCGGGGTTCTGGAATCGAGCCCCGCATCGGGCTCTCTGCTCCTCAGGGAACCTGCTTCCTCCTCTTTCTCTGCCTGCCTCTCTGTCTACTTGTGATCTCTGTCTGTCAAATAAATAAAATCTTTTAAAAAAAAAAGAAGTGGTTGATTTAATGATTATGACAACGTTTTAAGACAGGTGCTTAATAGCACTTAATAGCAGCCTGTCTTGGACACCTGGGTGGCTCAGGTGCTGCCTTCGGCTCAGGTCATGATCCCAGGGTCTTGGGATTGAGTCCCACATTAGGCTCTCTGCTCAGCAGGGAGCTTGCTTCTCTCTCTGCCTCTGCCTGCTTGTGCTCTCTCTCTCTCTCTGACAAATAAATAAATAAATAAAATTAAAAAAAAAATAGCAGCCCATCTTACAGATGAGGAAGCAGACATGCAAAGAGGGCAAGTTTCTTGCGCAAGGATACACAACTGGTAAATTGCAGTGCCAACGTTGAATTTAAGCCCATGAAGACTGGTTCAAAGCCTCTCTCCTTAAGTCTCTGTCTCGTGGTGCCTAGTTGCTCAGTCTTCCTGTGCCATAGCCTGTGGGCCACCAGCTCCTTCTCCCGTGGGCCCTCCAGGAAAAGGCACCCACTCACTGGTCTGCTCAGGTAGCTCTCCTCCATGTACCATTGGTGTCCAGGCCACTACATGGTGCTGGTCTGGGTCAACCTCTCTGATGGTACCATCTGCTGCTCACGTTCCGTGGGAAATGAGTAAGGGAACAGCCCCTGGACAATGTCAGAGGGATCCCACCGCAGACATGCATGAACCCTGGTGTCTTAGCTTTGCTGGCCACAGTCATAGGCTCGGTGGGGTGGTGGTGGGGAAAAGTCTTGACTAAGAGCCAGCAGCCTCAGAACTATTATTCTTCCCCCACTTGCAGGCTCAGGTGCCAAGTCTGGCTTATAACATCAGACGTTTCTTTCCTTCAGGAGGATTTATTTTTTAGGGGTCCTAAGTTCACTCTGGGTTCTGGTTCCACGCAGTATAAGTGGGCCACGGCAAACTTAAGCATGAGAGGAATGGAATGAAAGAATCCTGGGTAGCTCACAGAATCAGGAGAAGATTGGGGTCCTTTGAAGGAGAGCCCAGACTCTCCCAGGATTCCACAGGGGATTGTCCTTCAAAATTGGAAGGGTGTTGGGATCCTGGGGAGGAGGGCGAGACAGACAGAGAGACAGACAGGGAGAGAGATAGAATCTCCTGGATCCTGGCCTTCACCTGGGAAGCCCTTCAGCCCCTACTCTGACCCATGGAAATTAGCTGGCACCAAGAGGGCGACCAGAAGGCCTAGTGCAGGCCTCCCCTAGGCACCAGAGGATGCCCTTGGTAAGTCCACATCTGGAACTATTTTTTTCATCACAGTGACTTTGCTGCCAAACGAAGGGCTTAGCCCTTTTCTGACAATGGTTTCATGGCACCATGCAACAGTGAGGAGCACACACGGGGTGAGAGCCGCAGCCACGCCCCTGATGAATGGAATGCTGAATTGGAAATGATTTATGGAACAATTTCTCACCTCTTTATTTCACATTCCACTCTTAAGATAACACTTAACATCTTTGAGGGAAAGAAACAAGAAAAGATGCCTAATGATAGAGAACAAACTGAGGGTTGAAGGAGGGAGGTGGGTGGCGGATGGGAGATGGGGGATGGGGATTAAGGACGGCACTTGTTCTCATGAGCTCTGGGGTTTGTATGCAAATGATGCATCGCTGAATTCTACTCCTGAAACCAATATTGCACAGTATGTTAACTAACTTGAATTGAAATACAGATTTGAAAAGAAAAAAAAAAAACATTTAAAATCTTAAGGGTTGTTTTCAAGAATAGCTAACAAAAATTGTTTGTGCTGTTGTCATTGTGGGTGGTTTTGTTTTTCTTTGTGAAAGCTACTTAAATACAAAGTCAACATGTTATACAAAGGTGAAGAACATTGCTAGATATATAAAGAAAGTGATTTTGGATTTGAAAGCATTTACAATTTAAAAATGCAAAAAAAAAAAAAATCGATTCCAGCAAGTAACCCTGAGATGAGTTTTAGAAAAAGTATAAAAAAAAGTCTCCATTGGATGCTGCCAAAACGATTGTGAAAATGTCCATTTTGACCAAATTCACTGTGGGCATTTCACTTGGTACCAGAGAAAAATTTAGATATTTATGGCAATATTGTAAAGCCACTGGGGCAGCCAAGTTTGCCTGAAAATGGTTTTGAAATTAAAAAATTTAAATATGAACAAAAACACTGACAAGTGCATTTAAAAAGTGTTGCTGTTGTTGGGGTGCCTGGGTGGCTCAGTTAAGCGCCTGCCTTCAGCTCCGGTCATGATCCAAGGATCCTAGGATTGAGTCCTGCACCAGGCTCCTTGCCTGGAGGGGAGTCTGCTTCTCCCTCTCCTTCTGCCGCTCCTCCCACTTGTGCTCTCTCTCTCTGACAAATAAATAAATAAAACCTTTTAAAAAAATGTTGCTGTTGTATAGAGCAGAAATCAGAGGAACCAGAAGCTCCCCCAAATCCTGAACACCAGTGGAAATAACTTGAATTGTGGTCAAACTGTTCAAGAGTGGAAAAATGGATCCATGAGATATTAAACAAAAAAGAATGGAAAACCAGTGACTAATTGTGACTAGTTGTTGCTTTGACTGTGGTTCCTTCCGCCAACTCGCCTGGGGTTGTGATTATTTATCAAACAGATGAAACATGCTGATGGGTCTTGGGAGACCCAGGCTCCACGTGCTGCCCTCCCTCAAGGGTGTCGGGCCTCACTCTTCTGCCGAGCCACTCCTGGTGTCCAAACTCTGGTGATGGATGTTCTTCAAGATTGCTTACAATGTTTGAACATTTATGCTCCTGTTTCAGTGGGGCCAAATCGCCCCAGTTGAGTAGGGAAAGCTCCTCTCTATGGAACAGTAGCTAATAGATAAAGAAGATCCAGTTAGAAGATGATCATTTGCAACCACTAATAAAATTAATTGACTCAGGCAGGGTTCATTAATGACGTTGAAAGCATTAGGTGGAAAGTTGACCAAGACCTGGATTTTTGCACACTGTCAGGGTACTGACCTCACACCCTACCTGCAAAAGAAAATATGTAATTGCGTATTGGCAAAATTTGGCTATTGTCCTTCTAGTCAGGAATTAAATTTATCTAGTGTCACTAATAAAGGAACTCTGTTGTTTGAACTTCTTGTTGGAATATCATGATGAAATTATAGCTTCACCTTTGAGGGATCCCTGCTAAAGATGTTGAACCTGCGGGGCACCTGCTCAGTTGTTAAGCATCTGCCTTTGGCTTTGGTCATGATTCCAGGGTCCTGGAATGGAGCCCCGCATGGGGCTCCCTGTTCAGCAGGAAGCCTGCTTCTCCCTCTCCCACTCCCCCTGCTTGTGTTCCCTCCCTCTCTCTCTGTCTCTGTCTCTCTCTCTCTGTCAAATAAACAAAAAAAAATGTTCCAAAAAAAAAAAGATGTTACACCTGCTCCTAACCAGGCCTTTAGCACTAATTCTGGTTTCTAGTAAATGTAAAGGACAAACAAACAAATAATGCCACAAGGAAACAATCAGACAAATACAGATTGTGCAACATTCCTTAAGATAAAAGGTGTAGGGTCTTCAACAAAGTCAACATCCTAGGGATAAAAAATAACAACAAACAAAACAAGGCTGAGGCGGGATTGTTCTAGATGAAAAAATACCTATGAAACACAAGTGCAGGATGTGATTTTTGACTGGGATCTAGTTTAAACAACCATAAAACATTTTTGGAACAAATCAAGATTTGAACATAGACTGATTATTAAATGCTGCTAGGGAATCGATGTTGATTTTTTTAGTAGAGATAATGATACTGTGGGGAAGTATCTTTATTTTTTATTTAATTTTTTTTTTATTTGTTAAGATTTTATTTATTTGACAGACAGAGATCACAAGGAGGCAGAGAGGCAGGCAGAGAGATGGGGGAAAGCAAACTTCCTGCTGAACAGAGAGCCGGATGTGAGGCTCAATCCCAGGACCTTGAGATCATGACCTGAGCTGAAGGCAGAGGCTTTAACCCACTGAGCCACCCAGGCGCCCCATCCTTATATTTTAAAAAATATTTTATTTATTTGAGAGAGAGAGAGCACAAATGGGGGGAAGGCAGAGGGAGAGGAAGAAGCAGACTCTCAGCTGAGCAGGAAGCCAGCCGTGGGACTCAATCCCAGGACCCCAAGATCACGACCTGAGCCGAAGGCAGACACTTAACCATCTGAGCCACCGAGGTGCCCAAGTATTCTTATTTTTGACAATGCCTGCTGAAGCACTACTGTTGTGCTATCTGCAATTTACTTTCAAATGGTTCAACAAAAATAAAAATATGGAAAAGCAAATATGCTAAAGCTTGAGGGATGTTTATGGACGTCCATTTTTCTATACTATTTTTCAGTTTATTCAGACATGTCTTCAAAAGACTTGAAAATAAAAATATTCCAATGCATGTGAAAACCTTGAAACCTCCTAATAGTATGATTGCAAAGACCGAGAATATAGGGGCAGGGATTGATCTGGGGGTGGGGGGTGGGGAAAAGGCTGTGCCATAAAATATGGACTTTATGGCTCCCAGAGCTACTGTAACTTGGGGGAGACGTGGGTGGTGGAGTCTGGATGTGGTTGGTGGTGACTGCCACAGTGTGTGAGATCTCCCAGACTGGTGGCTCGCCAGCTTCTCTGGGAACCATTGCCAGCGTTTATGATTGGGTTTACGAAATTCATTCAATACTTGGCACCTGTGCAAGAAATACATCTATGCCCTTGGAATGGTGAGAGTGCCCTTGGAAAATGTTAGAATAAAGACGAAAAAAACCAAACAGCCCCCGAGGTCTATAAAATCCATATGGAGTCCACAAATTGTGTCTCACCTCTCCCCCATCCACTGGATTTTACTGTCACTTCCTTGAGCCTGAGGCAGATCATGGCTTGCCTTTAGATTCAGAAGCTGTGATTCTTGACCTTGGCTGCTAAGAAAGGCATGGGTGACCTTGAACAAGTTACTTGGCCCCTGGCACATTAAATTTCTCATCAGTAAATAAAAAATGATAAAATCTGCCTTCTAGATTCTTTTTGGCTTTTTTTTTCCCTTTTCTTTTCAGGTGGACTTCATGACACATAAATTAGCCATTTGAAAGTGAAGAACTTGGTAGCATTTAGTACATTCATAATGTTGGACAACAGTCACCACCATCCCAATGTGGAATTTTTTCATCTTCCCAATGGGAACTCTGTAGCCCTTAAACAAGAGCTCCCCATTCCCCTAATCAGCATTCTGTCTCTATGACTTGACCTATTCTGGGTATTTCAAATAAATGGAATCACACAATAAGTGACCTTTTTTTGCCTACCTTCTGTATCTTAACTTAATGTTTAATTCATAATGTTGTAGCATGGATCAGTACTTTATTTCTTTTTATGGCTGAATACTATTATATGTACATGCCCCTATTTATTTATTCATTCACTCATCCATTGATGGACATTTGAGTTGTTTCCACCCTTTGGCTATCATAAATAGTGCTGCTATGATCACGCATGTATTTGTTTGAGCTCTTGTTTTCAATTCTTTTAGATATCCAGCTAGAAGTGAAATTGATGGATCATCTGGTGATTCTATGTTTAACTTTTTGAAGAGCTGCTTAACTGTTTTCCACAATGGCTGAACCATTTTACATTCCCACTAGCAAAGTTTGAGGGTTCTGAATTCTCCACATACTTCCCGACACTTACTGTTTTTATTATTTTAAATGTAGCCATCCTAGTGGGCTTGAAGTGGTTATCTCAAATTGTTTTGATTTGTCTTTTCCTAATGACCAGTGATTCATGTGCTTACTGGCCCTTTGTTTATCTTCTTTGGAGAAAGGTCTATTCAAGTCCTTTGCCCATTTTTGAATTGGGTTGCATTTTTTCTTACCGTTGAGTTGTAGGAATTCTTCAAATATTCTTTATACTAATCTCTTCTCAGATACGGGGTTTACAAATATTTTGTCCCATTTTGTGTTGTCTTTTCATTCTCTTGATAGTGGCACAAAAGTTTTAGAAGTTGGTGAAATCAATGTATGGTTTTGTTGTTGTTGTTTCCTGGTTTTTTGGTGGTATAGCTAAGGCTCCATTACCAAATACAATGTTCCCTCTGTGTTTACCGTAGGGATTACAATTAAATCCTAAATTTATAATTGTCTAGTTTGAGTTGATTCCAATTTAGCTTCTAGCACACAAAATCTCTGTTCTATACATCTCTGTCCCTTCTTTCTTATGCTCTTATACATCTTGATATATGTGTGCATATTAACTTAGGGTTTTAGTTACTGTTTCATGCATTTGTCTTTTAAATCAGACCAAAGAGGAGCCAGAAACAAAAGAACCACAATAATGCTTGTTTTTTTATTTACCTATGTAGTTTTTTTTTTTTAAGATTTTATTTATTTATTTGACAGAGAGAGATCACAAGTAGGCAGAGAGGCAGGCAGAGAGAGAGAGGAGGAAGCAGGCTCCCCGCTGAGCAGAGAGCCTGATGCGGGACTCGATCCCAGGACCCTGAGATCATGACCTGAGCCGAAGGCAGCGGCTTAACCCACTGAGCCACCCAGGCGCCCTACCTATGTAGTTTTATATTCCTTGAGATTCCTTATTACTTCATATGGATTCAAGTTACTGTCCAGTGTACTTTTGTTTCAGCCTAAAGGGCTCCTGTTTTTTGCAGGGCTGTCTCTTAGTAACAAACTCCCTTAGCTTTTGTTTGTCTGAGAATCTCTTAATTTCTCTCTCTCCCTTTGTTGTTTTGTTGACTTTTGATTTATTATGGTAAAATATGCAAAACATAAAACTCATCATGATAACCATTTTAAAAAAGATTTTATTTATTTATTTGTGAGAGCACAAGAGGAGGGTAAGGGCCAGAGGGATAAACGGACTCCCCTCTGAGGAGGGAGCCCAATTCGAGGCTCAAACCCAGGATTCTGGGATCATGACCTGAGCTGAAGGCAGACTCTTAACTGACTGAGCTACCCAGGCGCCCCTATAATAACCATTTTTAAGTATATGATTCAGTGGCATTAACTACATTCACACTGTTGTATAACCATTATCACTATCAATTTCCAGAAATTTTTCATCATTACAAATAGAAACTCTGTACCCATTAAGCAATAACTCTGTATTCTTCCTTCTTCTTCCCCTTGTCCAGTCCCTATAATCTCTAGTCTCCTTTTTGTTTCTATGAATTTGCCTGTCCTAGAATCCACATTTAAGTGGAACCACAGAGTATTTGCCCTTTTTTGCTCTGACTTATTTCACTTAGCATAATGTTTTCAAGATTCATTCAAAATTCATTTCAAGGTTGTAGCATGTCAGAATTTCATTCTTTTTTGGTTGAATAACACTCCATTGTATGTATAGACCACATTTGGTATATTCAATCATCTCTTGATGGACATTTGGATTATTTCCATGTTTTGGCTATTGAGCATAATAATGCTATTAAACATTGGCGTTACAAGTATCTGTTTGAGTCCCTGCTTTCAGTTCTTTGTAGCATATACCAAAAAGTGGAATTACCAGATTGTACACCAATTTTAGTAATTTTTGAGGAGCCACTAAACTGTTTTTCACTGCAGCTGCACCACTTTACATGCCACCAGGAATGCATGAGGGTTCCACTTTGTTCATATCCTCACCAATACTTGTCATTTTCTCTTTTTTCATTTTTGTTAATTTATATACATATTTAAGATTTATTTGTTTATTTTAGGTAGACATAGAGAGAGAGAGAGCGCAAATGAGTTGGGGGGGGCAAAGGGAGAGGGACAGAGAATCTCAAGCAGACTCCAGGCTGAGTGCAGAGCCCAGCACAGGGCTCTAGCTCATGATCCTGAGATCACGACATAAGCGGAAACCAAGAGTCTGATGCTTAACTGACTGTGCCACCCAGATGTCCCTAATTTATGTATATATATGTACATATATATTTATATTTATTTTTTAAAAAAGGATTTTATTTATTTACCTGAGAGAGAGAGTGCAGAGCAAGAGAGAGAGAGAGAGCAGGAGCAAAAGGAGAGGAAGAAGCAGGCTTCCTGTTGATCAGGGAGCGCCAAATGGAACCCATCCTCGTGCCCCTTAGATATATTTTTTATAACAGTCTTCCTAACGGGGGTGAAGAGACATTTGATTCGGATTTGCATTTCCCTAATGACTAGTGATGTTGAGCATCATTCCATGTGCTTATGGATCATTTGTAGATCTTTTCTGGAGAAGTGTCAATCTTTTGTTTATTTTTTAATGTGGTTATTTGTTTTCCTGTTCTTGAGTGTAGGAGTTCTTTATATATTCTTGATATTATTCTCTTCTCAGATATATGACTTGCAAAAATATTTTCTTCTGTTTTGTAAGTTGCCTTTTTCCTCTCTTGATAGTATTTTTCAATGCACACAAGTTTAATTTTTGTGAAGTCCATTTTATCTATTTTTCTCTTTTGTGGCCTGCGTGTTTAGTATTATCCATAAGAAACCATAGGCAAGTTGAGGTCATGGAAATTTTTTCCTATGTTCCTTTCTAATAGTTTTATAGTTTTAACTCTTAAATTCGGGTCTTTGATCCATTTTGCATTAATTTCTGTATATAAGGTAAGGGACCAACTTCATTACTTTGTATGTGGATATCCAGTTTTCCCAGCACAATTTGTTGAAAAGATTGCCCTTTTCCACATTGAATGGTCTTGGTAGTCTTGTCATAAATCAGTTGACCACATACGGATTTATTTCTGGGCCCTTTATTCTATTCCATTGATCTATATGTCTATCCTATGCTAGTACAACACTGTTTTGGTGTGAGTCTTCTGAATTTGTACTTTTGCAAGATTGTTTTGATGATTTGGGGTCCCAAATGAATTTTAAGGTAGGTTTTTCTCTTTCTGGAAAAAACAACAACAACAACAACAACAAAAAACCATGGTTGGATTTTGATAGGGAGTGCATCAGATCTGTAGATTGCTTTGGGTAATATTGCCATCTTAATGATATATCTTCTAATTATGAATCAATTTATTTAGCTCATCTTTATTTCAGCAATATCTTGTAGTTTTCATTGTACAAATCTCTCACTTCCTTGGTTAAATTTACACCTAAGTATTTTATTTTTTTCAGTTGCTATTAAAATGGAATTTTTAAAAATTAATTTCCTTTTTTGGATCGCTCATTGCTAATGTATCAGATATAGATGATTTTTGTGTGTTGATCTTATATTCTGCAACTTTGCTGAATTTATTTATTAATTCTAACAGGTGTGTGTGTGTGTGTGTGTATTCTTTAGAGTGTTCTACATTAAAAGATCATGTCATCTGTGAGTAAAGAGAATTTTCTTTCTTTCTAATTTGAATGTCCTTTAATTATTTTTCTTGACTAATTGCTCTGGTTCTAGTACTATGTTGCAAAGGAGTGATAAAAGTGAAAAAGATAAAAGAAAGGCATCTTGTCTTGTTCTCAATCTTAGGAGAAAAGCTTTCAATCTTTCACAACTGACTATGTTAGCTAAGGGTTTTTTGGAGACTTTATCGCATTGAAGAAGTTTTGTTCTATTCCTCATTTACAAATTGTTTTTACCAGGAAAGAATGTTGGATTTTGCAAATGCCTTTCTTGTATCAACTGAGGTCAAGCTGCCAGCAAGGTAGGTTTCATTCTCTTTGATTGTAGGTGGCTACCTTCTCACTGTGTGCTCAACATGGTCTCTTCTGTGTGCCATGTGGAGAGAGTAAGAAACAGAGGGAAGGGGACACAACTCCATTTCATAGCAGATTAGAAAATTTCAGTTGTTTTACCTTTAAGTTTGCTTATTCTTTCATCTGCCTGATCAAACCCGTTATTGAATACTTCTAGTGGGCTTCTCACTTCAGCTCTAGAATTCCTATTAGATTCCTTTTTTATATTTTCTATATTTTATGGATATTCTTCATTTGTTCATAATTTGTTCTTCTGGTTTCCTTTAGTTCTTTGTCCATGGTTTCCTTCAGCTCATTGAGCATATTTAAGACAGTTGATTTAAGGTCTTTATCAAGTAAATCTAATATCTGAGCTTCTTTGGGGATAGTTTCTGGCAATATTGTTTCATCTTATGAATGTGCCATACTTTCCTGTTTCTTTGTATGACCTGTAATTTTGTTACAAGTGGGTGTTTTGAATATTATAATATGGTAACTTACAAAATCAGATTCTCCCCAGTTTGCTGTTGTTGATTTTTGAGGACTGCAGCCATCCATTTGTTAATGACTCTTCTGAATTTTTTTTTTTTGGCAAGACTGTATTCCTTGTTGTATATGGTCACAGAAGTCTCTGTTCCTTTATCTCATAGGTTTGTCAGTGACCTGAGAGATTTTCTTAAGAGCCTGGAACCAAAAAGAAGAAAAATACTCTCCTACTCTTTGCAGATTGGTTCTAAGCTGGGGCACTCCTCTAATGCTAAGCCAGGCCCATACACATTTGCCTTGGCTTTCCCTTCCTCCTTGTGCAGACCCCAAAGATCAGCCTAAGGTAGAAGTCTGTGATCTTACTGGATCTTTTCTGAGCGTGTGTCTATCCCTGGGAATGCACATGGGATTGCACTCCAGATCCCCTGGTATATGTAGGAGTCCTTTGAAGCGCTTAGTGCCCCGAGGGTCTTCCTCTTTAGTCCCTTCCTTCCCAGATTTATGGGTCTGTCAGCTCCTTGCCTTGTCTAGCCTCCAAAGTAGTGGCAGGCAACTGGCTATGGGTAGTGTAATGCCTTCTACAGAGTCCTCATCGAAAGCCATTCCAACCTAAGGGGGACAAAACAAAGTTCAGCCTCTGTGCTGGTCTCTCAAGGAACTGCCAGGCAAATCAAAGTGCATAACCACAGTTTTTTGAGAACAAGATCTGCATTGGCCTCTAGCTCCAGCAGAACACAGCAGGGATGCACACTGCCATCCACGGCTGCCACCGAGCTGGAGAATGGAGGATGATAGGTAGGTAAGGAAAAATGCTACCACTTTTTGAAATTTAGCAGCCTGTCTCTTCATTGAGAACTTCCCTAGTTGCTGTAAATTTTTCTTTTTTGAGATTCTAGTGCCCCAAAAGAATTGATTTAATTAGTTTTTGCCAGTTTAATGTTGCTTCTTGGATCAATTCTTGGAGCTTCTTACTCCTCCATTTCTATGCCATCACTCAACCTCTCCCAGGTTAAAAAACTTTTTTTTTATTATGGAAAAATTTAAGCAGACACAAAATTGAAGAGGGCCCTAGGAATTCATGGTCTTATAAATGGTCTTAAAAATGGTCAACTCATGGCCATTCTCGTCTCATCTCTGCCACCAACTATTGATCAAAGGCTTAGGGCTGTGCTCAGAGTTATGCACTGTCTTGTTTTCGCCATAGCTCTGTGAAGTAGTTACTAATATCTCCACACCACAGGCGAAGAGATTGAAACTGGGGGATTTCATTTTCTCAAGATCACTTCCTGAACTAGGACTGGAATTGGGATCAGAATCATGGCTCCAACTAATTCCCTAGTTGCTTTTTCATGGAAGCCCATTGGATGTTGACAGCACCCCAAGAGGCAGGTGGTGAGGGACATGGCTAATGTTCATTCCAATCCACTTCTTATCTGCTTCTTGGTAGGCGGCACTGTTTGTACATTTAGGCAGGTTCCTGTGGCAATGAAAAATAGGCAGGAGTGACACGTGTCATTGTCGGGCTGAAGAATTTAACTGCTGGTCCCTCACCCTCCAGGCTTCTCTTTACTTGCTGCAGGGAACTGTGAAGCCTTGTTCTTAGATGTCCATTCCAGGTTATAGACTGAGGATCCTCGGGTACCTGGGGTTCTTGAGGAGTGACTACAATAGGAGAGCACAGGTCTTCACCAACCTTCATTGTACACATAATGTAGGCAAGAAATACACCTCTGTTGTGGCAAACTGCCAACATCTGGGGCTTGTTTGTCACTACAGCATCACCTCGCCTGTCCTGACTGGTCAAGCCAGGTGCTATCAGCTATCAGCTATCAGCTCATATGGAAACTAAGCCCCAGCAGCTTGCCCAATGTCCAACAACAAATGTAGTTTTAGAAATCGGGAAGGAACCCACGTCCCGGATGCCTTGTAGAGACTCTCACCTACTGAGTTCTGGTGGCATGTGTAGCTCTCTGAAAGGGGCTGACCGGACATGGAGTCCTCATGACACCCCAGCAGGATCCTTTTTCTCAGAGTACCTCTTTCATGCCATGGGTCCTAGGCCTGAAATCCTACATTTTTAAAACACTGTTTCCATTTGTTGTGGAGGTGGGTTGTTAGTGTGTGGATGCAGCCTAATTTAGAGACCTCACTATTCTTTGTGGTTTCAGAAGATGTAGCTTTTCTGGCAATGTTTGAGGGAGAACAGGGAGCACGTGTACGGCCCAATGTTTCTGTGCATGGCTTTAGGTCCATGGAGGAGGTCCAAGTTCAAGCCTCACTTACTCTCTGTGACCTTGGGGAAGTCAATTAATCCCCAGAAGCCTTGATCTTTCTCAGATGTGAAATGAGGCTGGTGAGAAAGAGGTTGTATTAAATTAGTTAAACCGTATACGACACAGTTCATGACTGAAACAAATAATAAAGTCACGACAGACAGGCACTATTTTCAGGGAAAGACTGGAAGTTTTGGTGTCAGGCTGTTGGTTCTGCAGGTGGCTTAAGAGCAACATCGTGTTTCAGGATGATCTGCTGGAGGTCTTGGATGGTGTAGACTGGGGAGGAGGCAGAGGAAGGGGGCCAGTTGGAAGGCAGTCGAAATAATGGGAGCAGGAGAAGAGGTGAGTTGAGGGCAGTGAGTGATTGGAAAGGACACTCGTGAGACCGTGGGGGAAGGGAGAGCTGGGGAGTTATGACAATTGCTGTGACTCCCCTCAGCATGTACCCAGCCACCTGTACTGACCGACGGGACAGCCCGGGCCCTGCCCTGAGTTCTGTGTATCTATCCGGGGCCTCCAGACCTGCGGCTGGGCTGAGTCGGTGGCACAGCTCTTTTCAGCGGCCTGAATGCTGACACGTGCAACTTACCAGTCGTTAATTTGCACGTTAACCCTGCCTCAGGCCACCTCCTCTCCCTGAGAACCCAGAACGGAACCCCCCCCCAACCGGGACCATCCCAGATGCCAAGGGCAAAAGGAGCGTGCAGCCGCAGCCATGCTGGGAGCTGGCTCTTCACTTTAAAGCGAGGCCACAGGCTTCAGACTCCCTGGCCCTGGGCACAGCCGGGACCCCCCTCCTGCTTCCCGGGGAATCAAACCCACTTGGTCTCTTTTTCCAAGTCAGCTGAAAAGTTTTTAATCTCTTTGCAAAGTGTCAAGTATCTTCGAGGGCCTCGAAAGGTGATTTTCTAAAAGCAGATCAAACAGCTCTGACATTTGCTGCCAAGCCATTTTAAGTCCTACGACAGGCTTGCCGCTGGCCTCGGCAGCTCGACCGGCTGCAGATAAAGGTGGAAGCGGGATCTCTCGTCACAGACGCAAGGAGCCGGCTTCTGGGAGCCCCACCCTGGAGAGAAACAGATTCCGTAGAAGTTAATCTGCTGCTTTGTCTTGGCCAACAATTTATTCTTTCATGAAAGCCAGGCTCTGGCCCCCCCGTTGAATTCTGCACACACATTTTTTTAATTTGCTGGAATTTGCGAAAACACATCAGTGGCCCTGCTGCTTTCGGGTTTTCATGTTTAGCAAAATAATCCCACGGCACAGCCTTCAAAGGGGCTCTCAGCATCCTGTGCTGCCCAGTTCTATTTTGGCTTTCCAAAGAGGGAGCCGATAGGCGTTTGGAGTCCCGTGAGGAGCACGGGACCCCGGGGTCGCCTGTCTGCTGTGCCTCGAGGGGCTGACAGCCAGGACCATCCAGGACGTGCTTGACAACTCAGATCCCTGCCAGGGTCAGGCAGACAAAGGAGAGGGCCATGGGAGCTGGGGGCAGGGCAGACTCACCTTTCCTCTTTAACCTGGGACGTCATCCAACTGCGTGTCCTTGGTGCACAGATGGGGAGACTGAGGTCCATCATTCGGAGAGGTCACTCATCTTTCTTCTCTGCCTGGAGCCTCTCTCTCCTGAGACTTAGAATATTAGTCCCCAGGAGACGAGACTTAAGGGGTGACCTGCGTGTTAAGAGAGGGAGACCACAGCATGTTTACAATTCAGAGAAAAGTCTCTCTTCCATGGTGGGATTTCAGACAAAGGGGCAGGGTGGTGGGGTGAGCACTTTCCAGAAGTCTCTCCAACTGTATGTGATTTTCCATTCTACCTTGTCCTGGGTGATTCCTGGGGTAGGCCTCCTCCTGGCAATATCTGGCAGAGGTTCCTGCTCTCCCATAAACCTGCTGGAGGCACAAGCTGGGGCCCAGGAGAAGCTGGGGCTCACACCTGCAGGCCCAGCATGAAACCCCAAGGTGCCTCTGGCTCTGGCTGGCACGGAAGGCAGAGCCCCCCTCCCCGAGTGCTCAGAAAAATAAACCCGGGCCACCAGTATTCTTCCAGGACCCGCTCGGGGGACTCAGCCAGAGCAGAAGCTGTTCGCTGCGAGGAAGGGGTGGCCTTCTCACCTCTTTGTCCCGCCAGCCAGCACGGTCAGCGAGATGTCTCTCCTGCCCCGCGCTCCTGGCCATGTCCTTGTCCTGCCCCCGCACCTCCTCATGTGCAGCCTGGCCCTTTGTGATTTCATTTGGCTTTTATTGGCTCAAGCTGGATGTTGGAGAGGAGGCCAGATGTGGGGCTGTGGGAGCACTTGAAAGACCAGGTAATTAGCAGCATCTGCCTCCGACTTCTTATCTTGACAGGCGGACACACAGGGCGGTGACCCGGGAGCTGGGAGGCAGTTGCCTTCTCCACATTAAACGAGGCGGAGGCCAAAGGGGAGCCTTCGTCAGCCTGGAATGCCGCCATCTGTGTGTGCGCGCGTGTGCGCATGTGTGTGGGCACACGTGTGCATGCACATGTGCAAACATGTGAGTGTGAATGTCTTGAGAATCATCCCCGCCGCCCATTGCTCTCTTGTCTCCAGGTCTGGGAAGAGCCGTCTGCCAGTCTTTAAACAGCTGGGGGTGGAATTCGTATTATTTGTAAGTTGGGGAATAATTTACATACGACGAAAGGTATAGATTTTAAGTACATACTTGGATGGGTTTTCACCAATGAGCAAAATTCATGTAATCCGCACCCTAACGAAGATGAAGATGTAAACCTTTCTCATCGCCCCAGAAAGTTCTTTATGCTCCTTTCCAGTGAATTCTCCTCCAACCCGCACATGGGCAACCACAGTTGTGATTTCTACCATCACGGATTTAGTTTTTTCCTGCTCTTAAATATCATGTAAATGGCATCATGGAATATAAACGTAGACTTAACAGTTTTTTTAGTATTTGGCTTCTTTTGCTCACCATCAAGGTTTTGAAAGTCATCCACGCTGGGGTATGGACCTGTGGCTCATTCTTTTCTAATGCTGAGTATGATTCCAACTGGGTGAGTGTAGCACAATCCGTTTGTTCATTCTCAAGTTGAGAGATATTTGGCCAGTTTCTGGCTTTTGGCTACTATAACCAAAGAAGCATCGTAAGTTGCCGTAAATTGAATGGCTTAAAATGACGTAGATCTATTATCTTACAGTTTCTGTGCATCAGGTGTCCAGGCACGGGCTGGGGGGCCCCTCTGTTCGGAATCTCACCAGGCTGAAAGCAAGGTGTCTGCCAGGGCTGGGTCTCCTATGAATCCGGGGGTCCTCTACTGAGTTTATAGAATTGTTGGTGGTTGTAGGACTGAAGTCCTCAGCTCCCAGAGTGCACCTGCTTTCCCTGCCATGTGGCCTTGTCCACAATACAGCAGTTTGCTTCTTCAAGGCCAACAGGGATATGCCTACTGCTGCTTCAGATCTCTCTGACATCTTCCATCTCTGACCTTTTGGCCTTCTTTCAAAGGGCTCACCTGATTAGTCAATCTAGGTTAATCTCCTAGGATATTCTAAGATAATCTCCCCTTTGATTAATTTAAAGTCAGCCAAATAGGGAGGGACACCTATAAAAAACACCTATGAAAAACACCTTCACCCTTACCACATCAGGTAACCTAATCACCGGAGTGATATCCCATTGTATTCATTCCCAGGGCATGTATAGGGGGGCAATGAGACTCTTGGAGGCCATCTTGGAATTGTGTCTACCACAGGAAACTAGGAACATTCTGGAGTTTTTTTTGTTACTCAAGTGTGCGTCTTTAAAAGATGAGGGCATTTTCTATTGAGCTAAAATAACAATATCCTGCTTAATGAAGTAAATCATTATTTCTAAGTATCACCTGATACCTAGTCCATATTTAGTGACCATTGTCTTAGCGATGTGTCGTAGCAGAAGATCATACAATCAGAAGATCATCCAGGACCTTACAGGGTGTGGGGGCACCTGTCCCTTGGCTTGCCTTCCATCTAGCACAGTGGCCTTTGTCATGGCTGGCGGATGGGGGTGGCTCACTCATCTGGCGGATGATTCGTAGGGTTCTTCCTTTTGTCACCATTCAGCTTGTTCCTTAATTCCTTTTCCATCCCGTGAACTGGAAGTCCAGTCTGCACTTTGATGGATACTATAAACATCTTCTGGTTGGACCAGGCCCATGGGATAGCTGAGAGCCTCAAATGGTATCTCCAGGCAGACACAAGATTGCTGGTCATCCTGCTGTTTCTTTCTTTCTTTCTTTCTTTCTCCCCCCCCCCACTATTTCTCATGCAAGACTGACTCTGAGGTTGGGGTGGGGACAGCCTCACCCCTCTGGTTCCATTTTTTTTTGTTGTTGTTGTTGTTCCTGGGCCTGAGGGAAGTCTATAGGGTCTTATTTTGTACATTCTGAAATGTCCAGTTATACATTGACAATTCACCTAATGGTTTTAACTTGTCAACTAATAATCCTTACCTCAATCTGTGACGACATTAGGGGCTAAGGGTGGACTTTGGACCCAGCACTTGCACTCTGCAAAGCTAGGGTTTGGTTTGAAATCAGCGAGGTCCCCATGCAGGTCCCCATCTCGCGTACACCTTTGTGGGGACTTGGGGCAGAGATGGGTGGGGTCGGGAGACCCTGTCCTGTGGCAGCCGGCACGCAAGTCAGGCTTCAAGCCTCACTTCACTGAAAACGCCAGGAGGCCAGACAGTATCACTACTGAGTCCCAGGTCCTGGGGCATGCAGCGGAGCTCCCAAAGGGTTCTGGACAAATGAATGTATGAATGCATGGTAAGTGCATGATTGAATGTTCATCTAGCCCAAATATGGGGCTCCTGAACTTCCTGAAATCTGCACCTAGCTTTGGTTCTCCAGTCATTTCTCAGAGCAGAGGCCATTCAGAAGGCCTGGCCATGCACCAGGAGGCCTCTTAATGGGACTCTAACTGGTACTTCCTCCCACAGGGAATCCAACTTGATGGGCTGATGCCCCTCTTCCACCCACCGTCCCAGCGAGCTTGGGTTTTGTAGGGGGTTATAGCTCTCAGATGCAGAGCTCTGCCTGCCCACCTGATTGGATTTTCCCACAGCCTATCTGGTTCCCTGAACCCCATGACCAGGAGCCAATCGGGCTAAGCTACAGCTGGAGATATGGCCAGATGACCCTGGCAGCATCACACACCTGTAAGGTGCCCATCAGATAACAAACACAAGGAGCACTCAGGCAAGTTTGGGTGGGGATGCGCATCCTCCCCAGACACTCCTCTCTCCACCCTGGCCTCCCTCCTGGAAAATGGCTCAGCATCTGGGCTCCGGCTCCAGGCCAGCTGCCCCTCCTGCAGAGAAAATCTGCCTTTAATTTAGAAGTTCTATTTCTTTCTCCGTGGAAAAGTCTTTGTGGTACCAATTAAGGAACTCTTTTATCCCCTCCCGTTTGAGGAGTGAGGAATTTGGGGACTGTCTAGGAAGGGCTCCTTTCCATGCTAATTTCCAAGGCAGAGTGACTTTCCCTGGGGAAGGACACCTGGCAGGAGGCTCTGGGAGAGTCCTCCCTGGAAACTTGGCTACTGATGGGTACGGAAAGGTTGCTCTGGGCCGGGCACTGGCCAGGCTACATGGGCTGCCTCGCCATGTCTTTCCATCCACAGGAAGGCCTGTTGTCATCTACAGTTTACAGAGGAGGGAACAGAGGCTCGGGAAGGTCACTGTCTTGCTCAGGACCAGTCGGTAGTTGATGGTGGAGCCCAGATTGTCCTGATTCCAGGGTCATGGGCCAAAGTGGTTCATTATGTTGACAGCATAAGTTATTTGATGTTTTTATTAGAGGACATCAGATCCAGAAAAATGTACACCTGAGTCACATTTTGTATGATTTAGAAGTTATTTTTCTCCGCGGAGTCTTCAGTGTGTCTGCGAAGTCCCCCAGATCAGGGTGACAGCTCCTAGAAAAAACCAAGGTGTGTGTGTGTGTGTGTGTGTGTGTGTGTGTGTGTGTGTGTGTGTCTGATCTTCTTTCAGGCTTCCCAGCCTCTTGTGCCACTGTTTTACCCAGACCTTTTATTCTTTCCACACCAGATGGCCCTGCTGCTTTGGTCTTGAAACATTTGCTGGGCTTGGATGCTCCTGGGTCTAAGATGCTGTCCCTAGGATTCCACCAGAAGGATTCCTTCTCTCGTGATCCCTCAGTGAACACGGCATGCCTTCATGCTTTTCAGAATGCTGATCATACCATATCATGTTTTTAAAAAGATTTATTTATTTATTTGTGAGTGAGGATGGAGGGAGAGGGAGAATCTCAAGCAGACTCCCCACTGAGTGCAGAGCCTGATGCAGGGCTTGATCTCACAACCATGAGATCATGATCTGAGCTGAAACCAAGAGTTGGGCGCTTAACTGACTGAGTCACCCAGGTACCCCCATTTGCATTTTTTAAAGGTTGGCAAAAGTTTAATACAGAAAGCTATAGTAGATCATGCAACATGGATGCTCATCACCCAGTACTAACATTTGACAAAATTTTGTCATCTCTGCTTCAAATTAAAAAAAAAAACTAAAAGATAAAATATATCAGTTAAAACATTAAAGTCCTTTCTGAAGCCTTTTCATTCAATTTCTTCCTCTCCTCCACACAAGCTGCCACTATGATATGTTTGGGGAGCCAAATTTGTGTTTTACTATCTTTACGGCAGTTTGGTCCAGCCATAAATAGCATATAATATTGTTTCTTCTGGGTAACTTTTTTACATGTTCCTATCCTTCAGTTTCGTATTTGTTTTCCACACAAGGTCCTATTTGAAGCATCATTGTTGCTCTACCTTATGCTAGTTCATTCCTTTTAAAAGCTGTATGGAATTTCATTTATGAATGAATCAGAGAGCATAAATTTTCCTCATGGAATCCTTTTGGCTTGGTTTTGCAGGAAGTGGACTTGGAGACAGAGATCTGTGAGCAGCAAGTGTGCTGGGAAGTGTTGTCAGGAAGACCATGTGTAGGGAGCGAGGGAAGCAGAACTAGGCAGGGAGAGAGGTGGGAGCTGTGATATGGTTGACATGGAGCCCTCAGCTGATCCCCACAGGGAGCGCTGGAATGGGGTGAGGCTTTCAGAGTTGTCCTCCTTCAAGACAAGTTTCCAGACGTTGGTGTCTCCTTGTTGTCCAGTCACTGGATGAAGGTTGCCTCCAGGAAAGAACCATGACATTGGGTAAGACAGCTCCGTTTGTTGAAAGACAACTCATGTGGGGACCATCGGCAGCCAACACTTCTGGTAGCTGAGGAAAGGAGGGGTGCCTCTGTCCTCAGGGGGAATCTGGGCAGCTCACCCCAGCATTCAGCATAGTCCGGCTCTTGTGGGCTTAGACCCACTTGCTTCATGCAGTAAATTCACCGCCTCTGGGAGCAGGTCCTCCAGGATTCTGGCTGGTGTCTTTTCCCATGATAATGATAAAAGGGAAGTTAGTGGGACAAACTATAGTCCCTGACACCATGGCTGGTATGGAGGCTATATCAGGATCGCAGCCTCTCCCATTTCTACTGTCCATCTGTGCTCATTTCATATCCATTCTATGTTTGTCTCATCCTCTGTTAGCACCTCTGCTAACAGAGGTGGGTGGCTTTCCCGCTGGTGTGACCCTGTCTCTCATCATTGAGGGTCTCTACCCTTGGTCATCCTATTCTTTCCAGGCCATGATTATTGTCTGAGTCTATCTGCTGTCTGAATTGGGAAATATTAAGGGACACTCTGTTGATTACCTGTTTTCCTAATGTATCTTTCTCTGCTCTCATTATATAATGGCAACCCTACATTCTTCTGCTAATAGTGAAATTATACTTGCCAATACAGTGACTTATCTCCTTGACTATTGGCCTCTTGGCATGAGGAAACCAAAGTAACCAGGTGATGGCTATAATTTTAAGTTCAATGGGATCTTTACTGTGTTTCCTGGTGAGAGCATGCTCCCTCTGGAAATCAGAACTTCTACGTCCACAAGGTCTAAAGTTGAGGACATGAGAAACTCAAATTCCCCAGTTAGGTTATGGTAAGTGATGGTAATTGGACAGCTCCTACTTCTTTCTGGGGTTCCTGGACTCACCTACTTTATTGAAAATGCCATGCACAGCGACCATCGCTTTGGAGTTTATTTCCATTCTGAAGGGTGTACCTTTCTCTCCAAGCCAGCATGTTGGCTACACCTTTCAGGCCATTGGTTTCTGAGTGCTGTGGTTTGTGACAGGAATCCTGTGGTCATTTGCCCACCACTGTACCTCCTTTGCTGTTAAGTGGGTTTCTTGATCTGAGGCATTGTCAACCCAGATCCCATGTAGTAGATCAGACCACTCTGCAGGTCCCAGGACAGTGGTGTTGATTGGATCCTGCAAGCAAGAAAAGCAAATCCTTATGCAGAATATGTGTTGATTTCATCCCAGAAGATCTGCTGTCTCTTTCAGGAGGTGGGGGTCCAGCGTAGGCAACTTGTCACCAAGTGACTGGTTGTTCTCTTTAAGCAATAGGGTCATACTGAGGGCTCAGTGTGGATCTCTGTTATTGGCTGAATAGACATTTGCAGTGGCAATAGCTAGATCTGCTTTGGTGAATGGCAGCTCATGATTTTGGCTCATAAGTAGCCTCTGTTCCTTCCCCTATGGCTACTTCATTCATGGGCCCATCTGACCACCATTGAGGTGGCCAACTACAGGGACTGGTTAACATTGGCTGGCCAAGCTGTTCTGTCTTCTTGGTCGTTTAGTGCCTCCTCCATGGTGGTTACTCTCCGACGGGACATGGATCTTTATAGTTCACACTCTCATGTATCTATCATGTTCCTCTTCCCCAGACCTCCTTGACACCAATCTTCTGCTTTTTCTCCTTCCAGGCCTCTGACCAAACAACTGAGCCACTAGGGACCCAGGTAGAATCTAACCTTGAGCTACTTCTTTTCCAGGACCAATGGAATGATCAGGCATGTCCCCCTGTCAAAGCTCTGCCTTTGGGAAGACTTTTACTCCCCACTTCCAAGATGGTAGAATAACAACAGATCATCTTTGGCTTGGACCACATATAGAAATGACCTGTCTGTGAATCAAACTTCGGCTTTTTCCTTCTCCATCAGCTGGTCAAAAGTTTTCTCCCAACCCAGAGGCCATTGGTGTGAGCTGAAAGAGAGGAACCAGTGGTGGATGACATGGCAGTGTGGGCTCCCCAATCATGCAGCTTCCTTATACCTTCAGGACATGCTTTTCCTGATCTGAGATATCCTCCTTCCATTGTACGGTCAACTGCTGTTGGGCCAAGGCAACATGTTGACTTAACAGGTCTGATGGAACTCAGCTGTGTAGTAATTTGAGGTTCAAGGTCAGATGGTTTGTCTCTCACCAAGCTCAGTAGCACTTTGGGGCTATTTTATAAAAGGTATATTTTTTTAAAAAAAGATTTTTATTTATTTATTTGACAGAGATCACAAGTAGGCAGAGAGGCAGGCAGAGAGAGAGAGAGGAGGAAGCAGGCTCCCTGCTGAGCAGAGAACCTGATGTGGGGCTTGATCCCAGGACCCTGGGATCATGACCTGAGCTGAAGGCAAGAGGCTTAACCCACTGAACCACCCAGGTGCCCCAAAAAGGTGTATATTTTTGTTTAAAAAAAAAAGGTATGTATTTTATAAAAGGTGTATACTTTTCTGGTGCAATGGTACATTTTTGTTCTTCTGTTGAGGCTTGCCATGAACTCTACATGGCATCTTTTTTCCATCACAAATACTTCTAACACCATAGGGTCTGCTGGGTCATATGACCCAAGTAGCTGAGTTGCTTACACAATAGTCTAGATCTGCTGCAAAGCATTTTCCTGCTCTAAGTCTCACTTGAGACAGCAGCCTTACATATCATGTAGTGTGTGGATTGGAAGAATATTTCTACGTATGGTGTATGCTGCCTCCAGAACCTAAAAAGTCCTATCAGACATTATCCTTTGTGGTAGGAGGTACAGGTTGAAATAATTTGCCTTTTTTTTTTTTAACTTTGGAGGGGATATCCCAGACCATTGGACTCAAAAATGTCCCTGATATGGCAGCATCCTGAATTTACAATAGGGTTTGTACCTTACTCTCATACATATATCTTACAAAAGCCTCCAAGATACTTGCCACTGCTTGCTCATCCAATTAACATGATGTCGTGGATATAGTAGATCATTGTGATTTCCTGCGGGATGTCCAGCCAGTCTCTTTGGACTGTATTATGATAGACAGCAGGAGAGTTAACTTAGCCCTGGGAAGGCTGAAAATGCATATGATTGCTCTTCTTCCATGAGTGGGAAATCTTTCTGATCCTTTTCCTGAAAGGAATGGAAAAGAATGCATTTACCAGATCAAAGGCTGCATGCTATGCACTTGGGGCTGCGTTTAGCAAAGATGGTGCACCATTGGGCAGCTGCAAGTAAGGCCACTACTTGCTTGAGTTTACAAGTGCTCACCGTCACCTTCCAGGACCTGTTATTTAGGAGCTAGATGAGTGAATTAGATGGGAATAGGATGGAGACCATACATCCTTTCTATTTTAAGAGTGGCACTGATCTCTGCCATTCTTCCTGGGATGCGATATTGTTTTTGACTTACTATCCTTGGCTAGAATGGGAAGGTGGTATCAGGGATTTCTCACTTGGCCTCTACCATGGTGATAGTCCTTATTATAGACCAAGGAGCCCATTGGAGGTTGTAGCAACAACAATGTATGTCTCTTCCTATCATACATTTGGTGCTGGAAGAATGACATTGGTTGGGTCTAGGGTCTCAGTGAACCCACTGTGAATCAGATGTGAATCAAGACAGGACATCACTTATTTCCTGGTCCCTATATGTCCTTTTTTAAAGGTCGGGGGCATGATACCTCTTGTTCCTTGAGTATCAATGTCAGTTCAGATCCTATATTTGAAAGTCACTGCAATGTAAGAGGATTTTTCTTTCTCAAGTATAGGGTTGTCTATGTCAATGACTGTAGATGCCTTTGGAGAAAAGCTGGGGGGATTATGACCATATATACCTGCCGTGGTATGGCAGGACTCTTTCTCATGGTAACCTGGCTTCTCCTTCAATCAGCAGTTTCTGGCTTTGAGAACTGGTTCAGCTCCAGAAATAGGCTGAGGAACAGTGACTTTATTAGGCTGCAACATGTCTACTCTTGGCCTTCTGATAATCTATCCTTGATTTCTTTTGGTTGTGCCGATTGTGCATTAACCTGTTAGTTGCTCATCTATCTTCCCCCCTGGGAATGTCTTATTCTATTAATAATTTCCTTAACTTTCTTTGGATCATGTTCTCCCAGTTGCCCCTGCAGTTTTGCTTTTCATTACAATGATTGCACCATTCTGCTTCCGATGGTGAAGCATCTATTCAAGACCTTATCATCCCCATTATGGGCAAGGAGTCATTTCTATAACAACATCTCCTACCCCTGTCTGGTCTTCATAGATGTGTCACTGGTGAGTATTTAGTGATGCTGGGGCCACCACACTACATTATTCCTTATTTTGTTGGTAAATGCAGCGCCCTCTGGGCTCTCCATGGAACATGGAACATGGTGGGTATTTCACCTTTCCATGGTGTATCCACTCAAGCATGAAAGTGTCTACGAGTGTTCCCTCCTCTACCATTTGCGGCAACAGCTCTGGCATATCTCCTTCACTTTGTACTGTCCACAACTTCCTCCAAGCTTATAAGATCCATTCTAGTAAGACATTAGTGCCATCTCCCAAGGCTCCTTGCCTGGGTGTTCAATCTGATCATGGAAGAGCACTCTCATATCAGTATATTCTCCTTTATCTAACTCTATAGTCCACCCTCCTCCATTCAGAAACCTCAGGATCTAGTTCCATGATGTTCTCTTGGCTCCTGTCAGTGTGATAGGCAAGACCCTGCAGCACCTTCAGGGTACAGTCCTTTCCTCTCCTCAGTACACCTAGCACCCAGGCCCAGCTGTGACTTGACCCTAGTTTTTGGTGATGGCCATGGGGAGGGGAGGGGTCAATCCTACCTTACAAGATCAGGGCCTCTGCACCATCTTTAAGCAAAGGGAAGCATCCTTAAAAGGAAGGAGGGGCCACGTCTGTGGGGCCAGAGGGTTCAGGAAGATCTAGGGTTTCAAGATTCTTGAGCACCCTAACCCCATCGTAAGTGCCAAGGTCCCACTCCTAAACAACTGAGTTGCTAATTTTGGCATAAGCAAATTTGTCAGAGTCAGTTGGGGAGTTCACTTTCCTTGGAGTGCTGTTATGTTTATGAGTAAGTCCTGGGCTCGATCCTGGGTTTTTCATGCCCTCTTGCTGCAGGACTTGACAGCTGTATACCTCATCATAAGCCGGTAATTAATTCCCTTCAGCCTCTTACTATCTTTCTCTGGTGCATTTATTGCATTCAGCGAGAGACATTGAATCTCCCTCAAATGCCTGAGAGATTGCAGCAACCAGTGTGTTCCCTTCTGCCAGTTTCCTACCCTGACTCACCCTCTATGAGAATGTTAACACTTCCTCACGCCAGGTGCGTGTGTACTCCAACTGTCCCCAGTGATAGGTCCTCATTGCCATCTGGCCAAGTAGGGTGATCCAGCTCCAAAATCCCAATTTGGAGTGCCTGTTCTTGGACCACCTCTGTTACAAGTAGGTTTCCAGAGAAACAGACTCTGAGATGAGAGATTTGCATGCACATGGCTCATGGGGAGTGCTCTCAGGACTGGTAAGTCTGAGGGACTGTGGGAAGCAGGCTGGGGTGGAAGAGAAGGTGGGCTGTAGTACAGATGCATCACAAGCCCCAAAGGACCATAAGGGGAGGGTTGGCTGGAGCTGGGGAAGCCCTACGGATTTGTGCTGAGCTGAGACAATGAGGCTGGATGTCTACACTCCTGCATGGATCTGTCATTGGAGGTAGGCTTCCCCAGGGAGGGCATTTAAGCTTGGGCAAGGCAGCTCCCTTAGACTGAAACCCATTCTCAGAGAAGAACTCAGCTATGAGCCATTAGCACCCAACCCTCCCAGGAAATGGGACAGCGAGTGTCTCCTTATGGAAGGGGGTCCAGGCCGCACACCAAAGCACTCACTACGGAGAAGTATGGTTTCTATTTCCCTCTATTACGACAGTGCTGTAATGACCGTCTCTGCCGTCTCTGTCCCGTGCACAGGCATGAGAAACACTTCTCTGCCTGTTTCACCTCATTCAGCATGAACAGAGTGTGATAATGTGCCCATGATGTCGGAGTAAACAAGACAGAGTTGAGAGCTCTGGAGTAGCCTGATTTTGCTGCCGTGGGCAGGGAGCTCAGACTGCCTCAGTTAGCCTCTCCCCTGTGATTGCCCCCAGACCAGAAAGGATCAACATTTCCACCCTACACGAAAGGGCTGGAACTCTCTGTCTGGTACATATGTACCTGGGTGGGGACCCACTTGGGGGTCGGGTATGTACATCGCCAAACTTTCTACATTTTGGCATTTGGTTTACAAAACTTGAAAGAGAGGCCATTTCCCCTCATTTGGACTTCAACATTGTGCCTAAGCTGATGGGTATTGAAAGAGCCTCTCATCACCACATTCCCTCCCCCGCTCACCAGCGTGGCTGTGTATCTCTTCGCCCATTGCTTGGCCACTTGCTTCCCTCTGTTCTGACTTGCCCACTCATGTCCATCGCCCCTGATCCTGCTGGATCTTTGGTCTTTTCTTTATGGATGTGGGCGGCAGGGGGAGGTCACTGCTTCATTCCCTGGCTGACTCTCGTCACAGCCCCCCAACCAAGAGAGTCTCTGATGTGCTGCATCTTTACGTCTGGGGAGGGACATCTGGTTGCCTGAGAGAGAGTTCAAGTTACATGCTTGCCCCTTCACAGCCAGCGAGTCTAAGAAAGCCAACCCCTGACATTTCCAGCTCCTCCTTCTGCAGTTGAAGGTGGGCTCAGCTTGTCACCGAGTCCCGGGAGGTGAGGTGTTCCTCAGAAAGGCGTCAGATTTGGGAAGCCCTCCTTCAAGAACGACAGACACCTATCCCAGTGTTAGCAGTTCTGTACCGCAAGGTTATGGAGACTTAGGGAAAAGTGCGCAGCAGGTACTCATCATCCGCTGTGGGGATGCCAGATAAAGTGCATTTGCATCATGTGGCATGTAACTCGTGCAAATGCTCCACTCCCTCTCAGCTTCGTGTTCCTTGTTTGCAGGAGAGAAAGCTAACAGTTCATCTGGACCAGGTGGGTTTGTTCCCCCAGCAATGATACTGCTCCCAGGGGGAGAACAGGAAGATGTGGGGCTTTGTGTCTGCTGTTCCCTTTGTGGAGCTCAGTGCCTCTCCCACTGCCCTGAAGGCTTTTAAAGATAGGCATTTTGATATACCCCAGACTCCCGACCGCATTCGAGCCCATCATCTGATGTTCAGCCAATGGTATAGTGATCTATGGCCAAGTTGGAGGGAAAAACCCGTCCGGGCTGGATACATTAATAGTCTGAGCTATCCCGTACTTTGAGATTTAGAAGATTTTCTTTCCTTTTCTCTTCCTTTCCTTTCCTTTCTCTCTCTCTCCTTTTTTTCTTTCTTTCTTTTTTCCCTTCCTCCCTTCCTTCCTTTCTCTCTCTCTCTCTCTTTTTAGAGAAAGAGTGAGAGGGAGCAGGGGAAGAGGGGCAGAAGGAGAGAGAGAATCTCAAGCAGATTCCGAACCTGGCGCAGAGCCCAACTTAGGGCTTGATCTTACAACCCTGAGACCATGACCTGAGCAGAAATCAAGAGTTGGGATGCGTCCTCGACTGAGCCACCCAGGCGTCTCTAGAAAATTTTCAAGGTTGATCATTGACACTCTGGAATTTACCTCGTGCCTGAAGACTTCGGAATCGACTTGCTTTCAAAAGACAACCCCTGAAAACAAGTGGAGGTCTCATCTCAGGTGCTGCGTGGGATGGACGGATGTCCATAGTCTGGAGGACTGCAAGCAAGCCATGTCTGCTGGGAGGGCCGGAGCGGGGAGTGGGCGGCAGGGGCTGGGGATCTCTGAGAAGCCCAAAGACTGTCTGCTCTTCCGCCTATAGAATATTTTCCCTGTTCCCTTCAGCAGCACCCAGCTCTGCCCCTCAGGGTTGAGGGGCAAGGAGGCCCTCTGTTAGCCCAAAGGTTATGTCAGTTGGTATTCCAGAACATAAATGTGTCCTGTCCCCTGTGGGTTGGAGGAGGTGGGAGCTTCCAGAGCTTGGAGACTCAGAGGGTGAGTGATGCAATTGGGGTGGGGTCCTGCTAGGCTGAAAGACAACCATCAGCCTGAAGAGTTCCCTGGGTCAGCCTGCCCTTGGGGACCGGTCGCTGCCAGTCTCTTGCTGTGGGTCTGCTTGGCGTCCTAGGGCATCTCTGCTGCCAAGGCCTACAGAGAACGTCAAGCTCTTTCCTTGTTCAAGTGGGCCAACCTGGGGCCTGGCAAGGGTGGAGGACCCTAGGGGCAAGCTGGAGCCTGGAACCCGGATCTCCTGACCCCAGGCAGACCCCAGCACACCTTCTCAGCAGCGTGTGGCACTCTTGGGTCCCTCTCCTACCCGGCTCCCAGTGCAGAGACTCCCCTGGGCCCAGGACGGTACTCCAGGACTTCCTGCTTGGGGCTCCCGCTGCAGCCGGCTAGATAAGCAAGGGGGGGAGCAGTGTGCCCCCACCTGATCATTCTGGGGACAGACCTTGGGTTAGGAGTTCCTAGATTCCAGTCCCCGCTCAGTCTGACAGGGAGAGAAGAGGGCATTTTTGACTGGTACATTAGTACATACGTGCTGTGCACACGCGCGCACGCGCGCACACACACACACACACACACACACTTCTGTTTGGCCTGGGTGTGGCTTATTTGGTAGGAAGAGGGAGCCAGAAAAGACAGGAAGATTAGCTGCAAAATGACTGTTTCTCTGAGCTCTCTTGAGCTCTGGATTTCGGGGGGAGCTAGATGTGGAGGGGAGCAAGCGGATGAGGCCACAAAGGGGGATTTCATGAGACTGGATGCTCCCCTAAGGCTTCAGGCCCGCAGGACTCAGGGTGTCACCAGGCTGAGGAAAGGGGCTCCCCGACCTCTGCTCAGAGCCCCGCCCCACTGGGGGATCGGGAGGAGCATAAAGGGGGCATCCTGGGCTACCTTCTCGCAGTAGGCAGCTCCGGTGGCTTGGTGGGCCTGCGCTGGAGGGCGCGATGGGCGGGGCCGCACAGCCCACGGCTGATGGGCCACATGTTTATGGGGCCGGGGGACCGCACCTGTATCAGAGGGTCAGGAACAGAGCTGGCGAAGCGGTGGCGGCGCACCACAGGCTCTGCTGACTGCCTCCTGCGGACACTGGGGACACTGTGCCCGCAGGAGGGGTTCCTTTTTGTGGGGCATGGTGTCACAGATGCCGTTCATGAGGGGCTGCGGGGCGGGGCGATCGGGTTCTGAGCGAGGAGCTGGGTTTACTCACAGGCTCCAGCTGTGAGCTCCCTCGGGAGCCATCTCCTGGCTTCTCGCTTCTGAGCAAGGGGGTGCTACCAGACCCCGGTCACCCCCGGCGGGCTTTGCTCTGGGGCTTCCTGCGGGGCTGGTAGAGCTCTCGTGAAGCGGGACTGGGGTCCTGCGTCCCCCTCCCGCCTTTCCTTCCGCAGTTTGTCCTCCTAACGAAGCTTTTCGGGTAAGTTCTATTCAAATACAGTTTGCAGACCATACCAGCTGTCTCTTTACAGCATACGACTCACTGGGTTATAGTATGTTTACCGAGTTGTGCCATGGTCACTATGGTTAATTTTAGAACATTTTCATTGCTCCCCAAAGAAATCCCACACTCATGAACAGAAAGGACTCATGTACTTCGTCTCTGTAGATTTGCCTATTCTTGGCATTTCATGGCTTCTTTCACTTAACCTTTCTGAGGTTCATCCTTGTTGAAGCCTGTATGAGTCCTTCATCCCTTTCTCTGGCCAAGTAATATTCCATCACAAGGCTATGCCACACTATTTAAAAAATATATTTTATTTATTTCTTTGACAGAGAGAGACAGAGTAAGAGAGCACAAGCAGGGGGAGCAGCAGAGGGAGAGGGAGAAACAGGCTCCCCACTGAGCTGAGCAGAGAGCCCGATGCGGGACTCGATCCCAGGACTCTAGAATCACGACTGGAGCTGAAAGCAGATGCTTAAAATGACTGAGCCACCCAGGCGCCCCTCTGCCACACTTTCTCTATCCGTTCACCAGTCTCTGGACATTTGTATCATTCTACTTTTTTTTTTTTTTCACTTTTGAAGAACATGACACACAGGTACAAGTTTTATTTCTCAAAGAGGAGGATTACTAGCTAGTATGGTAACTCTTAACCTTTTGAGACACGCCCCCCCCACCAGACTCTTTTCCATCCAAAGCATCTTCTGTTCCCACTGGCCGTGCAGGAGGTTTCCAATTTCTGTACCTGCTCGCCTACACGTGTTACTGTTTGTCTTCTGCATTCTGGCCCTCTTCCTGGGTGACATGTGGTATCTTACTTGTCACTTGTGGTTCAGATTTGCATCTCCCTGAAAGTTAATAATGTTGAGCGTATTTTTATGGGCTTCCTGATCCAAAGAAAATTCTGTGTTCCTAACCTCATCTCAGCCCTGCTTTCCGGAGAACCCAGCTCGCTCATAACAGGAGGGGGATCATATCGGGTGAGGTGTGGAGGAGGAGCCCGCGTCCCTCTCTTCCTCTGTTCCTCTCTGTTTCTTGGTATGTCATCACTCCCTTCTTTTTGACCACTGTTTCTGGAACACACTGGTCATGCCCAGAGTGTTTGCAATTCTTTTTCCCAATTAGAAGCACAAAAATATTAGCAGGACACCACCCCAGGGCAACTGCCCCATAACAGGATACGTTTTCTTTCCATGGGGCTTTCCGGAGACCGTCTGTCCAGCTTAGTTGGACCTGCAGCCCTCGGTTGACCCATGATTATCTTCTGGCCCTCAGAGATTCTGCATTATCCCCGTCTTCTATTGTCCTTTTGGTTTTTTTCTCCCCTCTCCTAATGATCTCCTCTGTGCCAGTCTTGTCTCTCCAACCAAGAAGTGTGATCTCGGAGAGGGCAGGGCTGATGGCCCTCTCTTGTCCCTCCCTCTATACCAGCGCCAGGCTGGAACTTGGTAGAGACTTGCCAGTGACAAGAAAGTTTGTGGTAGTGGGAGCTAGGATCAAGTCTGTTGGCCCGTGAGTTGTAGGAGGCTAGGGTCCCCTCCGGCTTGCTCCCCGAGTGCCCAGATGGTGATGTGCATATGACAGCCTATGGTGTAATAAAGAACTATCTGGTCTTTGGTTCCGGGCACAGAGCTCCTAAAACCCTTGTTATTCCCTGAGTGACTGGAGTGTCTTTTCCTAATGAGCCCATTTGACCACACCTGAGTTTATGCTAATGAGGTGACCCAGGTGGGGCCTCTAAAAGATTATGGATGGGGGCTGGTCTCCAGAAACACCAGAGAGTGATTAGAGTTGGGAACTTTCAGTCCTACCCTGGTCCTCTGAGGAGAGAGCTGCAGGTTGGTTTATAAAAACTCTTGTACTATGGTGCAGCTGGGTGGCTCAGTGTGTTAGGCCGCTGCCTTCGGCTCAGGTCATGATCTCAGAGTCCTGGGATCGAGTCCCGCATCGGGCTCTCTGCTCAGCGGGGAGCCTGCTTCCCTCTCTCTCTCTCTGCCTGCCTCTCCATCTACTTGTGATTTCTGTCAAATAAATAAATAAAATCTTTAAAAAAAAAAAAACTCTTGTACGAGGACATTCAAAGGGCTTTGGGGCTGGGGGACACATTGAACAGCTGGGAGGGTGAGTGCGCCCCAGCCGGGGGTGGGGGGGAGTGCCTGGAAGTTCCGTGCCTGTCTCCCCTCCCACACCTTGCCCTGTACATCTCTTGCATTTGGCTGTTTCTGATTGCATCCTTTAAAATAAGCCAGTGACCAAGGGGCGCCTGGGTGGTGCATTGGGTTGAGTGACTCTTGGTTTTGACTCAGTGATTTGGTTTTGGTCATGATCTCAGGGTTGTGAGATCGAGCACCGTGCCAGGCCCAGTGCTTGGCGTGGAATCCGCTTGAGATTCTCTCTCCCTCTGCCCCTCCAGCTCGTGCTCTCTCTCTCTCTCTCTCTCTCTTTCTAAATAAATAAATAAATCTTAAATAAAATAAAATAAACCAGTGATCCAAAGTCAAGTCCTCTCCTGATTTCTAAGAATTCTGGAACCCAAGGAAGGGGTTGTGGGAACTGCTGACTTTTAGTGGCTGGAGCAGAAATGTGGGTCACCAGAGGGACATCTGAAGGGAGGGCAGTCCTGTGGGACTAAGCCGTTAGCCTGTTGAGTCTGGTGCTAAGTCCGGGTTGTTAGAGTCCGAATGAAATGGGATTGTTGGACACCCGCTTGGTGTCAGAGAATTGGTGTCAGAGAAAACCACATACAAGCCCTCAATGAAAATTTGTTGAATGGACAAAGAGTAATGGCCAACATAATTTAAGCATTATATCCCGTGTCTTTGGCTGAATGCTTTACATTCGCTCATTCAAGAAAACACTTTGAAGTGCTCCTGCTATGTGCTTAGCTTGGTATTTGGGGACAGCTGTGAATAATTAAGTCAATTCAACAAATATATATATATTTTTTAGCACCTACCACTTGCTGTATATGGTGCTGGGTGCTGGGAATAGAGCTCTGAGTGATTCAGGTCTACACAGCCCATAGCTACGGAGTCCCTATCAGGTGCTCCTCCAGGCCCAGAGGATACAGCAGTGACCAAACAGTCAAAATTCTTACCCTGGGTGTATTTTGCAGAAGCCCTAGGAGGTAAGACCTCTGATCGTGTTCATTTCACACTTGAGGAAATGGAGGCTCAGAGAGGTTGATTGTCTTTCAAAAGGTCACACAGCCAGAACAGTGAGGCTAGACCCAAGCCCCAGCCCATCTGACACCAAGCTTAGCTTCTCACTGGCTGAGACTGAATGTTAATGCTGAGGAGAGTCCTGGGGCCCACCTTGCCAAGTGCTTTGGGGCTCCCACATCCTCCTCGAAAGTCTCCCCTTCTGGGCCCCCTGGCCCTGCTCCCACCTCTCCAACACACAGAATTCCAACCATGGCTGGCGGGGCTCCTGAGTGACACCCCTGAGTGCCGTAATGTGTTTTTGTGCACAAAACCTCGTGTTCAGCAAATTGCTGTGACCAAGACCCTATCCAGTTACCTGCTGCATCAGAGGTATTCTCTGTGGTGATGCCAAACAAAGCAGAGAATAAAACCTCGAAGAATTTTAACCATTAGCTAGAAAAAGCACGGCCGTGGCAGACCCTGGCGGGGGCTGCCGACCAAAAACCAGATACAAAGCAAACAAAAAAGGCTCCTCCCACGTGTGGGCTGAGGCCTTTCCCAGTGGGTTGGTGGCCCCCGCCCTGCCGTCACGTTGTCGGAGCCATCGGCCACCTGCCTCTGGTTGCTGGCTGGCTGGAGGCAGGTGGTACCGGGGTTTCTGGGCACTGGTGAGGTCAGCCTCTCAGGGCTGGGTGGGCTCCACTGGGATGACGGCCGAGCACGACAGCTCCCCAGGGTGGCTTTCAAGCTATACCCCGCCAGTCCTGTCCCCTGCCTTGGCCACTTGTGGGTGACAACTTTGCTGAGCTGCACTGGGGAAGGTAATGCCCGTTTCACTTGTGAGGATGATGGCAGGTTATGCAAGCAAAGAGAATGGGGTGTGGCCCCCTGGGCTGTCACCTACAAGTCAGACATCTACCCCCACACTTCTTTGGGAGCACCTGCTAGGCCTTGCCAGGTGTACACTGATGAGGTGGGCGAATGGGGGTTCCAGCCATGATGAAGCTTACGGTCCAGCAGCGGGGCTGGGCGGCATGGTCACAGGTGACATTCACACTAGGTCTATGACAGAAGGCTGCCACTGAGTGGGAAGTCAGAGAAAGTCACGCTGAGAGATTCTGGGGGTGCCTGAGCTGAGACCTGGACAATGAGGAAGTTATGAGGGTGTAGAGGGAACAGCACTTCGGGAGGCCTAGTGGCAGGAGGAAACCCGATGATCCCAAGGACCCGAGATAAGCGCTAGGAGGCGGGAATGCGGAGTGACAGGGAACTGGAAGATAGGGCTGGAGAGCTGAGCAGGGGACCAGGTCTTGGAGGGCTTTGGAGGTCAAGTGAAAGGGGTTTTTCTTCTCATGTAAGAGAAACAGGAAGCATTACTGTGCTGCAGTCAGTGGTGACTTGATGGGATTGACATCCTGACAAAGCTCGCTTGGTGGCGAGGTGGAACCTGGGGCTCGGGCAAAGGGCAGGGCGAGAGGCCAGAAGGCTGGCCAGGGGGTCTTCCTGGTGGTCCAGATGAGTCAGGATGGTGGTCTGGGCTAGGATGGTTACTCTCCAGGTGCCAGGTGGGGTCATGCGAAGTCTCCCACAGACAGACCTGCTGCTGTTCCTGCCTGGATACTGTGGGGACCTGGGGTCTGACCCTCTCCCCCCTGCACTCACAGCTGGCCTCTCCCTGCCAGAAGCCAGTCCTGGTGTACTTGGTAGTTTGGTACAGTGGCTTTAGACTTGATTCTGGAGTCGGACAGACCTAGGTTTGGGGCCAGATTACAACTCGCACCTGGGGCCAGTTACTCACCTCTCTGTACCTGCTTCCTCATCAGTGGAATGTAGGGGGCACCTAACTCTCAGGTCATAGCGAGGATTCCAGTGAGTTATCCCCATACAGCCCACAGCAAGTGCTCAGTAAGTATTGGGTCTTATTATTATTACTAGCTGTAAATCGGGAATAATGATCACAGGGCTACTGAGAAGACTGTGCCCGTTGCAGTGCCTGGCACATGGTCCATGCTCAGAAGGTCAATGTCATTGACACTTACACCGGCACTAAATCAGAAACGGCTTCGGCCTCTGCTACTGTGATCTCTTCTGTCAGCTCTGGATACACATACCACAGGGTGGGAGGGAGCCATTGAAAAGGATGCTGTAGGAGAACAAGGTGGGGACTTGGTTATCCTGTAATGTTAAGTGGGGGGAGAAAAAACAAACAAACAACCGGGATTAAAACTTGCTGTGGTCCAAATCCCTAGAAAAACTCAATGTTGAAATCCTAGCCCCCAGAGGTGATGGTATTGGGGGAAGTGCTTGGGTCATGAGGGCGGAGGCCTCATGAATGGGATTAGTGCCCTCATAAAAGGGACCCTAGAGACATCCTGCGTCCCTTCCATCGTGTGAGGTCTCGGGGAGGTCTCAGCTAACTCATCCCAGGAACCAGGAAGCAAGCCTTCATCAAATCACGGCCGTGCAGGCTCCTGGAGCTTAGACTTCCCAGCTTCCAGAGCCGTGAGCAATCCGTTCCTGTTGTTTATATGTTATCCTCGTGTTCCTAAGTGGTGTTTTGTTGTAGCAGCTCGAGCTGACTAAAACAGAACTGTTCAGGGGGTAGCTGAGAGTGTGGTGATTTTTATTTCTTGTTTTGACTTCCCATCATCAAAAAAAAATTTCAATTATGAACATGTGTTTATTTGTGAGCCCGAGAAACTATGACGATAGGACGCTTACAAAGAGTTTTCAATGACAAGAGAACATACTTGTCATCCATTGTGAAATTTAAAAAAGAAATTAGATCACAAAATTGTTTGCACTGTTTTGGCTCACCTGCAGAAAGCGAAAGACCCAGAAGGGAATAAATCTGCCATGATATCATTGTTTGCGATCTTGGTGTGAGGGTGTGGTGATTTTATTTTATTTTTAATGATTTTATTTATCTATTTGAGAGAGAGAGAGAAGGACCAGCAGAAGGGGAAGAGGGAGAGGGAGAAAGAGACTCTCTGCTGAGCAGGGAGACCGACATGGGGCTCTATCCCAGGACTCTGGGATCATGACCTTAACCCAAGACAGATGCTTAACTGACTGATCCACCCATGGGCCCTGAGTGTGGTTATTTTAAAATAAAGTCTTGGATCCTTTGACCTTCTTCCCACTGAGAATTAGAGCTTATGGCACACTCTCCCTTGAATCTGCATAGGTTTTGGACTGCTGTGGCACTAGAATATGGCAGAACCCATCCTATGTAACTTATTTAAAGTAATCTCTACACCCAATGCCAGGCTTGAACTCACCACCTTGAGATCAAGAGTTGCATGCTCTATACCAACTGAGTTGGCCAGGTGTCCCTTACTTTGTAATTTCTAAGACCAGGTCATAAAATGCCATGGAGCAGGGAGCCTGGGTGGCTCATTTGGTTGAGTATCTGACTCTTGATTTTGGCTCAGGTCATGATCTTGGGGTCCTGGGATTAAGCCCCATGTTGGGCTCCCCACTCAGTGGAGACTCTGCTTGTCTCCCTCTCCCTCTGCCCTCCCCCTGCTCTCTCTCTCAAATAAATAAATCTTAAAAAAGAAAAAAAAAGGCCATGGAGCTTCCTTCACTTACTAGAACGTTCTGTCTTGGAGCCCTGAGCCTTTAGGTAAGAAGTCCAACTCCTCTGAGGCCCCCATATTGTGGGGAAGCGTAAGCCACATGATGAAGCCATGAGCAGGCACTGAGGTCAACAGTCTCAGCTGATTCATCCCATCTCAGGAGACAGACATGTGAATGAAGAAGCTTCTAGATGGTTCTAGCCCCTAGCTGATTGAGTCTTCCTAGCTGAGGCTTCACACATCACGGAGCAGAGACAGGCCATCCCCGCTGTGCCCTGTTCAGTGTCTGCGAGCCCGATTATGTGGTCGTTCTCTGCCGGTCAATTTGGGTGGATTGTTATATAGTGATACGTAATCAGAACAGGGGAGTATGGGAAATTTTTATCCTTTTAACTCTACTTTTCTAGAACCTTGATGTTTTTATTGTGAGCATATGTTTTTATTATTAAGGAAATAAAAGGAATTTTTTGTTGAGTGAATAAAGGGAACATATAAGGAAACAAAATGAATTAAAGGAAAGGGAAGAGAAAAAGAGGCAGGGAGAGAGGAGGCAGGGACTGTTTTTGTGGGAAGGCCTTGACTGCATCCCTCTCAGGAATCATGGAACTCCTATAAACTTCCCTCGAAGGCCCATTCCTTGAACTACTCTGTCCTTGGACCATGACTGAAGGACACAGTGGTAAATGGCTCAGAGTCAGACAGCTTGGCTGTGTGTCTCTGTGCAATTCACTCAACCTCTCTGAGCCACATTTCCTCCCCTGCTTCCTGGGGTATTCTTGGACACAGCCGGAATGTGGAAAGAGCAAGATTTAAATCCGGGGCTGTCTGACACCTGCCAGGGCAATTCTCTTCTTTCATTAAGGGGGTCCAGAAAAAGGCCTTGGGGGACAATTGGGAGGAGAAAGCTGTTCCCAGCCAGCCCCTTCTTGGGAACCCTCTGTGCAGGCTGGGGCCAGGGTATGAGGTACAAAGCAGGGGGACTGGGGGCCCAGGCAGAGGCCAGGGTTGCTCCAGTCCCTTCAGGAAGCTAAGCGATCCCTCCCATAAACCTTTCACCCCTGCATGCTCTGAATGGAGCCATTCAGAGGAGGAAACCTGACCGGCTGATGTTTTATGCATGGTCCAGCCCTGCCAGCAGCAGCAGGCCCCTTGGGAGGTATTATTTTTAGCCAGAGCATGTGGGGGGGGGGCTTGAAAGAAGCAGGCTGGTCCCACCTGTCCAGCTACCTCACCCAAGGACCCCTTCCCTTGCTGGGTGGCCCCAAGCAATGTTAACACAGTCTGTGCCCAGCACCGGGGAGGGCGGGCCCCCGAGTCAGGCAGCTGCTGGGGGTGTGGGAGCCTCATCCTTCCAGGCAGTCCGTTGTGTAGTCAAGTAAAGCCGCTGGCCACCTCCGACACCCGTGTGGCCACTTCCCCCCGGGGAGCTCCCCTTCTAGGTACTGGCTGTGAGGAAGGCTGATCCCAGGGCAGGAGGTCAAGCTGGTTTCTGAGGCTCCGTGAGAGAGGATATAATCTTTGTCAGTCTTTTGAAATTCTTCTGTTACTGCAAAACCTCATCGGGCTGCTGGGGGTGTCAACTTCCATCACTCCCAACCCCCTCCGGGGTAGCATCCCCAGCAGGCAGGTGTCCGCTGCAGGGTAGGTGGGCGTCGGATCCTAGGTCATTAACATCTTCTTCTGTTGGGTGTCTGCCAGGTTCCCTACCCCTCCTGCCTTGCTTCTAACTGAGCTTTCAGCAGCAGGGGGCTAACGTTTACTGAGCGCTTACTCTGTGCCCGGTGCTTTCTGGTCCATCACTACTTTTTCCTCTTCTTCCACTTCTTCTCCTTCTCCTCCACCTTCTCCTCTTCCTCCTTCTCCTCCTCCTGCTCCTCCTTCTTCTTTCTCCCTTTTCTTTCTCCTTCTTCTTCTTCTTCTTTTTTAAAGATTTTGTTTATTTATTTTAGAGAGAGGGAGGCGTTGACTAGATAAGAAGGCATTGACTAGATAAGACCCGTCAGAGCTGAGAGACCCAACAGAGCAAGATGAGATGGCCAGGAGCTTCAAACAGCTGGAAGCTTCTACCACCCCAGGACTGGAGGCAGAAAGATGAGCTGGCCTTGCCAAGAGCCCAGGAGCTGAGGGCGGGGGCTAGAATCTAGGCGGGGGCTATCTGGTGGGAGTAGGACCATAGACCCCACACCAGAGGGTTTTTGTTGGAGACACTACAAGAAACACCGAGATGTTGGGAGGGGTGCTAGAAATCCCTCAGCTTTTCCCTCCTCTCACTCTCTGCCATGCCTCCCATTGGGCAAACCAAACTAGAAGTCTGGTGGCAAAGGAGTCTGGGAAATGTAGTTCCTGGACTACGGGGGCAGAGCAGGAGAAGGGCGGGGATAGGCTCTGGGATCAACAGTTAGTGAGCGGGCCAAGTTTAATATGATGGAGGACGGGATTAAGGCCGTCACAGCAACCACTGGCTAAGCTGTTCCGCGCTTACCAGCTGCTCCACGTGCGGTAACAGCTTTCCCCTGGGGTAACCCTTTTTACAGATGAGGACCCTGAGGCCCAAAGTAATGAAGTGTCTCAGCCAGGAAGTGGGAAGAAATGGCTTAAATGCAGGCCTTGTGCTGGGTGGGACTCTGCCCTCCTCCTTGCGGCGGACGCCCCCAGGGCTGGTCTCCTGCTGGGCTTGGGAGCTTGCGCCCTGGGCACAGGGACCCCTGCGTCAATATAGGCAGACCCTGGGGCACTGTTCTGTTCCTTGGTGGTAGTTCCACCCCATCCCTCTGGCTTCAGAGCGCATGCCCTTCGAGCACAGGGAGCCCTGCCCCTGTCCAAGGTGCTCCCTGGAATTCCTTCTCTAGGCCGCTGCTGGGATCCCCGCGGCCCTCTCTAGCTCATTAACTCTGCCCGGATGGCCAGACTGGCCTGGCTCAGGCATGACCCGCACGCCCAATTAGAGGAATTCAAAACACCGTTTATTTATCAATGACTTAAGCTCATTTGATCATGAAGGATGGAGTCCAAACTGTTCTCCGAAGCCCCTGCCGTCCCTCAGCTGTGCCAAATCCGCCTTTGATCTGCTAATCCTGAGTTTATAAGGTTAGGAGATAAGTGGGCGGAACGAAATTCTTTTCTCTTTTGGCCCATCTAAGAGGCATGAAACCCCCAAACATCATAGACCTCCTGGGCCCCAACCTTGTCCCTGGGATCACTCAGATGGGTGTGTGAATGGGGAGCTGGTGTCCTGGGGCACATGAGGTATTGGGGGCAGCAGGCACTCCCCCACTGGATCTGCGGCTTCTTCCTCTTCCTCCCCCTCTTCCTCCTCCATCCCCCCTTCCCCTTCCTCCTTCTGTCCCTCCTTCTGCACCGCCCTCTTCACACTGACCTGGGGCTTGGAAAACCCAGGAAACCAGTCCAGCCAGTGACCTCACCAAATTGCTGGGACCTGCTCCCCCTTGTCCCCTTTTCCTTTTATACACAAATCTGCCCTTCCATCTGGAGCTCTCCTGCCTGGTACTGACCCTGGGGAGGCGACAGAGACCTTGTCCCTAGAAGAGGGATAAGACTTCAGGTCAAGTGAGCCCAAGCCAGATTTATGGTGCTCTTGCGGCGAGCACCCACAGGGGGTGTTTATAATTCAGTGCATGGGAGAGCATGAGAGATTTGTAGTCAGGCGGTTGTGGTGGAAATCCTAGCTCCAGCCAGTTATGTGACTTTTGGGCAACTGGTTAACTTTTCTGAGTTTCCACTTTTTTATTCATAAAATGAAGGATAATGATGGTATACACCAACATTTTTGTGGTCCTCTGTAATAATTTGGACAGCCTGCACCTGCGTAGGATTTCCCACTCATGCATTTGGTGGTGGGTCTGTGGCTGCTGTCCACCCCCACAGACCCTAGAGCCCGATTGCGTGGCACTTGCTGGGGGAGACATCCCAGGAAGCAGGATGGAGATCAACATGGCCAGTGCTCTGAGGAAGATGGGGACAGTGGGCAGGGGCTCTTGTGAGCAGCTACAGCTGTGACTCAAGCCACAGACTGAGGGGGGCCACACGAGAGGGGTCGGCTGGTCGGAAGAGGTCACTTCGAGATAGGCAGAGGCAGAAGTCTTGGGAGTCACCGAGAGGCTTGGAATGCAGGCATCCTGATCTATTTCATGTCCTTGAGATGCAAAAAGCCTTCAAGCCAAGGACTGATCCTAGACAGGGGACGGGAGAGGCTGAGGCAGACCAGCCTGCTTTTCTTCCACTGGGGAGCCAGAAAGAGGCAGGCGAGGGCACGGCCACTGCTTTGGCAGTCTGGAGGCTATATCCTCGCCTTCCTACCAGCTCTGAGTCCTGAGCCAAGTCCCCGCGTGGGGAGGACGTCTCCAGGCCTCTTGCCCGCCTCTCCATTTTACAATTGCACACTGGGAGCTCCCGAGTTGAGGCTCTTCGTTATTTACCTTCCAATCACCCGCCTGTCAGCGGAGGGCACTCTCTATCACAGGAACGTAACCTGGATCAGATCCTGTGCTCACATCTTGGAGCCGGAGGGGATGGGCAACCCAGCTCTCCTGAGATTTCTGCAAGTTGTAGGTGCCAACAGTTCCATGATCACTACCTGTTCTGACTCCCCACCTCCCACCTTCCCTCTCACTTGACCTCTCCTCCATGACTGTGTCCTTTCTTGCCCTCGGACCGGCCCCAGAGTGGACCCAACTCTTTCCCCGTGTCCCCCGCAAACACTACTCACACCAGTCATTCTGTGCCATAGCAGACTCAGCTCATATGAGGAAGAAGGTGACCTTATAGACACTGATGCTTTCAAATCCTTATTAGTCATCCTTACTTGGAAAAGCCCCTGAGCTCTTGCCCCCATAGAAGTTTTTCATTGGATAGCATTCTACGCGAGTTCCCGCCACGGCCCTATTTTTCTACAGCTCACCCTTCATCCCTGTTAAACCCATATGTAGGGCGAATTCAGTTTATTGTTGTCTTCCCAGCAAATCTTTGCCTCCACACACAAAGTGCCCCAGTAAGGTGTTTTTCTAAACACATTTTTTCTCTTTAAAGGAGACTTTGGAACGAACTGTTAAATAACTTCCCCCATCCCTCAATGAACTTGTCTGCCAGGGCGTCCCCTCTCTGGGTCCGTCTTCCCTCCTTTGCCCATGGGGATCCCCGTATCTATCTTTACCTCCTGCGCCCCCGTGGTTTTGGATCAAGACAGAATAATGCACCAGGAAACAAAAGGGCCACACAAAGGTTCGAATCCTCCTTGGAACAATGATTCCATGATGATAAAAATCATGCTATAAAAACTTAGGGAGAACCCTGATCTCTTCGGTTTGGATTGCCAAGTGGGAGGTTTTTGACCTTGCTGACAAAATAGCTCTTTGCTCTCCCACCACTGAGATTTCCCAAATGCTGGAAGGATGGCGTGGCCACTCTGGGGTTCCCTGTTCGAGAAGAGAAAAGATGTCCTTTTCCTCTCATTTGGTCCCTCTGTGGGGAGAGGGTCTGAAGGTCTGTTTTGTTCTCTCACTCTCTTTCTTTCTTTTTCTTTTCTTTTCTTTTCTTTTTTTTTTTAACCGTATGCAAATCTTCTTCCTGGCTTCCCTCACAGCTTGATAAGTGATTGGTTCTTGCTTTCAACATCAATAGCAAAGGCATATATTTTTTTTTACTTATGTGCGATTCTGCGTCGGAGTTCTTGGGCACTCAGAGAAAACAATATGGCTGTCCTGCAGGAGGTAGACTGTGTAAATAAATATTAGTTTGGGGAGAAGGAATGAGGAATGATAAAATATTCAGAAAGCGGTCTGTTCTTGAGGGATGTTATTCTGCACAGCCAGGGAGCAGATTAACGACACTGTTTGTGAGGAAGAGAGACCAGCCCCATAAAATATGTATTAGTGGGGATGGTGGTGGGATGGGTGGAGGGGTTTGGGGTTGGACATGCAGGCACCGGCCTCAGAATCTGATGACCAGCCTTGGTCTCCCTCATCCCAGCTCCCAGCAGCGGGTTCCAGGGCCGTGGAGGGCGAAAGCTGCCATGTGGGGCAGGGGATGGGGTTGAGGTGGGGGTGGGGTGGGGGTGGGGAGATGGGTGCTGACCATACCCATGTACCAAAGGGGACCAGATGGGGTCCTGTGGTAGGACGACTAGGTGAAGAGTTGAGAGGCCTGACCTACAGTGTGGCCTCAGGCAAGTCACTTAATGTCTCTGAGTCTTTGTTTCTTCTACATCAAATAAAGACTAGAGGATTCTGAATAGGGCTTCAGTGGCAAGAGAGTGGGTGGGGGGAGGTTGTAGTTGCTCTAAGGCTCACCGTCAGGACTGTACTGTACAGGACTTGAAGAAATTCTCTGATAAGCCAGTTGGGAATGGGGAGGGCAAGACCTCTAAGGACCCCACTTGAGTAACGAGGGATGGCCCCCAAAATGCCTTCTGAAGTGGACAGTGCTGGGGTGTCGGGGGGGCTCAGTCAGTTGAGCATCTGCCTATGGCTCAGGTCATGATCGCAGGGTCCTGGGATCAAGCCCTGAGTGGGGACCCGTGCTGATGGTGGGTGAGGGTGGTTTCTGCTTCTCTCTCTTCTCTGCCCCTCCCCCGTGTTCTGTCTCACGCATGTTCTCTCTCTCACATGTGCACTCTCTCTCTCAAATAAATAGATAAATAAGTAAAATCTTGAAAAAAAAATAAAGTGGACAATGGTGTTAATGTTAGCGTTTTGTTTGGCTGAACAGGAGTGCATGTTTGGGGCCAGAGCGGAATTGCTTGGAGGGAATGCAGAGGAGGGAGAGGCTGAGGAGGACTGACACTGGGTCTGTCCTCAAAGTCATGAGTGGATAAACATTCACACTCTGTTGGTCTGCCTGTGGAGCCTGTGTGTCCGGGACCAGGGCTGATCCCTTGGGTTGCTTCTACCTCAGACACGGCAGGTTCCTTTGACCCATTTCTACCCACCCCCAGTTCAAGTCCTTCCCTAAGCTGAGTTCTCCTGGATTTAGCATTTGTTACAAGGGGCGGCCTCTTGTTACTCTCTGGGACTTCCCATAGCATTAGTAAAAAGTTTGTACAACCTATCCCGTGTGCTAGGCGTTATGTTATAAGTATGATCTCATTTCTTCCTAGAACAATGCTATTATCATCCCATTTTACAGATGAGGAGGCTGAGGCTTAGAGAGGTCAAGGAAACTAGTCCAAGGTACCACAGCAGTAAGTCTGATCCAGAAGCCAAGGCTTCAACCACTGTGCTATATTGCCATATGTCCCTATCTCCTGTCTCCCAGTTACACTGAAGCTTCTCAGGGGAGGGTTATGGTCCCACTGGCCCCCATGGGGCAGAGCCCAGGCGAGGCTGCAGGGGGCTTGGAAGACCCCAGCAACTGATTGATTTCTGTGCCCCCCCAACCCTGCCCTGGCCTTCCTAACCTCTCTTTGGTAGATTCTTGTCAAGTCCCAGGTCTGGTCAAATCTCATGGGACATCTGCTTAGGCGTATGGAGGCTCTGATGTCTCAGGATTACAGGATTACCCCGGTGTGTTTGTCAGCAAGGACCCACTTCTGACTGGCTTTCTTCGGAGCTCCCCATGCTGCCTCATCGGCGGTTCCCAGCAGCACACAGATGAACCGGGAGACTGGCTTGTGAGCCTCTGGATCAGTGACGGGACTCCTAGCTCAACCCCCATGGGACAGCTGAGGAACCGCTCAGACTTGAACTGAGTCACAAGAAATGGTCACCTAGGGGACAAAAGACATCATGGATAAAACTGGGCATAAATATTTGTACGCATGTAATTGAAAAATGGTCCCATCTGCTCCATCCAAAAAACCTACCAAATACAAGAAAGAAGGCAACCAACCTAATAGTGGGCAAAGGGTAGGGACAGACAGTTCCCAGGACAGGTGACTTACAGGGCTGATGAAGCAGGGCATGATGCAAAATACTTATGTGTGTGTATCTGGCTGGGTACTAGCGTGCGGTTAAGGTATCAGAAGACGTTTGAGCCACTTCTGATCTGGGGGATGCACAGCACAGGAACAGGGTGGTAGAGCTCTGAGGGGCCCTCCCTGGCCCTCCATCAGACCTGACCGCCATTCCGTGGTCCCTGCCTCCCCAGATTCCCCAGAGAATCTTCAGCTTGCCCGGTTATGTTTTTCTCAGGAGCCAAGTCTGAAAGCTGTGAGTTGGTCTTCCAGTTCTGAGAATACATCCCCTGCAGATCCTTCCTTCTTGCTCGAGACCATAAGAGGAGCTTCCCTCTCCCCGTTGTCCCCTGTTCTGGGAGCTGGCTGTGGGAAGTCACAGCAAGCCGGAGGTCCAGTCTCCTGCCACTCTAGTCTGACTCGGTACAGTCGTCAGAGGAGGGATGGGTGAGATGAGTTATCTGACATCACCCGCGGTATTTGGCAGGATAGGCAGGAGCTTTCTCCCAGACCTCCTTCTCCCCCTCAGTGACCCTGGAAGGGGGATTGATGTCTCTATCTCGTGCTATTAGAGGAAGCCCAAAGTGCTTAGAGTGTGCCATGGGCTTCTGGCTTTTCAAGCAGCCAGGAGATAGCCTGAGAGAAGGGCTCATTTTAGCACTCAGAGGAGGATGAGGCTGGACATCAGTCCTGTTGAGCAGGATGGAGAGGGCCCCACCCTCCGTTTCATGAAGAGCTGGGGAGCACGAAGAAGCTGCCACCTGCATGGAAAATTTCCCTTGGACTTTGCTTTAGGGGGCCCTGGCAATGGTCATAGAGCTGGGTGAACTTGTGGAGGCATGAACCCTGTTCCTTCTCCCCACAGATGTAACAAGCGCAGTCCATGCTCCTTCCAAGCCGCCCCATGCCGTACCTGTTCAGGTTGACCCTATGGCTTCCCACTGCACCATCTGTGGCTCTCTCTGGAAGCTTCTCTGCCTGCTGGGACTTGTGCAGTAGAAGTGCAGGGAAGTTGATATCCCTGGGATCACACTATAACCCAAAACCGACAGCTTTCTCACCCTGCTGTTGCGACACCTGAGGTGTGCTCTACACAGTCCATGTAGTAGTGAGCCTGCACTGCCCACAGATGACCTGCTATTTAACACCCCCTAACTGGCTTCTGTGCCTCCCATCCCCATTTGCCTGTAGGTGCCTTCTAGGACCAGCCCCTAAATGAACACTCCCTGTTTCAAATCCTGGTTTCAGGATCTGCTTCTGGAAAGCCTCATGGAAGACAACAGTTGTAGCAGAACTAAAAAAAAAAAAAAATAAATAAATAAAAATTAAGGGTTGGGGGTTTAATCCACAGAAGCTCTTCACAGATGTTCCCAAAGCGAGCACCTCACTGTGTTCATCGTATGCCCTCGCCTGGGGACACTAGCGAATCCAGCCAGCCTCTCCTGGTCACGTAGCTTCTTTTTATTTTTTTAAATAAAAAAATGTGGTTTCCCCTGTTGATAAACTACTTGTAATTTTCCCACCATCAAACATAGAACTATGGCTTGGGTTTCACAATTTACTACCTGGTTCCCCAGGCCTTTGACAGTTCTCGTGCGTTTTTGACTCTGTAATATCTATATCGGGAAGCGGGGCCACCCTCTGAAATTGTATTTGCCCATGCTCTCCCCCAAGTCCATATCAAGCTGTCTCCACGGGGAGCCCCTGGCACCTCTTCCCACCCCAAGCCCAAAGGAGGGCTGTGGCCTCATCTGCGGAGAGGGGCTGTCTCAGGTTTGGGTCAGCATGAGCTGACTAAGGGTCCGAGGTGATGAAGGGGTTGGTCTCCCAGATGGACCGTTGGCAAGTCTAGGGCTTTGCACATGAATTGGGTGCTGGCTCACAACAGAGTGGAGAATCTCATGGGAAAGAGGTGGGACAAGCCTATAGATGCTCCATGGGGATCCAGAGTGGGAGGAGAGGAAGGAGCTATGGCCAGATTTGACCCCTGGGTCTCTAGTAGAAGTTATAGGATAGTTGTGCAGGTTGCTGGGCTGGAGAGCGAGGTCACCACCCAGAGGGCTAAGTCAGGTGACCTTCTCTAGGAGAGCTCGGAGTGGGTCTGAGAAGATGTGCGTGCAGCGGGGCTGCGAAGGTCCCCCAGGCCCTTCTGATACGGACTGTGCTCACCTCCCCCAACCAAGCACCTGTGTCCACACCAGGCTCCTAGGATGAGGAATGAGTTTAGCAGGGTGTCACCTGTGGATGCTTGCTGGCAACCTTCTTGCAATGACAGATTACGCGATACTGTGTAAGTTGGTTGCCAGTAGCTTATCTGGAAGACAATCCCAGGATACCCCAGCAAAGGGGCAGGAGAAGGGAAGGGGAGGGCAGCAATGTGACAAAGGGACAGGCATGCTCACAAGCGAGGTAGGACTGGGGACAGCTGGGACTTACCCTGCTCGGGGGACCATGGGGGCCAGTGCAGAACACACACTTCAGGTTACCCCAGCTCCCGAGCAAGAGGGAGCTGGGGTATTCACACACCACTTCCCCTCTGACACAGGCAGAGAGCTGCTCTGGGGCACTGGGGGTTTTCCAGCATGGCTGGCCTGTGGTTGGAGTGGACACGTGACACTCTGGCCGTCAGAGAAATCCCTCGGGCAGAGCAACATGGAGGCTGACAGTAGGAAAGACCCAGAGGTTACGGGCAGGGAAGCAACGACCTTCACTACACTCTGGCCCCGAACCTCTCCACTGTTTCGACACAAGCAAGCCCTGAGGTTCTAGGCTCTGGCCACCTCGCCAGGCTCACTCTGACCCCGCAGCCCCTGGTCACAGCCACGCCGTCTGTCATGTCTGCTCTCACCCATCACGTCTCCTCTCCATACTCCCACTTCCCTTTCTCCTCCAGCCAGCAGCTCAGCCGTTAGTGGCCCCAGAGGCCTCTGGGAGTCATGAGCATCTGCGGCACTCACTTTGTCCCCAGCCCGGTGGGACCGGTGGGTGTCCTCATTCCCAGCTTGGGTTGGTTGGTAGAACCTCTTTCCTCAAAGAGACGGCACACTTCGGTCTTGGGCAGCTCTGTGTCACAGTGCCCAGAGCAGCTTCGGACACATAGTAGGTACTCAGGAAGTGGGTATGGTTTTTGCTGATGACGTGGGGAGGACAGGACAGTGGTGAAGATGATGGGGCGGCCAATGAGCAGCTCATGGGTCTCCCTTTGGAGCTAACTCGCTCTGTTTCTTCTGACCCGTCACATCATTGCTCTGAATCTCTTCTGTAACAGACCCTTCCGCTTGTCGTTTTCAGTGGTTGCCTTTTCCCCTGGGAACTCAGCAGACCCCACCCAATCCCCCCCTGCAGCCTTGGGGGTCAGGATGAGCTGCGGGACCAAGCAATGAAATAAGGCGGAAGGGACGCTCCCACCTCTGGGCTTGTGCTATAAACCCATCTAGGCTTCATCCTTCACTGACTTTCTCCATCTTCCAGCAGAGATTGGAGGACGGTGGCCATGGGCACTGCTGAGGAAGAGCTACCCAGGGGCGGCCCACTGACAGACACCCGCATGGGGCTACCATGTGGGTAGGAAATCAAGTGTTACTGTGGCAAGCCACTGACATGTAAGGATAATTACATCAGTCTGTCTAACTCTAGAAATGAGAATAATATCACTATCAACGGGCTGTTGCCAACTCGAAGGCTAGAACCTGGTTAGAAGATGATATGTTAGTTCCCCAGGGCTGCCATTACAAAGGACCACAGGCTGGATGGCTTCAGTGGCAGAAATCTCTTCTTAGTTCTAGAGGATGGAAGTTGGAGATGAAGGTCTGGTAGGGTTGATTTCTTCTGAGGTCTCTCTCCTTGGCTTGTGGATGTCTGCCTTCTCCCTCTGTCTTCATCCCATCTCTGCCCCCCCCCCCGGGTCTGCATTCAAATTCCCCCTCTTATAAAGACACTGTCATTTGGATAAGGGCCCACCCTCATGACCTCATTTTAACTTGCCAGTTTAAAGACCCCATCTCCAAGTAGGGTTACCTCCTGTGGTCCCGAGGGTTAGGACTTCAGACTATGCAATTGGAGCACACAATCTGGTCCATCACAGAAGCTCAGGAAATGCTCTTTCCCTTCATCTCCAGGAAATTCTCAGACATTCCAGCGATGAAGAATGATGCCTACAGCATATCCAACTTGCTCTGAAATGTTGGTGTCCAGCAAAGGGGCAGGACTTTGTCCAGCAAAGGGGCACTGGCCCTTCATCCAGGGTCCAGTTGTCTGATGGAGCTGGATGGAAGACCCCGTGACCATAAGATGAAATACAAAGAGTGAGGCCGCTCCGGGAGCAGGTGCCCAAGCCGGGCTTGGGCAGGGGAGGAGGGCAGCAAGACGGACCATGCAGCAGCAGACTTGGCTTTGATTGTCTGCACTTGACTTCATCTGGACTTCAGCTGGGCGTTAAGGGACTAAGTCATAAGAATGACATCCACCGCCAACAATTTCTTGAGCACTTCTAGAGTGCCAGCCACTTGGCTAAGCACTCCTGTGACTCATGTCCCTGGGTTCTCTCTAAGTGGGTTCTCTGGTTATCTCCATGTAGAGAGAGGCCCTGAGCCGGGGCAGCTTGCTCAAGTTCACAGGACCCAGGAGAGGCAAGAATGGTGGGCGGGGCCAGCGGCTGTGGGTTGCCAGGAGACCGTGTTTGATGAAAGATGCAGATGTTGCTTCTTTAATCAGGTGCTGGCCACACTGACCCGCCCGCCCCTGACATTCCCCCCCCCCCCCCGCCAACCCATGGGGACAAGAGAGCCTTCAGGACCAGAAAGCCCCCTCCAGCCTCCTTCAGCGTCATCCTGCTGCCTGGCCGCCCTGCCTGTCCCTGTGCCAGCGGCTGGAGCTTTCATTCAAGTGGAATTGAGCTGGGGACTTCTGTAGCACTTCATTTACATGGATGCCAACAAGCTGAAATGTGCGGCAACCTTGGAACACTTTCAAAGGCAGGAATAATTCCTCTGAAATAGGTCTTCCGCGAGCTTTATCTTGTCCTTTCTTTTTTGGTTAATCTTGGAGCCCCTTAGCATGTCAAAGCAATTTCTCTAATGTCACATCTCCTCGACATTAGCATGAAAGGGCTTTAAGAGATGATTTGAGAAAGAATAAATGTTGAATGAGCATTTATTACAGAGTCGTCGCTTATGCGACATTTACATTTTGACTCCGTTTCTGCCGCGTGGGCTGGAGGAGCAGCCTGATTTGAAAGTCAATGGTGTCGAAAGAGGCGCAGCTACAACTCTGTTTACACTCCGCTGTTTCCTCTGCACATTAATTTGCCCAAAGAGAAGATTTCATTAGGCCGATTTGTCTCAGGGAATGAGATTAGGCAGCATGTGCGTGCGCCTCCCACGGAGGTGGGATTCCCGGCAGGAGCTGACCCTGTCGTCAAGAGGCCTCGGTACAAAGCGAAGGGGAAGCCCATCCTCAGGGCTGATGGCTTTCTGCACACCTCTTAGTAAATTAATCAGCGGTGACCTGTCCTTCCTGCAGGAAGCTGGCCTGGCCCAGAGGGCAGAGGGCAGCACTGAGAGCCGAATCTGTGAACTAGTCCCCGAGGGTGTGACTGCAGGCTCCGTCACTCCCTGGGACCCAGGACCACGATCTTAATCTGTTTCCTCTTCTGAAGCACCGCTGCTCTGTCTGTCGCACCTCACAGGGCTCATAGGAGAGCCGAATGGTGAATGGAAAGTGTCTCCTGCAGTGCTTGGGCACCCAGACGGGCTCCCTCAACCTTGACTGGTTTTAACATTTGTATTGTTTTTCTTTCTTTCTTTCTTCTTCTTCTTCTTTTTTTAATTTTTTTGGTCTGTAGGATTTGGTCAGAATACCAGGCAAATGACCCGGGTTTGTGCCAAGTATGGATTTTTCCACCTCTGCACCTGGAAAAGCTCATTATGTGGGTTCCATGCACGGGCAGGTCGGTGGGTGTGAGTGCGTCCTGGGCAATGGGTGTTATGAAGATTGCTTCAGGCGCCGTGTGTGTGTGTGTGTGTGTGTGTGTGTGAGAGAGAGAGAGAGAGAGAGAGAGAGAGAGAGAGAGATTAGGAGAGGAGAGAGGTCCGCTCTATACACCTTGATGCTCCCCCAAGCCTGAACCCCGGCCTCAGCTCTTCCCAGCCCTGGGTCAGCCTCTGTCACTGCACTTCCCCCCAAGTTTCTCTCTGCATTTGTACCCCACCAGACTGTAATCTCCTTGAGGGCCGAAAATAGCTCTTACTTCATTTTCGTCCAAATCTGGCCTTCCCTGAATGCACCAAGACTCAAGACTGCACAAAGTCTGTGGCACTTTTCCAAGCTTGGACTCTCAAAGTCACCTCACCCGTATTCCAAGGCAGCCTTAAGTGGGGGTCCGATCCGTGCCGGCCCAGAGGGCAGTGCTGGCACCAGCTGGGCGTGGGGGATTGCAGCCCTCTCCCCTGGGTGGGCTTGCCCCTGGCCCTAGCCTCTTTGGGACACAGAAGCAAGCTGGCTCCCACAACCGGCTCCAAATGAGCTCATTCCTTTCACAGGTGGGAGAAGCTGAGCCTTAGAGAGAGGGCTTCTCTTGCCCCTTGGTCATGTGAGCCAGCTGGCTGAGCTCGGCCCAGCATCCAGGACCAGTGAGGCTGGCCCAGCGCCCCTGGCAGCATGCCAGGCCTCCCCTCTCCCCTGTGGGGCAGGATTCTTTCTGGAATAGTCTCTAAAGCCAGCCAGAGGCCAGGTGGCTCAGCTGTGCTCTTGCTCTCATCCCACATTCCCTCTGCTACCCAGCACCCTGTCTCTGAGTCCTGCCCTCCATCTGGAGCCCCCCACCAACTGTTCCCCTGGCCCCACCGGGCTGATGCTTAAATAGATCTCTCACTCCCCTGTCCCCGTTTTCTTGATTTTTACAAAAGCAGTGATAGCTACATTGCTTCTTGAGTGTCTACTGTGTGCTGGGTGCTGGCCAAGACCCCATTCCTGCAAGGGGGACACTTTTCTATTGCTCCCATCTTGCAGAAGAATGCACAAGAGTCACAGTTTGGCAACAGAGGCAGGATTTGAACCCAGGTTCCGAGGCCTGGCTGAATCCAGGGACTCCCTAGTTGTCAGACGGCCAGGCTGCTTCCACACAAGTGTCTCCTACATTCCCCCTGATCCCCGAGGCTTCTGAGGGTGGGCTCTGCCCTGCTTGCTCTCCTTCCCAGGGCCTCCTGAGCTCAAGGTTAAGGATGTCACAAAGCACCTCCAATCGGACCCACTGGCTTGAGTTGAGAGGTGATTATCCCCCCTCCCCTCATCTCCCGAAGGACCTGATCCCAGCCCGGAGACACTACACATATGTGCTTCGGAGGAGAACCCAGGACCACAGGACAAATGCCACTCAATGCCTCACTGAGTCTGGCAGAGCGGGGACAACCGGGTCACTAACCAGCTGTATGACTCTGGTCAAGTTGCTTAACTTTTCTGTGCCTCTGTTTCCTCCTTCAAATGGGGGGTCATAATAAATAAGTGGCTCCTCACCTCTGGGTCTCCATTTCCTGTTCTAGAAAACTGAGGTTGGATGAACTGTTTCTAAATTCCTGTTCAGCTGAGCGTGTCTCAGACCCCCTGATGCCAGGGGTTGCCAGAGTGGGATTTGCCCTGCTTTTTGTGTCTCCTAAGAAGGGAAAAACGGTCCCAGCAGGGCTGCCACCCCACCAGAAAGCCCCAGCAGCCTGGGGTGAAACCTTGTTCTGTAGGAAAAGAGGCAAAGGTTGCCAATCAGAGGCTGCTTGAGAATGTAATCATACATTTTGGCTTTGGAGGAGAGATTGGGGTGGGGGTGGTGGAGAGGAAGGGAGAGAGAGAGAGAAAGAGTGAGAGAGAGAGAGAGAAGCTTGAGAGAGAGAGAGAGAGAGACGGGAGAAGAAAGCCCACTTCAAGGCCAGTTCCCCTCCCCTGGGTGGAAACCTGTGTGTGTGCAAGGATGAAGGGAACAGAGCAGAGGCAAAGGCTGGCCTTCTGATGGAGCATGTGGTGCCCACTTTGAACGGTGGCCTTTGTGCCTGCCTATTCAGGGCGGCCTCAGGACAATGGGGGGCAGACACGCAGGGGAGGACAATGACAGGGACATCGCTGCCTGTCGCTTTGCATTCCCTTTGAAGTGGCTCTGCCCTGAGCCCCCGCGGGCTCCAGAAAGAATGCTTTTGTTGCCCGCTCCAAAGATGCTGTAAGATGCTGAGCAAAAGTAACCGGAGGGGATCTGCTCGATTAAAAAAAAAATTAAAGATAAGAAACAAATCAAGCTGGCCACGTGGGGGCTGGCGGCAGCTTTGAACCCTGAGAAGAGACGGGACATCGTGATCCAATCCTATCTCCCCTCCGGGGAAGTGACAGACTTCTGGGGGTCATTCTCAATGGAAACTGGGGGCCAGGGTGGGGAGCCCTAGCTTGCTGGGGTCTTATAGAAGTTCCCCAGAGCTGGGACTCTGAAAGCCCAATCCGATGCTGGTGCTCGGGTGGAAAAATGCGGGAGGCCAAACCACAGGAACTGTAGTGTTTACTGAATTTGGTACGTGCCAGGCATGGGGCTAAGTGCTTGCTTTATTGCCTGTGTGACTACCTCAAAAATGCTTCATTATTGATCATGTGATAGATGTGTGCCCGCAAGGTAACTCTACATCCCGAAGGTGGGGGTCGGCATCAGAACTACCTGAATCAGGAGACTACATTGTTGGGTTCAGAGCTGTGGGGCATAGGCAGAGCAGGTTGAGAACTGCAAAGTCCCAGGGGGAGCCATTTGTACCCGTTTCATGGTACCTCCATGACAGTTGTGCAGTGTACAACTTGTACATCTGCACGTGTGTCCCTGCCAGGGATGGCGAAATGATACAGGAAGGGTCCTTCTCAGGAATCCACACCTGCAACTATTGTTAATCATAACAACATCAACAACTTGTGTATTAGCGTGAGGATTGTTAGAAGCAGTTTTCTTGGTGGCAAGAATGGAGTTCAACCTAGGGGGTTGGTTGGTAAGGTTGGATAGGCCCCACTGCCTGTGAAAATGGAGATGTCAGCCCTGGGAAGACCAGCAGTCCATCACTGGCTCAGCGCAGGGGCTGGCTCATTGTAAGTGCTCAGTAATTATAATTATCCCATTCTACTGTTGGGGAGGGGGGTCGAGGCTCAGAGAGGTGACACACCTTGTCCAAGCACACACAGCTGGCTGTGGTGGTGTGGAATGTTGAGGCCATCTTGCGCCCTCCAGCCATGGCCTTGCCTGACTCTGAGAGGGTGCCCTCTTTCAATGGGGGTAGGAACAGGATCAGACCAGGGTTTGGCAAACGGTCCCCTCGGGCCCCATGTGCCAAGACCCCCTGCTCGACAGTATCAAGTGCCTTGACCTTGAGCCCCAGGTCCATCAGACCTTTTGGACCTGCCCTGAACATCCAGGGAACGCTTCATGCCTGTGCTTTTTCCAGAAAGTACTCAAAGGGCAAAACTGAAGATGATCTTGGACTGGTAGACAGTCACCTGGGTCCCTTTCTATCATTTGTGGGCACCCAGCCCTGCTTCTGTGCTGGCTCCTTTTTGGAGGACTCCTCCGGATGGCTGCTTTCTTTGTCTACACCCGGGAGAGTCTGAATGCCTGGGCATTTGTTCCCTGCTAGTGCGCCTGTGTGAAAGCTCCCTTGCCTGGCTGCTTCAGAGTCTCCTGTGGAGTCAGGTTGAAGCTGCCCCCTTTGGGCTGTGCTGGAAAGCACACCTTCCTTTCCTGCCCTTCCTCAGCCTGCTCCCCCCATTCCCATGCCAGTCTTCCGGCTTTCCCGGAGGGACCTCCCCAACATGCTGCACAGGCCGCTGGAATCTTCACCTCGGCATCAGCTCCCGGGGGAGCTGCCCCCCACGGAAAGCCCACCAGGCAGGAGAAGGACCAGAGTGCAGCTTTGCTCCATCTTGCTTGGGAATCAATCTATCAAAGGGAGGATTTCCATTGACAGAATCCCACATGACAAACCAACTGTGCGGGAGCCTAGGGCCGTTGGCCTGAGGACTTGCTGCCCTCACCCCTTCCCTGATTCTCTCAGGGAGGTCCACTGGTCCTCCAGCTAGAGAGTGGCTGAAATCAGACCCGAATCCAGGTGTTTTGTCACAAGTCTGTGGCTTAAAAACAAACATTACTCCTTCTCCCCCAACTCCCCCCACAAAGGCCCACAGCACTTTTACAATTGCTGGTCCTGTGCCTGGGACCTTTCTGACTACCTCCTTTTCCCAAGTTCCTTCCCACTGCCCTGCAGGTGAGCAGTAGGCCAAAGGAGACACAGAGACCACACCAGGGACAGAGACGGTGAGCTGGCAGGGAGCAGAGGGCCTGAGAGTCCAAGGAGGGCCTGAGAGCCCAAGGAGGGCCATGAGAATCCCCGGGGGTCAGTGCTTTTTCTGTCTGTCTGTCTGCCAGCCAGTGTCTCTGGGTAACCAGTCCCTTTCAGATTCCCTGGAAACCTTGGCTGTCTTGGCTTGCTGGCCTCTTAGGCGTCCCAGCCTCCATCCCTGTGGTTGTCTCTTTGGACTTCCCCAGGGTTCCAAGAAGTTTTCAGTGGCTCTCAAAGTCAAAGGTCTGGGCACTTAGCAGGCCACAGGCGAGAATGGGCAGGTGGCCTGTGATTCCTCATCACCCATCCCCCACCCCGCCCAGGCTTGTGGCTAGTGAAGCTCCTACTTCAGGCAGCTCCTGGCACTCCTAGGGACTCTAGCCCAGGACCTGAGTGGCCTATCTACTAGCCTGAGCTCCCTCCTAGGGAACAAGAGCTGGAGAGGGACCCTCACTGACTGGATGCAGTATGTGCAACAAGCTAAGCAATGTGCCAGCACTGAAGGGGGAGAAAAGATGCACAGTGCTGCCTCCCTGCTCTCTGGACCTCGGGGTTCAGCGTACTGGCCTGGCAGGCCCCAAACAGCCAGGAGCAACTGGATGCCAGTAGCCAATGGGTCTGAGTTAGACAGGCAAGGTCTAAGCAGAAGAAGAGGAAGCCTGTTCTCAGGAGGTAGGTCAGGAGGGCTTCCTGGAGGAGGGAGCATGAACTGAGTTTTGCTTCCTGGAGCCACAGGGCTGTAGAGAGAATCAGGCCACTCTTCCTACCTTTTTGCAGGCTGTTGCCCAGGCCTGGCCTTGAGTTTGACTGGTGTTATTTCCCATAACCGTGCAAAGGGGATCTTGTCCTTTCTTGATTCTAGAGGACAAGACTGAGGCACAAAGAGGTTATAGAGCCACACAGCTGGTTACTGGTAGGGCCCAGTTTGGAGCTGTCTGTCTTGGGGGCACACAGATCCTGCAAAGGAATAAATCACTGTCATTCAAGGCCATATGTTCTCTAGTAGCAGGGAGGCACCCTAGGCATATAGAATGGGGAGGAAACTGTAAAAAAACTGGGCTCTTGCAGGATGAGCAGGAGTTCGTTCCAGGCAGAGGAGGGCATTCTAGGCAGAGAGAACAGGTGCTAAATCCTGAAGGAGAGAGAAAGCCAATAAGGAAGAGCTTGCAAGTGGCCCAGGGAGGTGAGCCTGGGGACAGCATTTGGCACAGAGCGGACACTCGAAAATTGTTTATCAGTTGAATGAATGCATTCATGCATGAGTTGTATCCCCATAGTAGGAGTTCAATAATTTGTTAAATGAAGGAAGGAATGAAAGAATGAATGAATGAATGGATGATCGAACGACCTGAATTTCCTCTGCCCCTCTCGCACCAGGCACGCAATAGGCATTTGCTGAGTTGACCCCTGAGTGAGCGAAGCGGTGATGTCACGGAGCTCGCATGGGGCGCTGACTGCCGCCCGCCGCTTGGTCGGCGCGCCGCTGGGCCTGGGGTCCCCGCCCCCACCGGTGCGCGCTCTAACGCGGAGCAGATGGCGGGCGGCGGGAGGGGCGGAGGGGCGGGGCGTCCGCGCGGCGGCAGCCGGGCCTGATTAGGGCCCCTCCCGCTGGCGGCCGCGGGCCCTTTGAAGTGAGCCGCTGCGGGGCTGCTCCGGCCGCCCGGCCGTCCCTGCCGCCAGGCCGTCGGTCCGGGGCCGGCGGCGGGGCTGGCGGCGCGTGTTTATCCAGGTGCGGGCTGGGGGGCTGGGCGCGGGGATCCTCTTTCCTCCCGGCCCATCTGGGACTTCAAAGCGCGGCGCTGGGCTCAAAGGAGGCCTCGGGGTGGGGGTGGGGGCGGGGCGGGCGGCGGGCTTCCTGCGCTCAGCCGGGCCCCCGGCCAGCGCGGGGGGAGGAGGTGGGGGCTATGGAGGCGGCAGGGAGGGACGGCGCGCCCCGCGGCCCCACACCCCACTCCCCACCCCACCCCCCACCCCACCCCCATACCCCCATCCGGGAAAGCGCTTTCTGGAGCGCCTGCTGAGTGCCAGGCGTGTGCTAGTGCTTCCTCGGCCCACAGCACGCGGCGAGGTGGGCGTGGCCGTTTCCCCTCACTTCAGAGAGGTCGAGAGACTTGCCCAGAGCCACACAGCTAATGAGTGCCAGAAGCAAGATTTGAACCCAAGGCCCGTCGGCTCCAAAGTTCTCCCTCTTTCCATCAAATTCTACCCTGTTGCCTCCAAGGAGCCCTCCCCTCCAGCCGCAGCTCAGGGCTCTTTCCCTCAGCAGAACAGTCAATAGAAGTTAGTTGTCTACACCCTCCATCCGTCTCATCTTTCATGGAACTGCTCAGGCGCCAGCAGCAGCAGCAATGGCATCATCAGAATCTCGTTAGAAATTCAGACTCTCAGGCCCCTCCCCAGGCCTGCAGAATGGAATCTGTATTTTAAAAGATCCCTGGTGAATTGGATGTGCCTTAAAGTTTGGGGAGATTTTGGCTGAAAGTCTGCTGTTGTCACTGTGTGGGAACACGCTGTCTTTGGGAAGCTGTACCTCCCTTATTGGACTGGGAGCACCTCAAGACAAGAGCTGAGCCTTCTCCGTCAGCCCAGCATGCTTCCAGAGCAGCAGCTGTGCCTCCCCCAACAGACTAGGACAGGCATCGGCCCTCCCCAACCAAACTGGGAATTTAGCAGAAGCAGAGATGGTTCCTGGTCCCAGGCCAGGGGCTCGCTGGAAGCTTGTGGTGCCCCCCCTCATCTGACTGGGAGTCTCTAGCTCCCCTAGGAAACTTGGCTCTTTTCAGGGTTGGGAGCCACCTGCAAAGAGAGGTAGCTTGTGTCCCTGTTTTCCAAGAGGATGGAGAAGCCCAGGGTGGAGGCCTGCCTTCCTTCCAGGATCCTCCTGACTCCCTTTCTGGCCCAGGGTGTGCCTGCTAGAGGGTTCTGGAGGAGTGGGGGCGGGGGAGAGGACAGATGCCACCATGGGACCATGTGTGCCGCCTGACACCAGGCCTCTCTGGGCAAACATTTGTCCTTGTGTGTCACCAAGGGACCGTTCAGGCGGCAGGAAGCCCACGGGCGGGTGCAGGGGTGAGCTTGCTGGCGGCAGGAGGGTATTTTTAGAGTTTTGACTGACGGCCCTTTCTTAAGCTGTTGCTGCCTCTGCCCTGGCCCCCAGCCCCTTTTGGCCTGGATAGAAAAGAAAGCACAGTGTCATTTTGTGAAGAAGGGGGTCCTGGCGGCCCTTCTGGGGTCCCTCACCAACTGGACAGGTTATTTCTCGCCGTGTCTGGGGTCCATGCTTCCCCGCTGCACTCCCAGCAGGCCCCCGCAGCCTGACCCTTCACACATCTGGCAGTGATAAATGGCTTCGGCATCGCTGCCATCACCTTGCACCCTCTGATCCCGCTCACTTTGTTCTCCCTTTAAAGCCAGTGGGCGGGTGGCAGGCGGAGGAGCGCAGGGCGGGTGGGGAGGGGGGGCTCTCTCTCTTCTTCCCCTTCTCCTGGATACTTGCAGGCCTGTGCTCTGATACCACTTGAAAGGGACCGCGACAGTCAGTTATCTGGTCTGGGAAGTCCGGCCGTGAGTTGTCTTTGCTGACTCGTGGAGTACGTGGGGTGGGAGTGCAAGCCTGGGTATGGAATGGATGTAGGCGTGCACAGGAGTCCTGCGTGCATGCCCGTGTATGCTTGTGTGTGTGTGCGTGTGTGTGTGTGTGTATAGAATTGAGGATTTGCTAGTCTGTATTCCTTTTAATTGCTGTTGCTTTCTAATATACTTTGATCTCCAGTAGGTCAAGACCACCCCATCCCCACCCCCGACACCAACATCCTCTGCTCATTTGCATATTTTTCTTGATGACCCACTCATTCCAACCTTAGGAATGTGTCCAGTAAGTTTGTGCATAAATGTGGATCAACAGACGAGGACCAGAATACTTCTCGTGAGATCTCCAAGCTGGAAACTTACGCAGATGCTTGTAAAGAGTAAAATGCATAAATACATGGTGAGAGAGTCGCACATTGGGACAGTACCCAGTCAGGAGAACAAAGATCGGCAACTCAGGTAACAATAGGGATGAACTATGCAATCGGGACATTGAGTGGAAGAACCAGACACAGAAAGGTACATGCAATGTGATACTATGTATAGGAAGTTGAACAACAGGCAAATTTTGTTGATTACAACAGAGGCCAGGAGACTAGGGTATCCTTAAAGCTGGTAGTGATTGCAAGGAGGTAGAAGGGCAGTTTCTGGAGCACTATTCTGTTTCTTGATCTGGATTTTGGTGACCGTGACCCAGGTATGTTCATTTTGTAAAACCTTTTTGAGCTGTATACTTCTAATCTGTGGACTTGTTCCAATATATGCTTGTTGTCTTATATTGTCAATATATATTATTGTCTTCCGTAGGAATTTTAGAATCAGCTTAGTGAGTTCAATGAAAAATGCTGTGGAGATTTTGGTTGGAACTGCATTATATTATAGATGAATTTGGGAAGATTTGTCCTCTTTAGGACATCTTTTCCTCCATGAACATGGTATATCTCCACTTATTTGGATCAATTTTTACATCTCCCCAATAAAGTTTTATGGTTTTCTCCAGGTTCTGTGAACTTCTGGTTGGGTTTATTCCAAGGTGCCTTGTGTGTTGTTGTTATTGTGAAGAGGGTATTTTTTTTTCTTTTATGTTTTCAAGTCTTTTAAAAAGAATTGTGGTAAAATATACATAACATAACCTTTACCATATAACCATTTTAAAACCTACAGCTCAGTGAGATATGTGCATTCACATTGCTGTACAACCATCCCCACATCCATCTCCAGAACATTTTCATCTTCCCAGACTGAAACTTTGTGCTCTCTAAACATGATCCCCATTCCCCTCTCCCCCAGCCCCTGGAAGCCCCTACTCTATTTTCTGTCTTTATAAGTTTACCTATTACATGTACATCATATAAGTGAAATCAGATAATATTTGTTCTTTTGTGACTGACTTACTTCACTTAGCATAATGTCTTTAAGATTGACTTATGTTGGGGCACCTGGGTGGCTTAGTTGGTTAAGCAGCTGCCTTCAGCTCAGGTCATGATCCTGGGGTCCTGGAATTGAGCCCCCTATGGGGCTCTCTGCTCAGTGGGGAGTCCGTTTCTCCCTCTCCTTCTGCCCTTAACCCCGCTCATGCTTCTCTCTCTCTCTCTTTCTCTTGAATAAATAAACAAAAATCTTTTAAAAAAAGATTGATTCGGGGCACCTGGGTGGCTCAGTGGGTTGAGCCGCTGCCTTCGGCTCGGGTCATGATCTCAGGGTCCTGGGATCGAGTCCCGCATTGGGCTCTCTGCTCAGCAGGGAGCCTGCTTCCTCCTCTCTCTCTGCCTGCCTCTGCCTGCTTGTGATCTCTGTCTGTCAAATAAATAAATAAAATCTTTAAAAAAAAAAAGATTGATTCATGTTATAGCAGGTATTCTTTTTAAGGCTGAATAATTTTATTGTATGGATATACCACAGTTTGTTTATCCATTCATCTCCTGATGGGCATTTGGGTAATTTCCACCTTTTGGCTGTTGTGAGGAACGCTGCACTAAATGTTCGTGTGCAAATATCCATTTGAGTCCCTGCTTTCAATTCTTTTGGGTATATACCCAGATGTGGAATTACTGGATCATATGGTAATGCTATGCTTAATTTCTTTCCTTCTTTTTAAAAAGATTTTATGTATTTATTTGAGAGAAAGAGAGAATGAGTGGGGGGGGAACAGAGGGAGAGGGAGAAGCAGACTTCATGCTGAGTGGGGAGCCTGCCATGGGGCTCGATATCAGGACCCTGAGATCATGACCTGAGCCAAAATCAAAGTTGGACCTTTAACCAACTGAGTCACTCAGACACCCCTCTATGTTTAAATTCTTGAGCCTACTGTTTTCCACAGTGGTTGTGCTATTCTATTTCTAAGTTCGTTTTGCTGGTGTGTGGAACAGTGGTGGGGTTTTTGAAAATTGACCTTGCAGTTTTGGGCACATACTTGAGTGTGTGCGTACATAGAATGTGTGTGTGTGTTTGTGTGTGTAGCAGTCACACTCACAAGAGCATGACCTTTAGATAAATTAGAATGCTCTGCTGCATAGCACAGAAACCCCCCCTCAAGCTGGCTTCAAGATCCAGGAGCTTTACCGTTTCACCCACCCAGAAGTCTAGAACCAGGATGAGCTCTGCCCACGATAACCGGCTGTTCAATGATATCATTCATCTGTCTTTCTATCCTACTTCCCTCAAAGCCAGATGACTGCCAGTGACAGGGGGACCACAGACTTCTCTGCCCATGTCCAGCAGGACAGAGCAGGCTCCCTGCTAAGCATGGACTATGGCTCCCTCCCTTTAACAAGCATGTGACTCCAGGAGCCTGAAGGTGGGCCTCTGAAGGAAGTTACAGTTGTGTGCCAGGCGGTCTAGGAGGCTATCCCCATTGTCCCTAGAGTCGTGTTGATAAACCCAGAATCCACTTCTCTGTCCGCATGCTCACCTGCACAAGATGGCAGGCGCAGGTCCTGGGTCCCTTCCAAAGGTGATGCTTTCTGGCCCATGAGAGGGGCTGTCTCTTCCTGAACATCTCATCAGTGAGGGGACTTTTCACAAAAACCCCAGACTTCTTGCCTCACACCTCATTGGCCACAATTGTATCACATGGCCATCCTGAAAACAGAGAAATGAGCTCACCATGGCTGCTTTGACTAATCTAACAGATCTGGAGAGAACACCTTCTGGGGGGGTTGTGGGCACACAGAGGGTGGAGACAGAGGTGGGAAGAAAGGAGCTGAGATTCTGAAACTTTCCTTCCCATTGTTCTGTCCCTACCTCTAAGAACATCAGTTGCTCTTTGGTGAAGAGAGAGAGATAGGGAGAGAGTGTACAGTCAGGGAAGACTTCCTGTAGGAAGGGGAACTCAGCATTACTGGAGGAAGAGAAGGAGCACATTCCTGGACTGAGGGGAAATGTGGGCAAAGGGGCAATCAATGAGCAGAGGTACTCTCCACATCTGGCAGAGAAAATGCTGGTTACGCCGATGTGTCTTTCATCTGTACATTTCTTGAATTAGAGGAACGGGCTTTTAAATGAAGCTCAGTGCTGAATCTGATGATTCTTTCATCTGAAAATGCATTTTGAGGATCTATGCTATGCCAGTCTTGTGCTAAGCACAGGTGACCCAGCAATAAGCAAAGCCAAGCCTGTGCCCTCGGGGCACTCCACTAAAGAGAACAAGGTCACCCACTTGACCTTCTGCTGTGGCATGTGTCTCGAGCTGCCTGGCTCAGATGGTCAGGCTCTGTCTCCCACACTGCTGATGGTCCTTGACGGCATAGGACCTCAGCTGGGTGACTTTGGACCTCAGGGATCGGCACCAAAGCCATGTCATTTCAAAGTGGATCTGTCAGCCTCTTCCCGCCCCACCCCCAATGGCCCAGAATCTCCCACTGGGGGCACAGGGTTTTCAAGGTGTCTCCTTGCCAGGCAGCAAGACACAGAGTAAACAAGATAGCAAATCTGACTTTACAAACAGTCACCCCTTGTCTTGTTGGATGGCGAGTAGATTAAAAAACATAGGGTGTCGTGGATGTCACGCTGTGCTGCCCAGAGTGCCAGCAGGATGGTGGCTCATTCGTTCCCCTTGATGGGGGAGCACCCGTGCCCCTATTTATCTATTTATGCTCCCTCGCTGGGGCTGGTCCAAACACACAGTGGGGAGTCCAGGCGCAGCACAAAGGCCAGAGCTGTCTGGGACAGCTCTGAAGAGTCTTTGGGATGGCAAAGCCCCCCTTGGGGTTGGCAGAAGCCTCTGTTCAGGTGCCTGGCAGCCCCGCTTCTCCCTCCACCCAACCCCAACCCCGTCAGACTCTGGGTGTGGGTTCTGGGATGATTCCTGACAGCGCCCCATTCATGGACCTCCGTTTCACAGCGTGGTTCCTGGGACCCCCATCTAAGAGCGGCTACTAAGTTTACATGAAAGAAGTATTTTAGGATTTTCAAATTTCCCATTTTGTATGCACATACATGCTTATGCATGTATGAACACACGCACATCTGGGGAGGGTTTAAAATATTGCAGAGTGAAGAGGAGGTATTATTAATTTAGATGATGACAGATCAAACTCGGTGTCTTCAGTTTCTTTCTGAATATTAGGCAGGCAAATGAACAGCTCCTGGGTGGCTCAGTTGGTTAGGCCTGTGCCTTCGACTCAGGTCATGATCTCAGGGTCCTGGGATCCAGCCCTGTGTCGGGCTCCCTGCTCAGCCAGGAGCCTGCTTCTCCCCCTCTCTTTGCCCCTCTCCCCACCCCGCTTGTTCTTGCTTTCTCTCTCACATTCTCTGTCTCTCTCAAATATATAAATAAAATATATTTAAAAAATAATAAAAACACAGCAGTTTTAGAGTCTTTGGCATTTACCAAGCATTGGCTCTCTGCCAGGGGCTCTGCTAAAGCACTTTGCATGTATTTGCCCATCTTCTCCTCACGATAATCATCGGAGGTTGTAGTGGTATCACTGACATTTTAAGATAAGAGAAGGGAGGTTCAGAGAGGTTAAGTAACCTGTGGAAGATCACACAGATGTGTCAGGGTCTGATCAGGGAAGCAGAAACCTTACAAGTGATACAGAAAATGGATTTATTCCTGGCATTGGACCGAAAGCATCATGCAGGCTTGTTGCCTCTGAGTCTGGGGCAGAACCCAGTATCTCCGTGAGCCTCCCAGGAAAAAAAACTGAATGTGGAGGCCAGCAAGGACCAAGTGGAGGCAGCATCTGTCTCTCGCCTTCAACCTGGGTGCCATGGGTGGCCTCTAGGTGAAGCTGGTGAGCCCCACCACGGAGTTGTGCACCACCTGGTCCCACTCCGGGAGATGCTGAAGGAGGTCTGGAAGTTGCTGGAAAAGCTGGTGAGGCCCCCGCCAATGAAGTGAGGCCGTGGATCAGGAGCAGCCCTGCACTGGCTTCCGGAGCAGGAGAAACGCGGCTGCTGCTTGACTTCCACCTCCCATGTCTCACAACAGAAGGTCCGTTTTGGTCAACGCTAACGCAGAACCATCTGGAAATTCTGGGACCACCCGCTTCCACCTTCGCTGAACTGACACGGTGCCCAGGCATTGCAGATGCTAAGAAGGTCAGAGAGCCAGAGTCTGGACTCGCCTGCCTTGTGCCAAACCCAGAGAATGTGGTTTTCACTTTGTTCAGTCAGAGTGGGGGGGGAAGAGGTCGCACCTGATGGAGGTGCAGGGTCCCACCCACGCATGTGAGTGAGTTCGGGTGGGTGGGTTCATATGAGTGGGAGAAGTGATGTGGGACAGCGACAGGGAATGGTGGAGACTGTGGCAAACTGAAAAGTGCACGCTCCGTCCTTGGGGGGGGGCGACAGGGGGCAGTCCCCAGGGGCTCCAGTTTCTGGGTGTCATTTAGGAATGGGGGCATGGTATGGCTAGATAATCTGATTTTTCCCACTACAAGCTGGAGATACTAAATTTGGATTGTGTGTGTGTGTGTGTGTGTGTGTGTGAGAGAGAGAGAGAGAGAGAGAGAGAGAGGGAGAGAGAGAGAGAAATCTGTCAATTCAAAAGCACTGGCAATCAATTTGAATTCTTCGTTGGCTCTGGGCTCCCAGTTTGTGACCTTTGACCCTAGGCACTTCTAAGGTCCTTTTGATTCCAGAAGATTCTCCCCAACATGGTAGCTGAGCTCTTAAGCTGCTCACTCCAAGACTTCCCATTTTCTCAGAAGACTGGGAGGCAGCCCGCACCTTCTGGCTCCAGCTCCCACACGAGGAAGTTTCCTCAAGTCCGGTTGCTTTCCTCTCTCCTTGTTTTCAGCCACATCTCAACGGGGAAGCTGTTCGGACCAGATTCCTCGGGACGGAAGGCTGTGAGTGGATTTGAAGCAAGGACTCCACTCCTGGGTCCTCTAGCCCTTTTGCCCCTGCATCCGTCAGATGTATGAGCACCTTATTTTCCCTCTTGTATGAAAGAGGATAGGTAGTATTTAACACGGAAACATTTTTATGTTGACATCTGCCATTCATAACTGCAAAAATGTTCTCATGTAAACTGGTGATGTGCCTTTCCTATTTTATTGTCTGGCCTACCCCACTCCCCGCCCCCAGCTCATGCGTGTGAGCCTAGAAGTAGCTTTCCATGCATCTCTCCGTTCTCAGAGAGCCTTCTGTACACATAGCATGCACACACACATGCATAGTACACTGTCCCGGGAGAGGGTTTTCTTGATCATTGTTTAGATTACCCAAACGAGGTATTATGTAGGCTTGTCTGCATGTCACTTTTCTCTTTCTATGCCATGGAATTCCCTGGGTCTAGCTCAAATTGATCCTTTGTGTGGACTGAGCCTAGGGTGTGCTGTGCCATCATTCTGTCCGTGCATGACTACAGATGGACACTCAGCCCGTGTGTTAAAGGGCGCTAGGCTTTGACACATGGAAGTCCAGAAACTGCAGCGCTTGCCCCCCACCAAGGTCTCTTGTTCGTTCTGTCCTGGGGCAGTGTGGCTGGGCAGCCCCAGGGTGAGGCTGGGGGCGGGAGGGTGTTCTCCAAACAGGGACTCGGGGATTGGGCTCCTTCCGTGGCTGGCCGTGGAGTCTCAGCGGTCAAGAGCAGAAGCAGGGAGACTGAGCAGGGAATCAGGCTTTATGGCCACCCATCCCTTTCCCCCTCAGTCCGTCAGCCAGGACGCTGCCACGTGGTCCCAACCAAAATGCCAGGAAGGCTGGAGAACAAGGTCTTCCCTGTGTACCAGTCTCTGCCATGTTTTGTTTTGAGGGTTTTTTTTTTCCCATTATGAATAATAATTCAATGAACATTTTTTGTCATTTGTCCTTAGGATAGGTCTTCATTTCTATCAGATTTTTAGGGTAAGGATTGCTAGGTCAAAGGACATAGATATCGCTTTTTGAATGTAACATTTCTTTTTAAAAGATTTTATTTATTTATTTGACACAGAGAGAAATCACAAGTAGGCAGAGAGGCAGGGGGAAATAGGCTCCCTGCCAGGCAGAGAGCCTGATGTGGGGCTCAATTCCAGGACCCTGAGATCATGGCCTGAGCCGAAGGCAGAGACTTAACCCACGGAGCCACCCAGGTGCCCCTGAATGCAACACTTTACTATAACTTGGGAAGTTTTAATTCTTGGAGCCAGCTCTCTTCCTAAAAAGACTGTAACAGTTTACATTTTCATTAACAACGTATGAACATCACTTTTCCCCAGATCCCTGCCAGCGATTGTGTTATTGTTCTTTTAAATTTGCCTCTGTGATATCTCCTTGTTAACTTAATTTGTATCCCCCACCCCCCCAACCACTAATGAGTGCGAGCATCTTTTCATTTGTCTGTGGCCATTTGGTGCCATTCTTTTGTGAATTGCCTATTCATGTCCTTTGCCATAATTTCTTTTGGGTTGTTTGCCCTTTTCTCTTCAATTTGTAAGAACTCTTTGTATATTATAGCTGGTGACCCTTTGTCCTCTGCATCTCAAATATTTTTCCAAATTTATTGTTTGTCTACTACTTTGCTTATGGTATCTTTTGCCTTGCAAGAGATTAATCTTTTCATGTTGTCACATGTGTCTGTTTTTTAAATTTCTATATTCTGGGTTTGCATTCTTGGAAGGTCTCTCCTTACTTGGGTCCTTTCAGATGCTGCTCACCCTTCATGGGCTGCGAACTGGAAGAAGCTTCCCTCCTCCCCTCTCCTGGGGATTTGTAACCACCCTTGCTACTTTTGGCTATGTGAGCACACCAAGCGCCCAGACTCAATTCCTGCAAAACTTTTCAGGCCTTTGGTAGCTGAACAATCTGGGTCACGCAGATTGAGGTCAGGGAGGGGCCCTGGGCTTGGAATCTGAAGGCCTGGCTACCGGAACAGGTTTTGAGCTGTCAGTGTGGCTGAATCACTGGGTCTCCTGGACCCTCAGTCGCCCCACCTGTGACATGGGACATACCCCTTGCCCTGCTGACTTCCTGGGGTGCTGTGACTCTCCGGTGATAAAATGGAGCTGAGAACTCTATAGACTTTGAAACAAAGATGCTGAATTGCAATGATCATGTTGATGTGGGAAACAAAGGCAAAAGAAAAAATTAAATTTCCTTACAACTTACAGCTCATTGACAAGTCCTTGAGACAGGCAGAGTGACGTTCCTCTAAGAACTCAACTGCCTCGATGTCAATACTTTGCTAAGGGCAAAAGGCAACTTTAGCTTAACATGAACCTGACCTCTGGGACCCTATAAGTCTCCTTTAACATATAAAAATTCCTTTGGAAACTTTCTTTATCTCTACCCTCCAAGATATATGTCAGCAATCATTCTCCAAGCAGACGGCCCACTGATACACATCGAAAGGGTCTCATGACTAAGGTTTTACTGAACAGTAGTAAATGACCTTATCCTAACAGTAGCTAGACCCTCAAGGTCCTGGAAATCTTGCTTCCAAATTCCTTTCTTTCTTTCTTTCTTTTTTTTTTAAGATTTTATTTATTTATTTGACAGATCACAAGTAGGCAGAGCAGCAGGCAGAGAGAGGGGGCAAGCAGGCTCCCTGCTGAGCAGAGAGCACAATGCGGGGCTCGATCCCAGGACCCTGGGATCGTGACCTGAGCCGAAGGCAGAGGCTTAACCCACTGAGCCACCCAGGCACCCAAAGATTTTATTGATTTATTTGAGAGAGACAGTGTACACATGAGCCCAAGTACTGGGGAGGCAGAGAGAGAAGCAGACTTCCTGCTAACCAGGGAGCCTGATATGCAGCTTGATCCCAGGACTCTGAGATCCCTACGTGAGCCAAAGGCAGATATTTGACTAATTGAGCCACCCAGGTGTCCCCTTGCTTCCCAATTTCTTAGGGACTTACCCTGTCCCTACCCCTCCCAAGTTGAGAGTATGTAATCAACAACTCCTCCTGACCCCAGTGCAGCTCTTTCTACCCAAGTGTCCTGGCCATATGTGGGCGGGGAGGGGCAGAGGGAGAGGGAGAGAGGAAGAGAATCTTAAGCAGCCTTTTCACCCAGCATGGAGCTCAATACGGGGCTCAATCTTGTAACCCTGAGACTGTAATCTTAGCTGAAATCAAGAGTCAGATGCTTAACTGACTGAGCTACCCAGGTGCCCTAATAACACCACTTTTTTCCACCCAAAAGTCTCAAGAATTCTTTCTTGACCATTTGTTCCCAAACCCCAACATCCCACATCAACGTGACAACTGCCCATTTCTGACACTTGACAGTGAGGGACTTGACATACATTGCCTCATTCAATCCCCATGAATCCTAAAACATAGGTATCATAACCCTCTTCTTAGAAATAAAGAAACATAGACTCAAAGCGGGTAAGTTACATGTCCCCAAATGCGTAATACATAAGTTACAAAGCAGAGATGCCAGAATTTGAGTCATTTCTAATCCCGGTGTGTGTTTGTGTATGTGTGTATGTGTGTATGTGTGCACGTGTGTGGGTGCCTGTGCATGTGTTTGTGTGTCTATCTGTGTGCACTTGTTTGTATATGTATGTTTGTGTGTGTGTGCATGGGCTTGCACGTGTGTGTGTGTGTGTGTGTGTGATAGGCTGGCAAGGAAAACTTGCAGAGCTTAAAGGTTAATGTGAGTAGCACAGAAGATTTTGTAAAACACTCTGGGTGTTTCCTGGGAGGGGCATCTTCCTGACACTCAAAGTTATTAAAATCTGTCAAAATGTCACAGGTATCGAAGCCTGTCAAAGTGTCAAAAAGCATATTGCAACCGATCAAAAATGGGCCAGCGTGGCCACCAAGCAAGACCAGGGCCAGGCATGAGGTCTCTGAGATAAAATTGTCCCAGGAGGAAGGGGGCAGGACCAGAGGACTGGTCGCATGTTGAGGGCGTGGAGAACGAGCCCACTGAGAGAGACACTAAGTCACTACAGGCTTGGGGCTCACGGGCTGAGATTGCTCTGAGGGGTCGGAGTGGGGGTGGGGCTTAGCGGGCTTCACATTGGGCTGTGGCCTAACCATTTGACGAGGGGGGAGCCTGGCCAGGATGGATGCACCTGCCCGTTCCCACAGAAACAGCCATGTCTGCGGGGGAGACTGGCTGTCTTCCCAAAGAGGCCAGTCTTGACCAGACCAAGTCCATCCCAATAACACCTTTCCCCTGGCTGGGCCTGTTTTGCAATCTGGTCACTGAAGCAGGAGGAGAAGTCATGGGAGGGGTCCTCTTTGGCTTCTAAAATGTGGCTCAAGGTAAGGATTGTGAAAATGAAGGAAGGAAAGCTCTTTGAAAATGGAAATGAAAGGCCAGTAGGGGGAGCTCTCATGCCCTGCCATTCAGGCCAATTAAGACCCAACGGGCCCCAGAAGGACCCTGCGAGTCAGTTCTGTTCTAGCTGCTGCTTTACTCTCCCACCAGGAGGAAGAGAGGTTTCCTCTTGCCCTGACAACAGCCCAGCCAATGAGAGACTGTCAACTTATCCAATGAAAAGCCACTAGACTTTGAACTCCCAGTTTATTCCAATAGACTTTTTGTTTATAATAGCCCTCCCGACTCCCTACTTTGTTCTCCTTTGAGTGAAACTTTCCTTGGTTCTCTGGATTTGTTTACGGTTTTGCTCTGGCTTCCTTGTCCCAAATTGCAATTCTCTGCTATTCCTAAATAAGCCCCCACCCCCACTTTTTTTTTTTTTTTCCTGGTAAAATAACCAGCAGTTTTATTTTTAAGATTAGCAGGATTTCTTCTTTTTCCAACTTTGACTATTATTGTGTGAGGTCAAGATGTTCGGCACAGCTGCAGCCATTCTGTAACCACAAGGAGAAGGACCAGCTCTCTGAGTGTGACAGAGAGGAACAAGAGAAACATGGAGGTTGGGAGTGGTGATGCAGAGGAATTGGTGAACAGACCAAACCTGAGAGATCCAACTCCTGGACTCACTGTTTTGGGAGATGACACATTTTTCTTGTAAGATTTTATGTATTTATTTTAGAGACAGAGAGAGCTTGCATGTGCCAGCAAGGAGGAAGGAGCAGAAGGAGAGAGAGATAATCTCAAGCAGGCTCCCTACTGAGCAAGGAGCCTGATGCTGGGCTCAAGGCAGAGCTCAATCTCATGACCCTGAGATCATGACCTGAACCAACATCAATAGTCAGACGCTTAACAGACTGAGCCACCCAGGCACCCACTGCTTTGCACTCTTAAATTATCCAGGACTCCAAAGAACGTTTGTTTATGTAACATATAGCTATCCGTATTTACCATATTAGAAATGAAAATCGAGAAAGTTTAAAAAGATTTATTAATTTTTAGAAATTTCCATCTTAGGTTAACATATAAATAACTTTTTTTTTTTAAATGAAAAAGAACTAGATTTTCCAAAACAAAAAAGGATTTGGTAAGGAGAATGGCATCGCTGTTGTTTTTGCGGCTCTCCCGATGTCTGGCTTAATAGAAGGCAGCTGGAGTCTCATATCTGCTTCTGGATTCAATTTGGAATTCAAGTTCCAATATCACATGTCATGAAGCCTCTGGAAAACTCCACTGCACAAATCTTGGGGGAACAAGCGTGAGTGAGCAAAGGCCATCTCAGGTTTGTATCAGTTTTCTGTGGCTGCTATAACAAATGACCACAAACTTGGTGGCTTACAGCAGAAATTTATCCTCACAATTCTGGAGGCCACCAACCAGACATCTAGGGCTTAGCAGGGTCACACTCCTCCCAGTGATTCTGGGGGAGAATCTGTCCCTGACCTCCTCCAGCTTCTGGTGGTTGACCATGTTCCAAAGCTTATGGGCTGGATCACTTCAATCTCTGCCTCCATTGTCCTCGTACCTGCTGGGCTGTGTTTGTCTGAAGACGACACTTGTCATTGGATTCAAGACCCACCACATCATCTGGGCTTATCTTCTTATCTCAAAACCCTTAACTTAGTTATATCTGCTAAAGCCCCCCTCCTTGGCCAATACGTTCCCATTCACAGTTTTTGGAGATGAGGACATGGGCCTATATTTTGGGGGACCACCACTCAGCCCACTACAGTATTATTATAAAAATAACTCAGCCTGTGGGACCCTGGAAAGAGTCTTGGGGATGCCTGGGATCACACTTTGAAAATAGGGATCTTGTCCCATAGCTTCCACACATGCATAAGTAGGCAAAGGAAGGATGGAGGACCAGACGCACTCAGCCCAATTATCCAGCAAAAATACATTTTCTAGAGGGAGTTCTAGAGGAAGGATTCCAGAAAAGGAGAATGAGAGGGGTCCAGTGTGTGAGAGAGGACCAGGGCCTATGGAACCCCAGAGGTTGGGGAGGAAGATGGCAGGTATAGCGCTTTGAAGTACAGGAATGCCAAGTTTGGGGTTGTTTGCTATGTGGCACTATGCTGTGCCCACCTCTGTCACCCAGAAACGGATCCAGGCTGATATTCAGCAAGAGCTCTGTGTGGATGATGCTGGCAGAGAGAGGGACAGTCAAGGGAAGCAGCGATGGGGCTCCTGTCTGAGGCAGGGACAGGACAAGACATGGCAGGCAGGTTGGTGACATGGCCTGTCAGTGACGAGGTCAGAAGAGAACATGGAGGGTGCAGGTGATGGAGAAAACCTAAGAGGCCCCCCAGAGATTGTGAGAGAGAGAGAGGGGTGTTCCCATCCTAGAGGGGGAACGAGGGAACAACCTTCCTGGTTGGGAGGTAAAAAGCAGATGAACTTTGCAACTCAAAAGGACAAGTGCCCTTAACCAATACCCATCTTATCTGGCTGAGTGGCATCAGCGACCCAGGAAAGAGACGGGTCAGACCCCTTACAGGTGCCACTTCACCAAGGGACCCCTGAGGAACCCAAGAACCCCTTGGGCAAGTGGATCACATTTAAAACAGATTAATTTCTCCCTGCCCATTTTACAAATAGGAAATCCTAAAGAAAATTGTGGATGATCGTCATGTCACACAATTGCCGAAAACAAAACAAAACAAAACAAAACCTCCACAAAAACCCCACAAACACGTTTTATACCACAAAAAAATCACCTTAAAAATGGAAATAAAAAACCCACGCTGGAAAATACCTGTGATAAATGTGAAAGGTGAATATCTCTAATATGCAAAAATAAAGCCAGTATCCTCAGCAGAAAAAGAGGCAAAGGACATAAGCATAAATTTTGAAAAGAAGTACGGATGGTTAATATAAGGCAAGATATTCAGGCTCACTAAAAAAAAAAAAAATGAAAGAAATGAACAAATGTCTATAATGAGCTATAATTTTTCACCTGTTTGGCCACAACTGGCAATTAAAATAATTGATAGTATCCAGCGTTGGCAAGTGTAGAAGGAAAATTGACCCTTGGCGCTGCTGGAGGGAGAATTAATTGGTACAGTCGTATGGAGGGCAGCTAGAAAATGCGAATCAAAATGCAAAATGTGCCTGCCCTTTGACCCAGAGGTCTCACTTCTGTAAAATGGGGACAATAAGACTCCCTGTTTCAGTTAATTGTGAAAAGGCTCAAGTGGGCTAAGCCATGAAAAGCATTGAACACAGTGCCTGGCAGAAAGGGTTTGAGAAATGTTAGCTATTATTAGCAATTTATCCTAGGATATAAGCTCCCATGCGCAAATGATGTGTGTATGGGGGATGTTCCCTGTAGCATTGTTTTCAGTAGCCAAACACTGGAAACAAACGGATGGTGCATCAAGAGAAGGAAGGAGGCTAATTCCAGGAGGGCAGTGCCCTCTGCGATTGCAGGATAAATGGGAAAACAGCTGAAGGTCCTCGGCCAACAGTGTTCTTTTGATCTGGACACTGGTCACAGATGTGTTCACTTTGTGAAATTTACGAAACGGTATCCTTGTGATATGGATCCTTTTCTGTAGATATGTTCTGTTTCAAGCACTTGCCCATCCTAGGGTATGATCTCACCTAAATAAATACGGACACATACATGTATGGAAACAAGGCTAAAGGGATATTACCCCATTATATTCAAAGTTGTTTCTGGATGGGGGCATTATGGGTCATTTTTATTTCCCTTTGTGAGTGTGTATCAGTATTTTCTGCTTGTCTTCAATGAGTAGGTATCAGTTTTGTAATTAGGGAAAAACATAGTCACTGTTAGTTAGTACTCTTTGTACTAACCTTTGTACCATCTCACTCTCATATGAAGAAAAACATGTACTTAATTAGCATGTGACTGAAAAATTTGACAACGGATTTGATTTCAGGCCTGGAACCAGGCTCAAGGGAGGTCATGGGGAAATTGTCCCACCCTGTTTCTCAGCCGTCTTAGAGTTCACTGGTCAACAGGAAAAGTGAGGGCAGGGGTATGTATCCATAGGCTCAAGTGATCAGAGCTGCTGTATGGGGCAGAAGAGGCAGAGGCCCTTGGTGCTTTTCAGATGAGGAAGCCATGAGGTGAGCCTTGAACAATCACCAGGGTTTTTGTGGGAAGTTAGGGGCAGAAAGAGTTTCTCTGGGGAGCAAAAATCTCTACAAAATGCTGGGTATATTGCAGATTGGGGGTAGCTCCATCAGTTGGGATATGAAGCTAGTTATTACAGACAAGAGTGAAAAACGTTGGCTGGGGTTTGATAGAAAGGAGCCTCAGTCCTAGGACGTTAGTCAACTTTCTTTAGGTTTATAGTTGCAGAAACACTATTCAAATAGAGCCAGTCAGAAGTTTGGATTTCAGGCATAGCTGGTTCTAGGTGCTCAGACTGTATTTGTTATTGGGACAGAGACTCTCTGATTTTCTTTATCTTGTCTCTAGTTTCCTCTCTGTTGACTGCCTCCCAGCAGCCAACATCCTGCTTAGCAGTTCCAGGGAAAATAGTATCTTTTCCCCACTAATTTCTGCAAAAGCTCCAGGACGGGTGATTGCTAGTTTACCTTGATTCATGTGCTCATTCTTACACCAGTCATTCTGGTTGGGGGGCATAGGGTCTTAAGGATTCAGGCCAGGTTAGGTGGCCACTCTTGGAAGCAGAGGCTGGTTCGGACAAGTGACTTCACTCCAGTCACAAGGAACCGTAATCAGACGAAGAGGGCCTGCTTTCCGGGTGGGCACAGAGCAGCCATAAATAAAGGCATGACACTCTCCTCCGGAGGCAGCGTTGCAAGCCGCAGCCTTCAGTGTGTGGGGTGCTTTAGAACACCGAATCCAGTCTACCCTTACGTCTCTCCTCTTCCCAATGAGGGCCGGAAGCTCGCTAAGGTTGGGTGCCCCTGCCTGTCTCTTTGCCCTCACATCCCCGGCCCCCGTGTATTCTCCCCACTGCCCCGTGCGCCGCAGATATATGGTAGAGGTACGTTGATGTAGTGACCTCTGTCTTCACCACCACTTACGTTGCAAGTGACTCTCCATTGTTCAAAAGGATGTCATCATGTCTCTCTGTCTCTTGCTCTCTGTCCCCCTCCACCTTTTAAAAATACCTTTTTCAACTTGGCCTTATTCTCAGGCAGGCTTTCCAGTGCTTCGGTAAACCCCAAAGGTCCATCCAGGGTCCCATCCTACTGGCTCAACCAGCAAAACACCCATTCCCCGAGAATTCCACCCAGAGTCCTGCAACAGAAGCTTATTGGCCCAGCACCCGGCCCATGACCCACTCTGAGCCAATCATCGTGGCCCGGGGATGTACGCTCTGACTGGCCAGCCTAGATCATCCAGAGCGGCAGGTGGCCCAGGCTGTTCCCTCCAAGAAGATCAAAGTCACAGGTATAATGGTTGTTGTTCAAGCAACCCTAACAGGTAGCCACCTACACGGACACCACACCTTTGGGTTTCCCTGGCTTTGGGAGCCAGTAGCTCCGAGCCTGTAATTAACAAACGCCCTTATCAGAAGGACCCTCGGCTCCCACCTCCAGAGACTCACCCGGAGTGGAACCGCGAGGCAAGGAGCAGGGGAAACGGGCCATCCCTCCCCTCTGGGGCTGCCCTGTGCCGAGTCCCTGGCTGAGCTTCTCTTGCAAGACTGGATCACAAAACTCTGGAAATGGATGTTTCTGATGGAAACGCAGACACACAGCTAATTACAGCGTCCTGCTCGGCGCCACCCTAATTAAGGCAGTTCTCTGATGGGGGCCAAGATTTAATGCTCTCTCTTTTACGGTGCGTGGTGGCAAGTGGGCGGCCCTGTCCTCTCCTCTCCCTCTGATGCATCCTGTCTGGCTGGCCAGGGGTTGGGTGGAGAGGGCCGCCAGGCTGGCTGGCAGGCAGGCCGGCAAACGAGAAATGTTATCCATGCTCCATCTCAGGGACATAACCGCCCTCCCAGGACAGAGGACAGGACAAGTAAGGGGGAGGGGCGGTGTGAGGGGCAGAGGTCTTAATCCAAACTTCTGCTGGGAGGTGGTGGTTGGGTGGGGATATCCCACTTCCAAGAAAAGTGTTAGGACTGTCTTGGCTCTGGGGCCTTCCAGGAAGTGGGAAACAGCTTCCAGAAAGCACTGGAGACCTTGCTGGCTAGGAGCTCAAACAGGTCCTGATGTCTGGCTTCATGACACATGCTACTGCAAATAAAAGGGGGAGGGCAGTTCTACTGCCCCCCCACCCGCAAAAACAAACAAAACAAAAAAACAAAAAAAAAACCCCAAAATTAAACACCATAGAATTTTTTTTGGAAACCTATAGAATTTCTCTCTGTTATGTGGTACAGAATTGTCCAGCCTATTATTAGAGAACTCATTGGATTGCAGCACTAGCAGGGACATAACAATCATTTCACATTATAGGGGCAGAAATTGAGGCCAAGATAGAAGTGATCTTCCCAAGAGCCCAGAGTGCGCTAGATTGTCATAGACGATAGATGGCGACTAGGGGCCAGGGCTGAATGATCTGACAGCTGGAGGCTATGATGGTATGATTTCAAGGGCTTTATCTTGCCCAGTGGGGAACAGACCCTTGATCGATTAGTGATGCCTTCCATGGGCACCGGAGCGGGCATAGTGGTCCATGTGGCAAGTTTTTGCCACCCTGGTCTAGATGTCAGAGGGATGCTCTGAACTAGGCCCTGCATGTAGGCCATCTCAGAGGGTTCCGGCTGGATAGAGAAGCTGAAAGTCAGAACAGGTTTGCTGAGAGAGTTGTGAACTCCACAAGCCTCCTCAATGATTTGCCATCAAGTTGCTGTGAGGGATTTGTGGACAGAATTGCAAAATGGAAATTTCACTTTAAGGAATAGTCTGATAAAGCTTGGCTTAGGTCTCTACAGCCCTACCTGCCTCCCCAGAGCTCTGAGTCTCCTACACCTGTCCCATTCCTTAAGTGGATTTGGGTCAGTGATCCAGGTGGTGGATCTGAAGACCCTTTGAAAGATTGGGTCTTGTGTAGAGAGATGCGTCTAGGATACTGGTCACAGAGTTCAGAAGCTTGAATTGAAGGGCCAGTGCTCAAGGCCCGAGGGTAAGGACACCTAGGGTCCCCCCCCCCCGCTATCACAGCTATTTCCAGAACAAGGCTCTTTCTCTGCTGAGCCCCAGCTACACATTGAATGAGGGCACAGTGGATTCATGGATTCCTTCGAGCTCTCACACTTGACCAAATGGTCTACTTTTTTAACGTGTGTGATAAAAGACATATAACATAAAATGTACTATTATGACAAATTTTCAGTGACAGTTGTGGGCTATTCGATACATTCACGTGGTTGGGCCACCATGCCCACCATCCGTCTCCAGAGCTTGTTCATCTTACCCACCTGCAACTCTGTCCGCATTACAAACTAGCTCCCCTTTCTCTCCTCCTGCTCCTGAGCTCCTGGAAACCGCCCTTCTCTCTCCATAAAACTGACTCTTCTCAGAGCCTCATATGAGTGGAAATCTCAAGAATTTGCTCTTTGGTGACTCACTAATTTCAGCACAGTGTCTGTGTTTTCAAGGTTCATCCGTGTTGTAGCAGGTGTCAGAATTTCCTTTTTTAGGCTGACTGATATTTCATTGTATATGTGCTCCCCATTTTGTGTATCTGTCCACCTGCTGAAGGACACTTGGGTCCCCTCTACATTTTGCTATTGTGAATACTACTGCTACAAACGCAAGGTGTCCAAACGTCTGTTGGAATCTCTGCGTTCACTTCTCTTGGGGATACGCCCAGAAGTAGGAGGCTGGATAGCAGAGCAACTCTGCGTTTAAGATCTGAGGAATCTTCATACCATCGTTCAGACCAGCTGCGCCATGTTACGTTGCCAACAGCAATGTGCAAGGGTTTCGATTTCACCATATCCCCACCATGCTTGTTTTATTTTTTCGTTTTTGTTTATGTTTTCGGTAATAGCCATCCTAATGATATTGAGCCGTATGTCGTTGTGGTTCTGATTTGCCTTTCCCTAATGAGTAGTGATGATCAGCCTCCTTGTGCGTGCTTACTGGCTATTTGTGTATCTTCATCCAAGAAATGTCTATGTAAGCCCTTTACTCGTTTTTAAATTGGATTGTTTAAAAAAATATAAACTAGAATGTTTATTTCTAGGTTGGTTTTGATCTCCTCGTAGGGCCCTGAGCGACAGGTACTGAGGAAGGGTCATTTTGTTCAGTGAGGTAATTGACAAAAAAATGTAAGTATTTAAAGTCTACAACAGGATGATTTGATATATTGTGTACATTGTGAAAGGATCCCCACCATCAAGGTAATTAATACAACCATCCCCTCACATGGTTATTTGTGTGTGTGTGTGTGTGTGTGTGCACATGTATGAGAATGCTTAAGATCTCCTTCCCTAGCAAATTTGCAGTATATTATACATTCGGTCAACTAGAGTCACCATGCCCTACGTTAGATCCTCAGATCGTATGTATCTTACGACCGGAAGTTTATACCCTTTTGCCATCATTCACATTTTCTTTATCCATTCATCCATCGACCGACACTTAGGTTGTTTCCATGTCTTGGCTACTATGAATAATGCTTCACTGAACATGGAATGCAGATGGCTCTCCAAGATAGCAATTTCATTTCCTTAGGGGAGGTACCCGGAAGTGGGATTGCTGGGCCATAGGGGAGTTCTATTTGTTCTTGCTTGAGGAACCTCCATACTGTTTCCCATGGTGCCTGCCCCAATTTACATTCCCACCAACAGTGCACAAGACTGAGGAAGGGTCCTTTCTGGTGGAAGAAGGAATGCGGATGAAAAGGCCCAAGGCCGAAACATGCCCCATAGTCTCCCCCATCCCCCGCCCACCACCCCTGACCTTATCCACAGTTTTGTTTCCTGAGGCTTTCATTACTTGCGGCACCCATGATCTGGAAGCAGATGACCCTCCTTCTGATGTGTCATCGGAAGGGCAATAGTAACCCAACGCTAGGTCACGATGCCTACGTCATTGCCCTTCCTGCATCTCATCAGGAGGCATTTGATCATCTCACATCATCACCAGAAGGGTGAGAATGGCACAGCGCAATAGACGTTTAGAGAGAGACCACAGTCACATAAGTTCTATTACAGCATATTGTTATAATTGTTCTATTTTATCATTATTGTTGTTAATCTCTTACTATGCCTAATGTATAAATGAAACTTTATCACAGACATGTATGTGCAGGAAAAAAACAGAATACATAAAGCTCAGTCTTATCCATGGTTTCAGGCATCCATTGGGGGTCTTGGAACATATCCTCCGTGGATAACAGAGGATTCTTTTAGTAAGTCTCGCTTCTCTCTTTCTGGTGTCTCTCTCCAGTGGTGTCTTCATGCTATCTGATCGTGGTGTTGGCTTCCTCCCTGGGCTTCCAGCGGGCTCCCCCTCTCCCACCTAACTCCAGTTCCTCCAGGCCCTCCTCACGGGTCCCCAGGACAGATGGAGCAGCGAGTCTCTTTCCTGGACCATCCACCTTAATTCTGGGGCCTGGCTCTTGCTGGACTCCTCTAGAGGCAGGGGGTAGAGACTCAGGAGGCTGTTCTGGCCATAGGGGATGGAGCCCATCACGTTACTTCAGTAAAATCCTGTGAGCCTCGAAGAACAGGGACGGTCCCTGGGACACCGAGCACCCTGGAATCGGAGGGTGCTCAGAGTGCCAGGGGGCTGTCCCACGGGGCTGTCTCTCTGTCCCCTCAGCGTGGAGCACAGGCTCCTCAGCTCAGAGGAAACACGTGCAGATGACTCTTCTCCTGACAGCTGGTGACCTATCGTGCCTGGCTGGGTTTCTCTCCACTCAACATTTGTTGACTCAGGCCTCTGCTCCCAAGAGCCCTGTGAGTCCTCCTCTCTCACAGCCTCACAGTGTCTGTTTCTGCTCCTCACAGACTTTTCCTCATGCCTCCCAGTCTGGAGGAGGGACTCAGATTGACGTGATGTCCTAGATGTCCACCAGATCCATAGGAACCCATCTGCTCTTGGCCCTCCAACCCTTGCTCAGAGCCCAGCTGGAGTGGTCCCAGCAGTGTCTTGTGTTGCTTCTACATGTAGAAGGACCTGGCTGCCATCTCTGTCATGGCGTCTCTTAGTGCTGCCAGCTGTCTCAGCTTCCACAGGTGGGGGAAGGAAGAGCTCCAGCCTTTGGGATGGATCTGATGGGGCCTATGGAGGCTCTGGCAGCTGCCTGGAGGGACCACATAACCCTTGGAAGAAGAGTAACCACCCTGTGAAGGAGAGCTGGACAGTGAGTCAGGAGGTGGAGTTTCTCATGGTCCTCCCTTAGACAGACTTCTAGATGCAATGCTCCTGAGTCCTCTGTGGAGATAGTCACATCCCCCCACAGAGCTGACCAACCCACTAGAATTCTCCAGAAGCTGGGAAGAGATCAAATTCAAATTCACATTTGAATTTTGCTTTCCTTCTGTGTCTTTTGATTCCCTGGGAAGCAGTGACCGAGATGGAGCTTAGTGTGCCCGAAGTTCACTGGAATGCTCTCGGGGTCACTGCGTGTGGACGGGCAGGATGGAATTGGCACGAGGCAGAGGGAGAAGCGAGTTGTGATGGAGTCCTCAGTGGGAGTCCTGAGGCCAGTGGGATTTTCCGTGTGGTCCTGAGTTGGGGTGAGTGAGGGATAGGGATAGGGCCCTCTGCCCCTGTGCTATTGGTCATTGATGGGCTCCTTTGGGAAGTGTCGTTCACCTGGGGGTCAGGTGACTTCTGGAAAGCAATTCCAAAGAGGGCTGGCTGTGGGGGGGCCACCTGACAGCAGCACTTCTGGGAGCTGGGGGGATAAATTCCCCACTTCTGAAGGGGGATCCACTCACCCCTCTTTACCGCTGCCTCGCTTCCCTTTTCCTCTTATTCTTGCTTCTCTGGGATTGTATTACCTGAATTAGCAGGTAAGCTTTGACCTAGGCTCTGCTTTCTGGGGAGTCTGGGTTAAGACACCCACCAAGCTGCCACCATTCCTTCTGGGGAGCTCCTTGTGTTGAAAGGTACCATAGACGATCGGCTAGTCTATGATTTAGCTTTCCTAGGTCAGGGGATTGACTCTCCACCAATCGTCTCTGGTCAGAGGCAGGAAGACACAGATGTCAGCCAGCTGGGCTCAAGGGGCAGTCTATCCCCTCTTCCCTCAGCAGGGGACCGTGAGCTCGGCAGTCCCCAGGACTGATGCGTCCGGTACAGCCAGGCGCCTGCTATTTAAGGGGCCTTGACTAGGCAGGACACAGGCAGAGCAGGTGACAGACATTGTTTCCATCTAGGGAGCTCAAGGTCCCAAGTGGGGTCACCAGTCTGTTCCTCTCAGAGCTCTTGCAGGGGTAACTCCACACAGAGGTGGGGGCAGATGTTTTTGGCTGGCCCCGTCAGCCATTCCCATCTACCCTTGCCATCTCAGGGGGTGAACTGTGACTGTTCTAACCCCATTATGGTGGCCTGTGATGGCTGGTTTCAGTCTGGGCCTGGGACTCAGCTTGACCAGTGGGTCTGAAGGGAAGTCTCAGAAGTAAGATTTGGGAAAGGATTTCCTCATGAATGGAAATTCCTCTTTTTGCCAAACTGTACCTGATTGCCTGAAAACGCAGTATGATGTGGCCCTGGGGGGGTGGGGAGACATGGCGGGTGTGGTGAGCGGGCTGCCCCTCTGGTGGCATTGTTGAGCCACAGAACTGACCTGGCTCCACTCTGGGCTGATGCCTTAGCATCCTTATTAACGCGGCAGCCAAGAGCAAGGTCTCTGAAGCCTGACTACCTACCGCTCATTAGCTGTGTGACCCTGGGCAGGAGGCTTAACCTCTCTTCCCTCAGTTTCTTCATCTGTAAAATGGACATGTAAGAAGACCCCTACCTCATAAGGCTGCTGTGAGGTGTACATGTGTCTATATGTGTGAAGAGATTAGAACAGGGTCTGGTACTCAGGAAATGGTGTATCAGTGTTGACTGCTACTGAGGTCCCCTTTGAAGATGGATCTAAGTTCACAGGTAGACAGAATTGGGTCAATCACAAGCCTTGTTTTGTGACATGCCCCTGGTGTTCTTGTTAATATCACAGACACCTGTGAACCCATCACTCAATCCAAAACTCAAGAACTAGAATATCACCCATTGTAGTTATTCTCTGGTATGTGTTTCTCTTGAACTGGCCCCCTGATCACCCCACTCCTGAGATCCCAGCTGGATACAGCCCTGAATTTTATGTTTATTATTCCTCTATGTGTGTGTATACGTGTGTGTGTGTAGTTTTGTCACATAGAAACGTATGCCCAAACAACATGTTATTTTGTTTTGCCTGTTTTTGAGCATTATAAAAAGGGTACATGCTGCGTGGTCTTCTGGGAGTTTTTCTTTCCACAAAAACACTTTTATTTGGGGTTTCTGCTTCTCACAGCCAAAGGAATCCAATTCCCAAACACCTACCTAAAGGGAGAAAGAAAAGCCCACTTTCGACAGACAAGAAACAAAAGTTAGATCTTCTCTTCTTTCTCGATTCTTGCCCTTAATTTGGCTGTGAAGGTGTACTAGCCCTCCTAGGGGTCCTTCCAGAGATGGCTTTCTTCTGAACTAGTGTGTTGGGGGGGACGGGGGTCTGTCCCGCTGGGCACAGGTTCCAGGTGTGAGGCACCAAGATATGTGACTTCTCCCAGCCCTGGTCCCTGTGGAGAGAGGCTGCGGCCCCCATGGAATTTTTCTGATGCCTTTGAATATCCACTGGGAATCATTTTCCCTTTTCCATCCCAAATATGGGCTAGGGCCCTGGAAGGCATGGGAGAACTAATTTGAGGCAAGCGTAAACACTTCCATGCCAGTGGAACCCTGGCCAGCAGGAATTCCAAGCCATCGGAGAAGTCTGCCAGCCTCTTGTTGGACTTTGGCTGGGACCCTCTGCTGTAGCTACTTTTAGCTGGGAACATTTTTTCCCAGATTTTAGAAGGCCATACTTGAAGGATCATGATTTACTCAACCAAGACCCCAGACTGACCAGGGGTACTTCTACATCGAGTTGACCACTTACATGCCTGTCTCCCCAATTTCTCCCTTCTGGGTGGTAGAGCCCACTTGTTAAGACCCAGAGCTCAGGAGGCAAATAAACCTGGGTTCTACCCCTAAATTACCTCTTCTTGATTTGGGACCAATGACCTAACATATCTGACTTTGTCTGTCTCCTCATCTGGAATATAGAGATAATACAATCCCCACCTTAAGAGTGGTGAGGATTAAGAGAGGTAACAATGTATATGAATGTAAGCCCACAGGATAGTGTCTGTACCAGTCAGTCTAGGTGATGTTATGCTATAGTAACAAACATCCCCCAAAGCTCAGTGGCTTTATGCAACAGAAGTTAGTTTTTCACTCTCTCTCTCTCTTTTATTTTTTTAGAGATTTTATTTATTTATTTGAGAGAGAGAGAGAGAGCATTCTTGTGCACAAGTGGTGGGAGGGGTAGAGGGAGAAACAGACTCCCAGGACCCTGGGATCATGACAGAAGGCAGATGCTTAACCAACTGAGATACCAACGTGCCCCTATTTTTCACTCTTATGAAGTTTGCTATAGGCCACTCCCCAGGACAGTTCCCCACCCCCGCTCCACTGTGTGTGTTACATGATCTAGATCAAATTCTGGTTCCACCATTTCAGCAAGAAGTCCCCATGTTCCCCATGGCAGAGGAAGAGATTCGCTAAAGAATTGGGAAGATCACTTTTGTTCTCAATTAATTGGACAGAGCTAGTCACATGGCTTCATCTAGCAGCAAGGGCCTTGGGATATGTGGTTTTCTATATCAGGGAGGAAACATGAGCCAGGTATTGGGGAGAACTTAATGTCTCCTGCAGCCTCCAATAAACATTAGTTTCCTGACTTTATTATCTACCCTCAAAGAGGTTAGAACCTGTTCAAGGTGACAAGGCATAGTTAGATGAAAAGATAAACACATTTTCTTAGTTCCTTAGAAGCATGCAATCCTTTGCATTTTGTAGAAGGCGGTTCAGCCTCATTTCCATAGTCTCCCAGGGAGGATTTTTCCTGCCGGCGCATGAGAAGGAAGACGGGGAATGGAGTGTGGGGGACCTATGCAGGAACTCGATGGGTGAGCGTCAGAAGTGTCTGACTTTGTACAGGAAATCCAACTGTACCACGTCTCCCAGGAGGACAGAACGGAAGGCTTGTAACTCAGTAGTTCTTTGTGGATAGAAAGAAGGATAGACCATGTGCCAGGCATCAAAAAGATGCACCCCGACTTTACAGATTAGGAAACTGAGGCTCAGGGAGGCGAGCTCTACTGCCAAAGGCACGCAGCAATGGCATGAAGAAGGTGGGGGGTGGTGGTCAGGACCATCTCTGGCTTGAGGAGGACATCAGGGATGCCTGGATCTTCCCTCGTTCCTTCTGCTCATGTCGTGACGGAACAGGCAAGACAGAAGGAGTTGTTTGCAAAATACAAAATAAATGGGAAAACAAAGAGGCTCTTGGCAAAAATCCAAGATGCTCACGGGAATTTTTCACAAATAAAAAATAAGATAGAACTTGTCAGTCAGGAACAGCCAGCTGCTCCTTTTGGATAGAAGGGACTTGGGGAGGGAGGAGAATTCTGCGGAGGGAGGGAGAGAGGGCATTCTTTTCCATGCTGGGGTCTCAGGCTGGCTGAGATCAGAATCAAGGTGGCATTCCCTTGTAAGATGGGGAAACTGATGGGGCACCTGGGTGGCTCAGTGGGTTAAACCTCTGCCCTCGGCTCAAGTCATGATCTCAAGGTCCTGGGATCGAGCCCCGCATCGGGCTTTCTGCTTGGCAGGGAGTCTCTTTCCCTTCCTCTCTCTGCCTGCCTCTCTGCCTACTTGTGATCTCTCTCTCTCTCTGTGTCAAATAAATAAATTAAAAAAAAAAAAAGATGGGGAAACTGAGACCCACAGCGGAAAAGAGTTCGTTCAGGGTCACACAGCCAGGACATGGCAGAGGCAGGGAAGGACTGGGGTCTCCTGATGTCTCTCCTTCCCATCACCCAGCCTACAGCTGTCTTGGGGCAGAGGGACGTGGAGGCCGGAGGCCACAATGTCAGCACCAAGCCCTGTGTGCAGGCAGTGCTCATGCACGGGCCCTCTCCTACCTGCCTGGTCCGTCCCTGCAAGCCCAGAGCATCACAGACAGGAAGGGAGCAGGGAAGGGACATCCCCATCACACTTCAGTCCCCTTGAGGATCCCATTTTCCATAAGCAGGATCCACAATATGTCGTCATGACAATTTTTAGGATTCTGATAAGACGGCCGAAAAATCAAGACCAGAAGGCATAAGGAGAAGGCAATCAAATGGGGGGGGGATCCCCTTTTTTTCTGTGTTTACCAATGAGACAGGCCTTCTAACCTGCTGTGCCCTGGTTCTCCCCAAGCTCCCCCTCCGGACGTGACACTACAGCCTACTCCCTCCTATGTGTGTGACCTGCTCCCCAAACCCACAGCTCGGTTTGGCCAGGAACTGAGGTTTGGAATGTTCAAACCTGGGCAGGCTGCTTGGAGGTGGGGGCCGGGGCGAGCTTCCATGCTCTGGGTGAGCCCAAGTGGAGGTCCATACAGAGGTGACATGCTGCAGGGGGGTGTCCCATGGTTGGGATGCCCCTCCAGATGCCGTCCTGTGCTTTGTCTTTCCATCTGTGTCTCCCCTTGGCTTTGGCTTCTGTTTGGCTAATGGGAGGTCCCCCCACGGGGTCATCAGTCAGGCTGCTCATTCATTCCCTGCTTTTCTCCCTGCCACACAGCTTCTTCCCGCGTCCCCGTTCTGGGTTCTGGCACCTGCTCCATGTCCTAGTCCTCTTAGGTCCTAGTGGGGGTAAGCGTTCCTTCATCTCAGGCTGCCTTGGCACCCCTCACTGTTCCCCTTCCCATGCGGATGGCTCCATCAGACCCCCCCACCCCAGTCCTTTGGAAGATGCCATCTGTTTCCTGCCCCGACCGGACTGATACAAACAGAAAGGGTGGGACATCAACCCTTTGGACCTGGTCCTTCCCAGAGGCCGGCGATCCCAGGTCCCGCTGCCGTCCTGCTGCCCCAGCCTTTCCGACGAGCCCGGCCCCTCCGCGTGCCAGGCCTGTGTGAGCTCCAGCCAGCCTTATTTATTTATCGAACAACATGCAAGCACTGTTTCCTTTTGTGTTTAATGTGTCAGCGTTTCAGTGGATTCTGACTTCAAGGCTTGGATTTTGTTGACAATAATGAGATCACCCAGACAATTATTGTTTGATTTTTCAGTTTGCCAGAGAGGGGAAGATTAAAGAAAAGTTAAGAAGCTTTGGCTGTTTCCTGTTACCCGTTTGCTGGGAGGGGTGGGGGTGGGGCCGAGGGTCGGGAAGAAGAGAAAATCTGACTGCTTCAAAATGTCCACACCAGGAGACATGCGGCTCTTACACCCGGCAGGCTTCGCACGTAGGCGGCACCCACGTGGGAGGATCTGAGGGGCACTGGAAACTCCTCTGTCCCCAGGTCCTGGCTCCCCTCGGACCACAGGATCTGCAGGTCTTTCCGCTCCCACATCTGTTCCTGCTGCTCCAGTGCTGGAGTGAGACACGGGACACTGGAACTCAATGAACATTCATAATTGTTATTACTACGATGGGTAAAATTGTCTTGGTTTAGCAATTAACTTGTTGATGCAGCGTTGGCTTTACTTCTCTGGCCTCAGTTTCCCCTCTGTGCAGTGAGGAATGAATGAGACCATCCAAACCCGCCTTGACCCTGACTTCCACAGCCCATCCCTCTCCACCACCACCCCGTGATCTGTGTGCCCAATTTTTCAAATGAGGAGCCCCCAGGAAGAGGGTGCATGGGTCCTAAAGAGAGAGGAGAATGCTGAAGGCACCAGTAGGTACTAGAATTTTCTTTGCTCCCACATCATGCATTACTAATGAGACCTCAGCCCCAGGAGGAGAGCTGGGGTCCCCGGAGAGGCAACAGTGCTGGGGAGGGCAGGGCAGGCTGGAGAGTCTGTTCCCTCCTTCCATTCTCCATGTGGGGGGTTCCTAGTGGGACCCATCCTGTGAACTAACCCTGCTGACAGGATATGGCTTCTGTGCTCAGAAAGACCATCTAAAAAATTACTCCACCTCTGGGAATATTCTCATGGCTCCTTCTACACCTTACACCCTTTCCTGGAACAGCACCAAGAGCCTCCCCACAGTGGGTTCCGCCTTTCCTTCTACCTATCACCTTCCCTCTCTCTCCCTTCCAGCCCTGCCTGCCCCTGCGGCATTGCCTCCCTGCCCCTTTCTGTGCATGAATCCATTACCCAACTTCTGTCGGGTTGTCACTTCCGGTCTCCAGCAACCTGCTAGGTATGGAAATGTTGGAGGGTGATCACCAGGACAAAGCAGTTTGTTACTGAAAAATAAAAAAAATAAAAAAATAAGGAGAGAAATAATAGGGAGGTGAAGGGGAGCCAAGAAATTTAAGCAAAAAGAATGCTAGACAAATGGGGAAACAGGGGCCCAGAGTGAGAATGGAACTCGTGTCTCCCAGCCTGGCTCAGGACTGAGGCCCTTCATCTAGGGCTTACATCCCCCACTGCAAGATCAAGCAAGCAAAGGTGGTTTAGTGAGTTTTTCATAAAGCTTTTTCTTCTGAGAGTTAGTCCTTCCTATTTTTGGTATTTTAATGTCCATCCTTTTTTTTTCCTTTTTCTTTTAAGTAGGCTTTGTGCCCAGCATGGAGCCCAATGTGGGGCTTGAACTCATGACCCTGAGATCAAGACCTGAGCTGAGATCAAAAGTCGGACGCTTAGCTGCCTGAGCCACCCAGGCGCCCCTAAACGTCCATTCTTTTATAAAATGTTGGTGATAATGACTAACTACTGATTTCCTTTTTATTTTTGTTATATTCGTTTATTTATTTTTACCTACTTTTTTCCCTGATTTCCTTCTTAAAGATCTTTGTTTGGCATAAGACATGGTTTTTAAAATTGGCAATATCAAATTGATAAGCCAAGTTTCAGTGAGATTTGACTGTTGTTTGATAGTCAGTGTTGGGGAGCATGGGCCCTCCAGCACACTCAGAAGGAGGCACAGACCAGCATTTGTTGAACTCCTCTCCTGGTGGGGAGCTCTCTACCTCCCGTGGAATGTGGTTCCAAGGAACACAGGCTTAGGGAAGTCAAGATTCACAGCCCCCCCGCCTCCGGGCCCAGGCCTGAGCCCCACTGTGGGAGGGAGTTCACAGTCAGGACGCCCCCCCCACCCCCACCGCCACCACATTGGTTCCTAAGGCCTTCCATTGCTGTGGCTCAGAAAAAGTAAGATGAGATTTCTCCTGGCCAATCTATGATTACGGGTCGTGTTTCACTTTCTTTATTGTTTTTGCTATTGTCTGAATTTTTACAGCGAGCAGAGTAACTTTTATAGTCACCTCCAATAAATCATCCCTGCAATGAAAAATTAGAAGCCAGCAAACCTTTGTCCTCTGATTTGATTGCTCCTGGTGCTAAGTTGGAACACACGGGGAAGGATGATGAGAGTGTCTGCCTCCCCGGAGAAAGTGATGGCCAGCATCTGGGGGTCTTTCCTCTCCAACCTTAGGACCACGGAGAAATGGAGGACACGGTCGCCCCTTCTATGGAAGGCCCTAGAGCACAGATATCAAATGCCTTTGCGTTGGGAGGACACCCTTTGGGAGGGTAGAAACTAAGTCGGCTCCTTCTTGGGCTTCCTCTTCTCTCCCTCACTACCCAGCCCACCCATCCCCTCGAACCTCCCCAGACGCGATGCCAGCCCAGTAGGAGCTCCCTTGATAGACATCTGTGGAGCTGAAGGAAAGGCAGCAAACAGGGCAAAGCCAGTCCCTGAGAGGGGGCCCGCCATTCCCCGGCCCCCGGGAGAGCTCTGTCTGATGCACTGTGACAGAAAGGGGTTTGTTTTTTCTTCTTGTTTAGCTCAAAACAGAGTTAAGACTCCTAATCATCTCAAATGACCTGAAATGGTTTCCCAAGCAACCTGGGCAGACCCTGGGGGGTCCGGAGGGCATGCAGGGGCCCTGGGCCTCTGGGGCTGGAGGCCTGCCCGCCCCTGCTCTGCCTGACACAGATTCCAGAAGGACAGCAGATGCCTGATGCCGAAGGCGCTGGGGAGATTGAGTGTGTGTGTGTGTGTGTGCCCGGGTGTGGAGTGGGGGGCTGGGCGGGGAGCAGGGGTCTAGCTTGGGCCTGGGGCATTGTCTGCAGGGGCAGGGAGGAGGAAGTGGCCTGGGGTAGCTGGGGACAGCCATGAGTGAGAAGAATGGGGTCATTCTTCCAGAAAGCTGAGCACTCAGAGCTGGGGTAACTCTCGGTGGCAGGGGGCCCGGCCACCGTTTGCCCAGGGCAGGGCAGTCTGGGGATCAGTGCCAAAGTATGCCTGGGGTGAGGGGATTCCCTGTGGGGGTGGCCAGTCCCAAAGTGAAGGGAGAGCTGGTGCTGGCCCCCCCATGCTGTTCTGGGATCTGGGGCATTAGGATGGGGAAGGCCTTCCAGTCATCAACAGTGTGGGGAAACCAAGTCCCAGAGAAGAGCAGGGACTTTTCTGAGTTCCCTGAATGAGTTAGTGGCAGAGCTGGGACCTTAATCCCGATGACCTTGGGGACTGGGGTTTGAGCCCCAGATGGGCTGCTTTGTAGGTGCGTGTGTGAGCCCTGGGGCCTCAGTTTCTCCATCTGAACAATGGAGATAAGTATAGACCCCCCATGGAGCTGGTGTAGGCCCAGGGCTATTGTGTGCAAGGACACTTTGTAGTCGTTATTTACAATGGACTCTTTCTGACATCTAGTTTCTGTGCTCCTGCTGGACCTTCAAGGCCCCTCCCTAACTCCCCTCCTCCTGGCTTCTTCATTCAGCTACTTGGGGGACACTCACTCCTTCTCCGTTCTCCATGCTTGGTCCTCTGGTTCCCAAGGGAGGATGAGCCCCTGCATTCCTTGTGGTTTTCCATTCAGGGCAGAGGGCTGGGAAGAAGGCCTTTCTTCCTGGTCAGGGCATGGCCAATCAGCTGCAGACAGATGGAGCACAACTTCCCAGGAATCCGGGTGATGTGTCACCTGGGTTAGTGGCCACAGAGAATGGGGGTGATCCCTGCAAGGAGACCAGCGTCTCTGTGTGCCGACCAAGTGCCTGATATGGGGTAGTCGTTCGAGGCCCACAAAGGGCCTGTGATGTTCATGTTATTTATCACCATCTCACAGAGGAGGACATGGAAATCCAATGTGCTGGAACTGCTTTCCTTGGGATGGTCTGCATCCGAGTTAATTAAATTAATTTTAATTAAAAAACTAAAAAATTTTTTAATTTATATTTTTTACTTAAATTTAACTAATTAACATTTAGTGTATTATTGGTTTCAGAGGTAAAGGTCAGTGATTCATCAGTCTTATGTAACACCCAGTGCTCATTCATGCACTGATCCATCCCCCTAAAGGGAGAGGTTCCAACTGAGCAAGGCACACAGAGGGGCACGCAGCCAGAGGCCTCAGGCCCTGGGGAATTGTCAGGCCAGGTCAAGTCCACAAAGCGCTTGAAGTCCGGCTCAGCTGGGCACCCACAACAGCCTGTCATCTGCTGCAGGCTGCCACTTGGCTCTCTTGGACCTCTCTCTGGGGGGTCATGGAGATGCTGTCAGGTTTAAGGCACAGAGATCCCAACAAGTAGTGATTTCGACCACTAGGCCATATATTATCTCACATAAGAGAAGCCCAGGAACACGGCAGCTCCCTGTTGATTCTACCGTCTCTTGGGCATTCACTTCTGTCCCTTTGTTCCCTCCACTGTTCTTAGTGTCAGTGTGACCTTTTAGCTTGGCCATCCTCATGGCCTCAAGATGGCTGCAGGATAGCATGCTCACGCTGGCACCATCCCTTTGGGAGGAGATGGTTGGCTCTCTCTCACGTGTCTCTTTTTAAGGGCAACAGAACCCCTTCTGGGAGCATTCCCAGCTCACCCCTTGCCTCTCACTGGCGAGAACTAATACTATGCTTGTTCTTCTCCAGGGATTGATGAGACTAGTTTTGACCAGTTCTGACCAGAGTCAGGATTCATCCTGGGGATGGAATCCCGACTCCCTCTAAACCTACTACCGTGGACCTGAGCAAAATATAAATGAGGTGGCAGAGGAGATGCTGGGAACAGGCCATCAGACACACCTCCCTTAATCTCTCCACGTAAATAGGTGTTTGTATATATACACGTGCACTTACGTTTGTTCCACTTTCAAGCACCTGCTTTAACAGAGTTTTTTTAAAATTCTGATGCTGGGGCCACCGCTGAGATTGAGTTTAGTTGGTTGGGTCTCACCTGGGCTTCAGGATTACCGACAGCAGTCCAGGAGATTCCGACACTCGGCTCCCTCGGGTTGAGGACTGAACAGAAAGTTCTCTGGGGCCTCTTTACCCCACAGCCAGCTCTTAGTATTATCTTCGTTTTTGCCCATCTGAGAAACGAGAGACAGTTCCTCCCTGCTGTTTTCACTGGACTTTCCCTGGATACCCCTGAGGGTGGGCCTCCTTTGGAATGCTAATTACCCCTCAGTGCTCCCTACCCTGTGATTCCTTCCCCATACTTTTTTTTTTTAATTTATATTTTTTACTTAAATTCAATTAGTTAACATTTAGTGTATTATTGGTCTCCGAGGTAGAGGTCAGTGATTCATCAGTCTTATGTAACACGCAGTGCTCATTATGTCACGTGCCCTTCTCAACGTCCATCACCCAGTTACTCCATCCCCCCAACCTCCTTCCTTCTGGCAACCTTCAGTTTATAATTAAAAATCTCTTATGGTTTGTCTCCCTCTCTGATCTCCTCTTGTTTTATTTTTTCCTCTCTTCCTCTCTGCTTCTCTGTTTTGTTTCTTAAATTCCACACATGAGTGAAATGTTATGTTTATAGCAGCGATGTCCACAAAAGCCCAATTATGGAAAGAGCCCAAATGTCCACTGACAGAAGAAAATGTGAGCTATATGTATATTGCTCTGTGGACCAGACAAAGCAGCAGTCCGTGATATATACAACATGGAATATTACGCAGCCATCAAAAATGAAGTCTTGCGGGGCGCCTGGGTATCTCAGTAGGTTGAGCCACTGCCTTTGGCTCAGGTCATGGTCTCAGGGTCCTGGGATCAAGCCCCGCATTGGGCTCTCTGCTTGGCAAGGAGCCTGCTTCCCCACCCCTCTCTCTCTGCCTGCCTCTCCATCTACTTGTGATCTCTCTCTGTCAAATAAATAAATAAAATCTTTAAAAAAAGAATGAAGTCTTGCTATTTACAACAATGTGGTTGGAACTGGAGGGTATTATGCTGAGTAAAATAAATCAATCAGAGAAAGATAATTTCCCTGTGATTACCTTCCTCAACTCTCACCCATCTCGCCCCTCACAGAGCCAGTGTCTGTTCATAATCCCATCTCATGGTGTCTCCCAGAGGCCTCGGGGGACAGATAGCAAGGAGGGGTCCATTTCCCATTTTTGACACATGGACATCAAGCGCCAGGGAGGACTCTGGGTCATTGAGGGAACAAGAGGCGTCTGTGATGTGAGCTCACACAGGGGTATTTATACTTAGATCCACCTCTGTTTTCAGGACACTGATAGTTCCCCAAAAGTTTCAGGCAAGGGAGTCCTTTTTGGCATCTCACACATAACCCCAGGTCTAGAAGATGGTGAGGAGACCCGTCACTGAGGAGAATGGTGTAAGGTATCCCCTCCACAGCTCTGTTCCCTGAGGGCCCAGGCTGGGTCCAAATCTCCAGGCTGGGTTTCATGGATTCCTCTTGTACTGTAGCTTTGTCTGATTCCCAGAGTGATTTTTATTCTATTTTTCATGTTTTATTAAGGTATGCTTTTTTAGAAGGTACAATTTTATTGTACAACTGACATATAATAAAACATCCTTTTTTGGTATTCAGTCCTATGAATTTTGACAAGCCATCACCACAAGCAACATACAGGTGATCTCCATCATTCCCCCAAATACCCCAAACATCCTTCCTAGTCTGTGCCTACCCGCATTCCCAACCGCTGGCAACCACTGATCTGTTTTCTGTCCCTATGGTTTTGCCTTTTCCAGAATGTCATAGAAATAGAATCCTACACTAAGGTGTCTTTTGATTCAGAGCTCTGTAATTTAGCTGAATGCCTATGAGATTTAGCAATTTTGTTGCACGTGTAGTTGGCTTATGCCTTTTAGTGCTGATCGGCATTCCATTACGTGGATATACCACAATCTGTTTATCCATTACCCAGTTGAGAAACACTTGGATTATGTCCAGCTTTGAAGCCGCCACAAACATACACTTACAGACTTTGGTGTGAACATAATTTTTTACTTCTCCTGGATAATTCCAAGGAGTGGGGTTGCTGGGCTGGATAGGGAGTGCATGTTTAACTTTATAATAAATTGCCAAACTGTTCCCAGTGTAGCAGTCCCATTTTTCATTCCCGCCAGCAATGCAAAAGTGTTCTAGTTGCTCTGCATATTTGTCAGCACTTGGTATTATCAGGTTTTTAAAAAAATGAATTTATTCATTCTAATAGGTGCATAGTGTTATCTTAGTGTGGTTTTAATTTGCCTTTCCCTAATGACTAATGATGTTGAACATCTTTTCATGTGCTTATTTACCACCTGTATACCTTCTTTTTTTTTTTTCCCCCGTCTGTATACCTTCTTTGGTGATGTGTCCAAATCTTTTGTTTAGTTTGTTTTTAATTAGGTTTCAAGAGTCATTTCTGTGTTCTGGATACAATATAAAGTGGTTTTAAAAATCAGAATCTGTTTATAATATTTAAAGAGTTGCCAAGAGATTTCATGTACAAGTTGGGTTTCTGGTTAAAAAAAAGGGGGGAGGATCTGGCAAGGATGAGCCTAGTATCCCACATGGCAACAGTGGCTGAAGCTGGGTAGCCCCTGCCTCTTTATGTCGGTCCCCTTCTCCAACCCCTTGCCGGTTTATACACCAGCCTCACTCCTGCAGGCATTGGAGTTTGAGACCTTCTGAATAATATGTTTAATGTTTGTCCTGTGATGCGGGTTGTCCACATAGACAGCGCCCCCTAGGGCTGAGTTTAGGTTTTGCACCGTTTTTCTTCCCATCTTCCCAGGGACCCCTTGTCTGGGACTGAATCCCCAAAACGCACTTTTTCAAAAGACCACAAGACCCCTCTGAATGCTCATTGGTTCCTTAATGTTCCCCCACTGGCCACCACGTGGTGCCATTCATGCGGTGGTATATGTGGTTGGTGCCCCCCAGAGTTGTGCAGTGCACAACCCACACGGCCATACATGCTAGGGGAGACCTTTGTCCCTCCCTAGCCCAGGGCTCACGTGTTTATTGTTTCCTCACCAGGTGAGGGGATGCTATGCAGCAGAGACCAGAACCTGAAGTTGTCTCGACACCTTACATTCTTGGCCTTTGTTTTTAAACTTATAAATTCACTTGAGGATTATACGGGACCGGTCTTTCAAATTTGGCATGTACTAGGTTCACTTGGAAGGCTTGCTAAAACATGGATTGCCAACTCCACTCAGAGCATTTGATTACTAGGTCTTATGGCAAGGGGCTCAAGAATTTGCATTTCTAACAAATTCCCAGGTGATACAGATGCCATTGGTCCAGGAACCTGGTTTGGGAACCACAGTTCTAGATCGTTTCAGAAGGAAAGAGAGAGAGAAGAGAGAAGATTGATTCTGAGGAGGAGAGGTTGATTTAGGGAGAGGAAGTAATGAGAAGAAAATGTGAACTTCTAGTTCACAGAGTAAAATTCATACCCCCATCCATGATTTTTGTTGAAGTGCCTCACAGTTGCAGGGGTTTTAGCCAAAGATAAAATAATTCTGTCTTTCCTAAACATGTAGAAACAAATGGAAAAAAATCCGTGGATGATGAAAATCAGTTTGTAAATAATCTGCAAAGTGGAAAAGTCAAGAGGTGGTTAAAATGGCTGCTTGCTCTCCCTATCACTAAAGTTGTTTAATAACAATAACAATAATAATAATAATAGCTACAGGGGTGATAAAAACGCACAGCCAGGGGCAAAGACAGGATTAGAACCCAGATCTGTTTTACTATTTACGTGGTGGATCATATGGCTGTAAGAACAGATAATCTTTCCAATTATCATAAACTAACATGGTGAGCCACAGGAAGGATACAGGTGACAGCAGAGGGCAAAGGCTGGGGGCAGACTGGACCTTAGAAGGCTTCTCCCCTGGCTCCCTGGGACCATCTGGCCTGTGTGTCTATTTCTCTCTGCACATCAGTTTCATCCTTCTTTCCTTTGGAACACTTCATCATCGGGCTTGCCTGCAGTCCCGTTCTGGTCATTCCCCAACACAATTTAACGGACTGGATCCCACTCCCCAGCAGGAAGGATCTAATGGGCCCAGCTTGGGGCAGGTGTCCCCCACTGGTCCAACTGGCTGTTTCAAGGGAGGGCATGGGGCGGAGAAGGTTGGGAGGTCCGGCCCTGGGCAGAACAGTGGCCCTCTGAGCAGATAGCCCCTTTGTCATGTAGGAAAACCCAAGGCTCTGAGAAGCAATCACCCAGCTCATGATGAACTCGACATGACACTGCTTAGTTGGGTTTTAAGCCAGGCAGACCTGGGTGGAACTCTTGGCCCCACTGTGTAAATCCAGGCACACCATTGAACCCCCTCCCCCCAAGCCTTGATTTTCTCAATTGTAAAATGTAGAAAATGTAACTCATGTCATAGGATTGTTGTGAAGAGTAGATAACCTCTAGCTCCTTGCACACAATAGACCTTTAATGTTAACATCAGGCATCCTTATGTATACAGGAAGGCACCTTAGTTCCTCTTTCTTTTCCAAAATAGCCATATTGACCATAATATCAAAATAGAAGAGGACGGATAATTGCTGATTCCTTTTGTCTTGCAATTCTTACTTCTGGGGTCAATTTTTAACCTCTGGGTGACCTCAGGCTGGTTATATGAATGCTACAGACCCTTAGCTTTCTCACCTGCAAAATGGGCACAATAATTTCCCCACCACCTCCTATAATCTCCAACACCAGGGCAGGGGTTCTGGTGGGTCCAGGAATACACAAGAAGGAACTTCAGGGGAGTCAATAGTTTACAACAACAGATTTTTTTTTTTTTTAAGATATCTGAATAGATTGAAAACTCCTATGCTCTAAGGATCAGGAAAAACCTTCAGAAAACTGGGTATCTCATTTCCTTTACGGAAGCCCAGTATTGCCAGATAATCTAATTTTTAAGGAGAAATTAGAAGAGAAATACTCAGTTTCTTTAAGAAGTACTTAAGTGTCTGATATATTTAAAAAATCATTTAGTAGTTGAATTAGTATTTATATAAAGAATCACCACAGGGGTCAAATAAGACACACCGTGGGGCTGACCTCTCCTTGGAGGCAGGCAGGGCGGTATGGGGGGGCCTTCCTGTGAAAACTTTCCCCTACTCAAGTTTGAGTCCAAGCCTCTGGCCAGACTACGGACACCGCCTCCCCCCAGCCTCCTCTCCGCCTGGGGCCAGGGATGACTTCAGCTGAAGACAAAGAGGCCTTCATGTTCAAAGGCCGGCAATACGGTTCATCCTCGGTCCTCCACAAACAAACAGGGCGGCTTTGATCTGGCTGGGGGTGGAGGGAGCAGCTCCAATTAGGAGATCAGCCCGTGCCTGGGCTAAAGAATGTTTGTAATAAAATAAAAGATCTAAGTGGTGGTAATGAAGGATAATAGAAAAATGGTGTCACTCAGGATTCCTTCTGAGCTGTCCTATTTGAAGTGGATTAACTGACTGGTCTGGGGATGGGGGTGGGGGGTCCCGTCCGCAAGCCTCTCCCAGCCTTCGCCTTCACCCCCACTCTGGGGGCACAGCGAAGGGCCACCAGGAGAGACAGCATGACCCTATTTTCAGAAGCATGTCCTTCTTCACCTTTGCAGACACTGCCACTGTCGCCCAGGGGTGACCACCTTCCTTCATTCAAGACATGTGAGTCAAGACCTTCCCCAGTGACCTTCCTACAGGGAAGGAGCCCCTGCTGTCTTGGCCTTTGTTCCTCTTGCCCTGCCGTGGGTTGTTTCACTCTCTGGAGCCTGATCCATGGAGTCTGGTCCTGAGAGATATAGCCTGGCTTAGACTATTTCTTGTTAGCAACTTTTGTTCCTTGAGGGCAAAGGCACCTGCCAATGGGGGGTGGCAGTTCTTAGCATTGTCGTCCACCAGTATGGAGGAAGGTGCATGGAAAAGAATCCGCTAGGGTCAGTGGTTTGATATGTGAGCTTATACAGACAGAAGCCCAGCGTTGGTATCTCCAATGTGTTAACTGCTTTACGTTCATCATTGGGACTGCTAGGGACGGTTGTTCAGATAGTGTACTGCACAACCCTATGGCATACCCTTTATAGTTTAGGCAGTAACTATTTCCATAATTCTTTCTTTCTTAGTGATAATACCCAAGGCAGTCTTTTTGGTTCTCAGATGAGGAAATCGAGGCTGAGGAGGTTGCATGATACTCTCTAGGCAAGATAAGTAAGCTGGGAACATGGGTCCTGTTGGTCCATGAAGCCTCTGTGTTACCATATCAGGATATGACATTGAAGGTGACAGCCTGGGATAGGTATTCAGTAGGCACTCTCTGAGGGCTATATCTTTATTAACTCCCTGAATCCTGCATCCTGATAAGGTGGTAGTGTGATTATTATCTCCACTCTACAAATGAGGAAGCTGAGGCAGAGGGTAAACTGGAAGTCGCTTGCCCAAAGACATTTAGTAAGCAGAGTTGTGAGTATTTGGGGTGTGTGTGTGTATTTTAAAGAGAGAGAGAGAGTGTGAGTGAGCAGGGGAGCAGCAGAGGGAGAGAGAGAATCCCAAGCAGTCTCTGTGCTAAGCCATGGAGCTCCATCTCATGACCCTGAGATCATGATCTGAGCCAAAATCAAGAGTCAGACGCTTAACCCACTGAGCCGCCCAGACGCCCCGGGGGTTGTGGGTATTTGAAATCGAGGAGCGAGGTGCTCCTGCTATGCTATCTTGTCATCATCATGGCCCCATTTCTGGTCACTTGTGGTTTCTCTCCCCTTCTAAATTGGTGGTTCTGTTCATCCGAGAAAGCCTGAGGGTAGAATATTAATTCTCTCACTGACCACACTGGTCCCTGGCACGTGGCAGGGATCCCTGAGCAGCAATTTCCTGGGGCAACGGGGTCTTCCTCCTTCTTGGAACCCACACTGTCCAGCCCACCTCTCCCTGCTCCATGCTGAGGCAGCAGAAATCACGGCCCTCCCTCCCCACTCCCAACCATCCCTTCCTGCTCTCCCTTCCTCCGGGCAAGGGGTTCCTGCTTCTCAGGGAAACTGCTTGAGGACTGTCTGGATTTGTCTTCCAGCTCTACAATAGAGAACAGTTCTTTCCTTGACATGGACTCCCTTTAGCTTTTATTTTATTGTATATTTTTCTGTTTCTAATTCGTAGTTTTGATGCATTTGGTGTTGCTTCTGAATGACCAGCTAGTAGATGTCGGGGGGACATTAACCTGGTTCCCGTGTATGCAGTGACTTTTTAAGAAGACAAGAAAGCACCCAGTGAGGCAGTAGCCTCCCAGTATCCTGGTGGTTCCAAGCAAGAGGGATCCAAGACAGGGCCACAGACTTCAAATCCATCAAGCTTTCGAAACTTTTGAGTTTAAGTCACAAAGTCATCTACCTGCCCCACGAATGGGCGGACCATGTTGCCGAATACAAATCCCATTGGGGTCTGAAACACATCATAGAGGGTCCCTGCCCTTTGTAGAATTCTGGGGGGCTTAAGTCTCCTTTGTTGGCAAGATCGCTGGCTTTCCCACCTGGCTTAGGAAGGGCGATCTGCTTTACTCAGTCTACTGATGGGAAGGATACCGATACTAATTTCATCCAGAAACACCTTCATAGACATTCCCTGGCTAGTGTTGGACCCAATGTCTAGGCAGTCTGTGGCAGAACCAAACGGACACATAAAATTCCCCATCGTCACATCCCACAGAAGTCAAGTCCTTGAAGAAGAGGTGGCGATCGGCCCCTCTGCTCCCCAGTGTGGCGTCCTGGGGGGAAGGTCTGTGCTGTAGGAAGTCCTAAGCTACTCTCTGGGCCACAGGAGGGGCTTTCCTGGGTAACACTGAATCCACTCCAGTCTTGCCATCCCGGCTGGTGAGCCCTGGAACCCCCGAAGCCGCACAACCCACACACCCCGCTTGGGTCCATGACCCCTTCCACACTTCCTCCCTTAATGTTACCACCTATCCTGGGTCCCAGCTACCTGTACCCCATGACCGGCCCCTGCTCACCCGGGCTGCTGGGACGGGTGGCCTTAAAAATGCTTACACACCCATATCTGTCACACACATACGGGTGTGCTGCACACACGAGAGGGATGTGAGTAGGTGTGGCTTCTACAAAGCACCCCAGACAGTGGACGCGGGAGGGTGCAGGTGGGGGTAGGGGGTGGGGGGAAAAGGGAGCTGGGCAGGGGCCAGGCAGTGTTGCCTAGCTGAAGAAGAAAACGGATTCCCCAGGAACCTCATCAGGGGATTGAGCTCTGCACCTGCTTCTGACCCAGCTCACTTCCAAGCACATGTCCCCAGGAGGCTGGTACAGGGGCTGCTCTGTCTGCTCCCAGTTCTCCAGGGAGGGGCCATGGCTGCGAGAGCTCACCGGATGTGCTCCTGCCCATTGGTGCCCTGTCTGAAGGAGAAGCCGGGGCCCCGCTTCCTTGAACCATTTCTAGCCATGTGCCCCCCGCTAGCGCCCAGCCCTTTTGGGTCCGAATTGCTCTCATTTATACAGGAAAGGGGTGTGTCAGGCTGGAGGCTGTTTCCACCCATCAGTCTTCCCGGCCAACATCGGCCCCCGGGCCTTGGCAGGACCCGAAAAGGAAGGACAATGCCGTGGGTTGTTCATAAGTCTAAACGCATTCCGTGTAATGGGTTTTCCTTTCTGCTGAGAGGATGTCCTTTTTCTTTTTGATACTTAAATGCCCTTTTGAAAATCCAGTGCCAGCCGCTGAGTGTGTGGGCTCGTGCACACGAACATGTATGTTTACATGCTTATAAAAACAAAAAAAAAGTGGGTCTGGGGCCCAAGCAAATTCCATCAGGTTCTCTGCCCACCCCCAGTGGCTGAAGCCGGATCTGGGTGTCCTATTCGTGCCCCAGCCTCAGGGAGGACATGGTGAAGGGCAGGCCCACATCTCCTCTGCTCACCTCCCTGTCACGCACGGCCACCCTGAGTGGCAAGGGAGGCTGGACCACCGAGTCTCCAGCCCCGTGGCTGTTCTAGTCCTTAAACAAATATGGGCAGAGATGCTGGGGCTCCGATCACCATTTCTGCCCCGGTGGGTGTGATGCAGGCACGAGAGAGGAAAATATGGCATCTCTGGGCTCCCAGCCTCTAGGAGATTCTGAGGAGAAAGTCCAGAGAAGCTCACGTCGCCTCATTACTCTGGCATGGCTGCCTCTTCCCCGCGGGTCGGTCTGTACACGTGATCTGGGCCACGGGCCCTCGTGTTTACCCCAAACACCTGAACCTATTAGATCTGAAAGGGACCTTAGAGAGGCCCCCTCATTCTCTGCGAGAGGACCAGGCCCCAGAGAAAGAGGACTCTTACCCAAGGGCACACAGGGAGTCAGGGGTGGCCCCAGAAGGGGCTCTCCTCCCCCAGCCCACGGCACCCAGCCTGCTTGCCCCTGGACATGCCAGGGGACCCCTACCCGAGCTGACCACCCAGCTCCTCCTCCTGTGTCACCTGGGAATGCGCTGGTGGACTTGACATAGGAAAGAAATTCAGCAAACTTGTCCGGGAAAAGAACGAACAGAAGGAGATAGATGAAGGAAGCCCATCTGGGGAGGGGTTATTCCCTCCCTTCTCGTTTATGCATCTCTTAAGATCCTTGCGGCGGTAGGGGCAAAAATCCCACGCAAGCCGGCTTACACAGATATATACATATCTGTCACCTGATGCTTTGGTGGCAGCCAACTTCCACCTCCTAAGTTCAAGGGCCAGGTCTGGGGAAAGAAAGTTGGATTGCATGCCCACCCCATCTGATACCAGAGGCAAATGGGGCAAAGAGGGGGACTTATGCCTGAAGCACAAAAACCTCACTAGCTCCCCTTCAATCTCCCCCATGGATGAATGCTGTCATTCCCCGTGTTTATTTCATAGATTATTCATGGCTTTTATTCTCAAATTTTAACTTACAGATATGTGTGTAGACCTTACTGGTGCATCTTTCTAATGGGAGGCGGTACACATAGTAGTGAGAAAATCTTGGCCCAGCGCTGAGTACCCGTGGGCAAGTGATTTACCTTCTCTGAGATTCCATTTCTTTGCCTTTAAAATGGGGATACAAATTCCTCGCTGTGGAGATGATGACAGAGATGAGGTAGTGTGGCCTTCAGTCAATGGGGGCGACATTCATCACTGTAGCTTTCCTCCCACTCTACCCTCTCAGGTTGGGTTTCCAGAAGCAGCTCCGAAGAGGAGGGAATGTGGGGGACATGGGGCAGTGGGGCTGGGAAGGGAAAGCGTCAGCGAGCGCACAGATACTCAAGAAAGGGTGTGATATCAGGGATGTGATATCCAGCAAGGATGAGCTACCAAGAAAAGACCCCCAGAAGTTCATGCAGGCTCCCCACAGCCCCACCTCCCCAAACCCATGGGTGCTCTGGAGATGTGTGAGTCATGCCTCAGAATTACAGAGGAGCAAGAGAGCCGGGAGAGTGACTTCCTCATTCTGCTGGGCATTGGCCGAATTCTCTAGTCCCTTGAGGGCCAGCCAAGAGACACAGGTGCTGGTTATCGGGAGTCAGAGCACACCAGGGTTCAGGTAATGGGGTCTGAAGGGATGCAGGTGGACCCCCGTCCTCAGCAGGCTCTTTCATACTCGCACAGAAGACTTGAAGCTGGAAATGATTTTAATGGATGAGTTGGAGAAGGGACAGGGGTGGGCCCAGCAGCCTCTGTTCTCTGGGTCAGAGCTCACCTAGTCTGGTTCCAGGATGTTCCTCTTGGAACTGCCAATTTGCAAAGTGCTTCTGAATAGGCGAATCAGTGTGCTCAGCTCAGAAGCTGGGAGTGGTTATTTGAAATCCCAGCCTAAGGAATGAGGGATTTTGACCCAAAGGTCCTTTGCACTGCGGCGGTTCACCAGGAGGCTCTGAGCTGGGCCAGGCTGCACAGATCCACTCGCCCAAGGTTAAGCAGTATTCCCACTGCTCGCGTTTTGAGGGTGTAGAGTTACACAAGCGGCAAAAGGCCTCTTGCCCAGGTGTCTTCCAAGTGCCTCCTAAGCACCTACCAGGCACCAGGCGCCGGCCTCAGTACTGGGAAGACCTCAGGCCTCACAGATTCACAGGTGACTCCAGGTGCTGCTCAGCGTCAGAAAAGATGGGCAGACCATGCATGTTGGAGTGCTTCCACCTGGAGATCAGGGAAGGCTCCTCAGGGAAGGCGTAGGTTTTGAGCTGACCTAGAAAGGATCTGAACTTACCATATCAGGAAAGGGAAATCAAAAGGGCCTGAGTTGGTTCATAGCCTAGAAGAAGGTTTTGGAATGTTCTAGAATCTTCTAGAATATTTTAATATTTCTTGAGAAACATTCATATGGCACTTCCTGTGTACTAGAACAAGTTCAAGAGTTTACAGATTTGTAAAGAGTATGAAGATTTAAGGGGGGGGGATTTGGGCTGCCTCCCATCTGACTCTATCTTCTTTAGGCTTCATTTATCTGTTCTTTCTCCTCTAATGGCTGGTGTATAGCATCCAATGGGATGCTTCCCTCTTCAAAGAAGCAGGGGGAGCCAAATGTTCCCACCCTGCAAAGCTGTGGCCTGAGAATCCCGTGCCCAGAGTCCAGGGAGCCAGTGGCCGTCTGTTCCCCAGTGATGCATCTTCTGGCACTGGTCCCAGCTGCCTGACATTACTTGCTTTCTGTCTATTTTCTCAGTCTGATTTTATAGCTACCTGTGAGTCCCTTTTCTGTTAGGATTAGTCATGGTTAGACTCTGTTTTAACACTCAAGAGTCTCGACTGGTCCGGAAGAGGAAGTGAGGTGATGAGGTCAGAGGGAGAGTTGGGAGACTGATTGAGGAAGGTCTTGAACGCCAGGCTAAGCATTTGTGACTTTATCCTTTAGGCCCATGGTTCTTAATCAGGGATGAGCTTCTGAATCACCTGATGTGTTCATTATCTGTATGCTACACGAGATCACACAACAAAGATTTATTTTTCTCCCTACAGCTGGTGCGACACTGATGGATTTGAGCCAGGCTGGGGATGGGGTTTGTATCCGTTCTGCATGTCTCTCATTTTGGGACCCAGGCTGAAAGGCTCTCTGGGGCAAACTCTTTCATGGTGAATCGTAGAAGTGTGAGGAGGAGGAGTGGAAATATGAAATGCTTCTGAAGGCCTTGGCTTGGAACAGGCCCCGTGTCAGCCCAGCCCATATTCAATTGGGCAAAATGAATGATGCAGCCAAGTTCAACCTCCTGGGTATGGGAGAGCCTCGTCTGTTCACCATGAATCATGTGAAAGTGGACAGGGGAGAACTGGGGACAGATCATTTCATCTACCACACCAGGAGTCTTTCCACAGTCTGAAGCCCTGACTCCAAGCCTTTGTTGTGAAATATTTGGAAAAAGCTGCGCTGATCCTTCTCGTGTGCACTCCCAGGGGAAAGTCCTCCTGCTCGGGACAATGAGAGGCCATGGAAGGCTTTGAGCAGAAGCAGGACATCACCAGTCCTGTACTTGGAAAACAGCTTTGAGTGACAGATGGATATGGAGGCCAGGAGATCAGTCAGGGAGCATCTGGTTGCTACTGAACCAGAAGAGATCAGGAAAGCTTGAGGATGGTGTTCAGGTCTCTCTGTGGGGTCACAAGCCACCATATAACTCAGCAGCTCAACACAGTCATCGTTTAAATGGTCTCTTGTGGTTTAGGGGGTTGACTGGGCTCAGCGGGGTAGTTTTCTGTTCTGTGCGATGGAGACAGGGACCTCAGTCGCCTGGGGACTCTCTTATGTTAGACATAAAAAATGGCAGTTGTTCCTGGCTCTCCCCAGAAGCTCAGCAAGGGCTGTCTATGGACACACACACATGACCACTCTGGGTGGCATGGGCTTCCAGCATTGTAGCTAGGTTCTGAGAAGGAATGCTCTGGAAATGGAATGTTCTGGGACATTCTAAGTGGGAGAAAACAAAAACTTGTACAGAATCTTTCTACCGGACTCTGTTGGTTCAATGGTCACAGGCCAGCCCAGACTCAGCAGGAAAATAAGTAGTCTGCGTCACAGGGAGAGTGACAAGTCTGTCCATTTTCAATCAATCGCACCTGGGCAGGGGCAGTGTGGAGGGAGGGGACACAGATGAAAGAGACATTTAGGAAGAATTGTCAGGACTTGGCATCTTTTTGGTCATAGAAGGAAGAACTGAGGTGCCCAGAAAGCCTTGCCCTAAAGGCTTGTCAGGGTGGCCCCTATGAACCCTGGAGTCAGCTCTGGGGTCATCACATGGAGTGGCCCCACCATCGTGCATTAAATGGATTCCCTGGGAGCCAAAGGTGATTGGTGTCTTTGCTTGGGACACCCCCAATCACTCTGGCAGGCATCTGTCAGTCTGATGAGCTGGGCTTCTCACAGAGCCCCCAAATGAAGAGGACACAGGACAGGTGAGTTTGGGGAGCAGAGAAGGGGAGAAAAGAGAAATGCTGGACGCTCCTGGAAGAGGAGAGCTTTAGAAGCCAGACAAGGATGTAGCAGGGGCAGGCCCAGAAGACGGAAGGCCTGTCATTATCCTGAGGATTGAAGATCTTGCAGGTGTTGTCGGAGATGGAATGATTTTCCCTCAAGGGCAGCACTGGCCTCTTCCCAGTGGTGCCCACTGCTCCAGGGGGCCAGTCCTGATGGCAATGCCCCCATCACAGTTTCCCTCTGTGTTTGGAGGCCCAGGGCCATGTGGAGAAGGATGTCTTATGGTTCTCCCCACCAGTAGAAAAATCCAAAAATCCTCTTCCTGAACATTGAGGCCAAGCCTTGGAGGGGAACCTGGATCAGAGAATGTTATAGATTTTTCTTTTCTTTTTTCATCCTCTGACTCCCTCTCCAAGTCAGCTTTCCTTCAGACCTGTGGCTTCTGGTCTCCATGTCACCTGTGCCACCAAGGTCTTTCTCCTCCTTATGTCAGTTGCATAGGGAATAGATAGAAGGAACACTATGGAGGCAGACACTCCTAGACTGAGTCCCAGGGCCACCACTTATAGATGACATGACCTAGGGCAAGTTTTGTACAGATTTGAGACTCACTTTTCCCATCCATAAAGTGGGGGCAATACTTTTCTGACAGGCGCTGAGTTTTGCACATCGGAGGGTTGAGTCATAAGGACATTCTGCCTTCCTCAAGTGAGATAATGACTCCCTGTTGCCCCGTTTCCTTTGGGGGACTTGTTCCTTCCCATCCAATATTGCAGTGTGGTCAGGGCTGGGTCTGCCAATCAACTCCATTGGGCCACAGGGTTGGACCAACCAAACTCCTGTAATGATTGGTTCAGAAATGTGCACATGACCCATGCTGGACCAATCAGAGTCCTTCCCCGGGATTTTTCTCTCCTGAGCTGGGGAAAAACAATTCTGTTTTCACACTCAACACAAGGTTGTTAGGTCACGAGTCTGAAGGTACTTGTGAACTGTTCTCCCAGTACCTGGGTTACAGGAGCCCATAAAATTCCTTTCTGCTTGGGCTAGTTTCAGGTGGGCTTTGTCACTGCCATTTACAACTGAAAAGTGCTAAAGAAAACATTATTTTTTAGTGCTTTCATAATATTAATAATAATGAGAGCCCCTTTTATCACATGTCTCTTTGCCAGGCTCTTGGCCAAGTGTTTCCACAAGCTGGCTCACGATTCACCTTGGTCTGTGGTTGTTTGCGTGCACGGTTATACTTCCCATGTACCTCATCTCCCTGACACTGGGCCTGTCTGGTGGTACCTGGCCCCCGCGAGGCGTAGGGCAGTCTGATGCCAGCCCCGCAGTGGGACACCTTAGACTTAGCATTTAGCGTGAGATGAAGGGGGTGGTCAGTGTAGACAGTCTGTTGCCACACAGATTCTGCTGGCCACATGGGGTTGGTCCTCTGGCCAGAAGTTGCTTGGGATCTGTGGGAGGAGGCTGCCTGAAAGCGGGAAGGATCCCGCTTCAGCTCATCATGCAAAAACCCGTCTCCTTGCCTCTTTCCCTATTAGTATGCTGACAGCTGGTTCCAGAATTCCTTCAGAACTATCTGGTTCACTGGGGCTACAGTGAGGCCTCCCCAGGGTTCCAGCTGGGGGTTAATGTGGAGGCTGGCAGCTGGCTTACGGAGGAGGAAGGGACACCTAGGCCAGCATCGAAGGCTTATCAGGAGCCTGGAGTGGAGACAGTAGGGAGCAGAATAGTAGAGAGAGATCACAGCCCCCCGAGGCCCCCTGAGACCCTATAGTTCCCCATGGAACTGGCCCGATGGTAGTGCTCAAGGGGGTCTGGATGGGAGGTCAGGGAGAGAGCAGACACCCCGACACTGGCCCTCCAGATGCCAGCCCAGGTTGCTAATTTTTAAGAGCAGAAAACCTGGCATTTTAATTGGCATTAACAATTTTTTCAAATTAGAATGATAATAATTATTATTTTTAAAGATTTTATTTTAATTATTTGCCAGAGACAGAGGGAGCAAGAGCACAAGCAGGGGGAGCAGCAGAGGCAGAGGGAGAAGCAGACTCCCCACTGAGCAAGGAGCCCATTGCTGGACTCCATCCCAGGAGCATGGGATCATGACTTGAGCTGAAGGCACACACTTAACTGACTGAGCCACCCAGGCGTCCCTAAATTTGGATTCTTTTTGCCTGGAGTTAGGGATATCCAGAATGTTATATGTGCATTAGAACACTAACTTGAGTGGCAGGGGCTCTGGTTTTTATTTTATTATTATTATTATTTATTATTATTTTTTGCTGGATTTGAGAGGGCCCACAGCTCTCCTCCGTGTAAAACCTTTACTTACTGCTCTTTTGTCCCCACTGTTTTCTGTGAGGCCAAAGAACTTTTTGCAAGTTTGCTAGTCCTCCATATGTCCTCCTGGACCATCTGGGTGCCTGATAGCCAGCTCTTACAAAGGCAGGTTTATGTTTAGGGGAGGGGCAGGAAGAAGAGGGGTCAGGGGCTCCTGGCCCCATTCTCAGCCCCTCCTTCTTCTCCACTTTTCTTGCTGGGTTCACTCCATTCTCCCAGGGCCTGAACTTCTAGCCTTGGTTAACAGGTTATGGCTAGGACCCTCCCTGGAGACACGGCGGCGATGGATGGAGGAGGCTTGGCCCTTGCCCCTGGCCCCTTGCTCTTGGGGCACAGCGTCTAAGGATGGCGGCCACAGCTCCATCTCCCTTCACATGGTGTGGGAGCTCGGTCACCTTGCCCCTCTGTTGCAAACATGAAACGTCTGCTGTGATGTGCAGCTTCGTGGGTTCTTGGAAGTTGGCCTGATGCCAAGAGAAAGGGGAGTCATGGAAGTCCCTATGTAGGAGGGAAGACTGGTCCCCTCCCCCCGAGCATGGTTCCATGGTGGAGGGAGGGTGTCATAGAGATGATGGTCACGATGACAAGCTTTAGTGATGGCCAGTGCCCATGGAGAGCCCACGCTGAGCCAGGTACTGTATACCCTTTTACAGAGGGAGAAAGTGAGGACAAGTAGCCGGCCAAGGTCACCCAAAAGGCAGTTGAGGAAGGCAGAGCCACCACGGATAGCCTAGAGCCCCTCTCCAGTTGTTTCTGGTGTGTTCATTTCCAAGCTGCATGCCCCATTTACAGATGAGAGAAGTGAGGGTGGATATGGGAGACAAGAAGTGCCAATGTTCTGCATGGTCTTTGTTTCTCTCTGGTACCCCTGGAAGGCAGAAGATCTGGTCAAAGGAGGAACTTGTTTCTTTATCAGAAGCTAGATTTGTGCCAGGAAGAAGGATCTCAAAAGGCAGGGGAGGGGTTGTCCCCAGACTCAACTTTCCTTGGCTGAGCCCCAGGGCTTTACATATACCTTGATGAATGCTTACTTGGTTGGCATGTACAGTTGCCCAGTTTATATACTGCACAACTCCAGGTGGTATGTGGCATAAACCTGGGGGACCCATCTAGCAGCCCACGAGACAGGGTACAGTGTGGCCACATGTAAGGGCTTGGCTAGCAGGCAGTGGGGGATCGAGTCTCTTGAACTTGGTCGAGAAGCTCTGCTAGTCTCCTTGAGTCCACTTCTTCATCCATAAAGTGGAAATGATCATCACAGTCCCTTCATTTCCAGGGGGTGTGTAAGGAAGATGTGAGATAACAAAATTCATAGAGTCCTTCACACAGGGCCTGACAACTGTGGGTCCTCAGTACAGTTTTGCTTCTCACACTTTTCTCCTGGCCTGGACTTGAGGGCAGGCAGGAGGCCTTTCTGATGAATTTCTGCATCCTTCCTGCCAAGCCCAGTCCAGGCACATTGGAGGAACTTGCTACTCATTTGCCAGGGAACTGGAGGACTAACATTAAGGACCATGAGGGTATCTGGGGGACACTGATCAGCAGCAGGCGCCAGACTGGCCTCCCTACAATTTTTTCCTTTTAGAGAGAGCCTGGGGCCTGGTCTGAATGCTTGCCTTCCCACCCAACACCTTCCCTGTCTCCAGTGCTGGGTTCCAGCAGGCAGGCCTGTCTCATAACGCCAGCAGCCATACTGAAAATTTTTAAAAAGTTAATTGCCAACTTAAAAAGAGGGGGAAGATTTTGTTTAGAAACTTGGCTTTCCAGCTTCTCTTGAAAAATCCAAAGACTGAGCAATCCTGGGACCTTGGGAAGGAGTTGGGGTTGAGCTATAGCCATTCCTTTAGGCTGGCCTGATGGCACTGGGCCTCCCTGGCCCAAGCCCTGCCCTTAGATTTCCACCTTCTCCTGGTGACCCTGTGAGTCCTGGTTCTATGCCACCCCTGTTGCTGTGCCCGTGACCTCGCAGAGCTTGGCTTGCCATACGAAAAGGTACCAAGGCCATCCTCTGTGTGTTGGGTGTACCTTACTGGGGACAATCTACAGAGATGTTCTCAAATGTGCTGGCCAAGGCTCACAAGCCAGCCTCCAGGGTCACCGTCCTGTGGACCTTCTTGTCCTTCCCCTGCCTCCGTCCATCCTGCGAGGTTGCTGCATTGTTTAGGGACTCAAACATACATGCGTTATTAGAACCCCAGATCAAAGGCGGCGTCCCACCGCCTGCCTCTCAATGGTCCCTTTGTGCAGACGGAAGCCGGCCAGAGTCGGAACCCAGGGACAGAGGGAGGGGCTGGGGAGGGGCGCCCAGCACAAAGACCCCTGTCACCCAGAGAAGTCCGCAGATCATGATGTTAAAAGAGGCGCCAGGTGGAGGATGTAGCCCCAGCCGCTGTGGGAAGATGCAAATGGGGGAGAAAGCCCTCATCCCTGTGGTTTCAGAGGGGAGGGACCATGGTGGCCCGTGCCCCAGTGGCAGACTCCATCTGTACCCCTGCCCCGGCTGGGAGTGGAAGCTGCTTGGAGCGATGGGAGGTGGCAGGGGGTGGGGGGGGGGAGTGACCTCTTGGGCACAGAGTCAGAAGAAATAAAAATGATGTGGGAGGGGATCAGAGAAGGGCCAGGAGAGGCCGTGGAGGACAGTGTCACCTCTGGTCAGATGGGTCCCTGTGCTGTCATTTCTGCCTACAGCAAACATTTCTAAAGCCCCTACTGTGTGCCAGGTGTGGTGGTGAGGCTGGCCCAGACACGACCGACGTAGGGCCAGGCCCCGGCGTGGAGGGTGGGGTGCCGTGTGGTGACCGCCACTCAGGGAGAACTGGCATCCACCGGGTGGGGTCCCTGCCGGATGCCTTAAGCGGTTCACACACATTGTCTCATTTATCTCTGGGGCTGGTTGGAACAAAGAAGTGCTTTGAGAGTTCAGAGGCTGAGCCAGGAATCTGCCAGCTTGGGGGGCCGCGCAGGCAGGGGTGAGCAGGTATGAGAAGGATTACACTGAGAGAAGGGAGGGGAGCCGGCAAGGACTGAATGGAGGTTAAGAGGTCGAGGTGGTGCTGGATTCTAAGGAGACGCTTGCTGACCCCTAAACTTGGCAGGGTCCCAGGACTCAATTTTGTTCTCCGTCGACACTCACTCCCCAGGGGATCCCTTCTAATGTCAGGCTTTACGTTCTGTCTATGTGCTCATGAGGCCCAGGTGTATCTCTGCAGTCTGCAGCTTGCTTCTGACCCCCAGGCTCATGGATCCACCTGTCGACTTGACCTTGCCACTTGACTGTGCAACAGGCCTCTCAAAGCAACGTGCTCAGACTGAGCCTGGGAGTTTCCCTGCTCCGCACACAGCTGCCCCTGTAGGTTGCCTCCTTCCTGTGGATCAAGTCCAAAACTCTGGCATCTTCCATAACTCCTCTTTCTCTCCCAACCCATGTCCACTGTGTTAGTTAACCTCCTTGCCTCTGACTTCCAGATATGGTCACAGCTGACTTCTCACCTCCTTGGCTGCTATCACTCAGGTGTAAGCCTCCATCTTGTCACAACAACGAGGCTGCAGTCACCTTGTTACTGGTCTCCTTCCTTCTTGCCAGGTCTCCTGTTGCCGCTTCCTAATCCGCATTCTGCTCACAAGGCAGCAGCCTGAGCCCTCCTGGTCATAGGTCTCTAATGACTACCATCTCCTTCAGGTAAGGCTGAAGCCCTTGGCAAAGCCCACAAGGTTCTCATGATGATCCTTGTCACCTTCCAAACTCATCTTCTCCTCCCCCTTGCACACCCCGTTCCCATTCCCCCATGCTTCAGAGCCACAGCCTACCTTGTTCCTGAAACATTCAAGTCATGTCCCTGCCTCAGGACCTTGGCACTTGCTCTTTCCCCACCTGGACCTACCTGCTTACCCTGTGGCTTCCTTATGCATCTCTATGGTTCCCTTCTTTGCTTCCAAGTCTTTATTCAAAGACTACCCTCCAATCCCTCTACCTAAAATTGCAACCCCTCCCTTGGTACTTTCTCTCCCTCTTTCCCACTTGATTTTTTTCCCCATAGACACACCATCTATTATTTCATGGATTTGTTTTCGTCTGTTTGGTTAACATAAGAGCCTGGTATAAATTAGACCTTCAACAGATCTTTGTTGAATGATTTTATTCATAAAAGAAAAATACCTTTATTTCTCGGGCTCCTTCTCCCTGACGTCTGCCCCTCTTTCCTTCCAAGTACTGCTACTTAGTGACGAAGCAAGTCATAAACCTTGGCAGTTGCTGAGCATGCGTAACTTCCCTGAGCTTTGAATGTGGTCTACAGACCAGTGGCAGCAGCCTCCTCTGGGAGCTTGTTAGAAATGCAGATTCTCAGGTCCCACCCCAGACTGCGTTTTCCCACAATCTCAGGGAAATCATATGCATGATAAATTCCAAGAAACCCTCATCTAGGCTGTTTGACCCCGCTGCAGGAAAGGGGTGGGGACCAAGGGTCTGTCAGGGACCCAAGGTCAGAACACACAGGCCGAAGCAACAAGGTTAGGAGCCGGGAACAGGCTGTCTGAGGGACTGAGACAGTCTGTCCGTGGGTCCCTCTCTTCTCTGCTTCTCTCTGCTCTGAGTTCGGCTTCGTTTTGCCTGTTCCTTAGCCCATGTGGATCTCAGGCAGCTGCTGCCTCCCCGGGAACCATGGAGCTCTGGGATTTTGGAGACCACCGGCCAGAGGACCCCAGACCCTGGGCCTCTCTATTCAAATCCCGCAGAGTCCTGACTGAGCTGGCTTATGCGTCGGGTGGCCAGCCAGCTGTGGCCGAGGAGCGAAGGGGTCGTGTGGTATTTCTGGGGCAGTAGGGTCCCACGGAAGCTGTGCTCTGTGGGATGGAAGGAGAAGGTGGCAGTGGTGGCAAAGGCAATAGAGGGGGAAGAGGTGGGGAGAAGGAGAAGGAGGGGGACAAGGGGGTGGAGGGGGAAGAAACTAGCTAGAAGAGAAGGCCAGTGAGCCAGGCAAACTGACCACGAGCTTATCTACAAGTGACACTCTTCCTTCTGGCCTCAAACCGAGGCTGTGGGGCTTCATGTGGAACGGGTGTCCGATGGCTCAGGGGCCTAGTCATGGACGCATACATCCTGGGACATGCTAAGTGCACACCATAGACATATGTGGGTGTGTATATCATCCCACACAGGCTCTGTCCTCACTGACTTCCCTTCCTGCCACCATCTTAGGCAAGCTCCCTGGATCAGGACTTGGAATCTCAGATTGGAAGGAACCTTAGAAGCCGTCTAGTCTGACATTTCCCAAAGGGTATGCCACGAACACGCGTTTGCATTCCAACTTCCTAAAATGGGTTCCCCAGGTCGGTGAGTTTGAGAACCACTGCTTAGGATGCCTTCCTCTGGAAAAATCACACAGCTCAGATGCTCACTGAAGTTTCTGACAAGTCCTGCAGAAAAGGAGCTTGTCACCTTTCAGCTAAGCCGGGGCAGTTCAACGTGGAAGGCTGAGAGGCAGAGATTCACAGGAGAGAGAGCAGGGTCTCACCAAGGAGCAACATGGTGGGGCCAGGCTGGCTCTCTCCCTCTCACATTCCCTCCAGGGGAAGCCTGTGCTCTGAACTTGCTAAAACACCCCAAGGATGCCTGGGGGACTCAGTCCTCTGCTGTTGGCTCAGGTCGTGGTCCTGAAGTCCTGGAGATGAGCACCTCATCGGGCTCCCTGCTCAGCGGGGAATCTGCTTCTCCATCTGTGCTCTCTGTGCTGTGCTCTCTCCCTGCTTGTGCTCTCCCCCCTCCAACAAATAAAAATAAAAATAAAACACCCCGGATCTGGGAGAAGCTGGTGGCATAAGAATTCAATTCAGTTCAACCAACACTTAGGCTCAAGCAGCGTAGCCGTCTTTGGGGACGGTGCCTCCTGTAAGACTTGAATAGAATGGCTTGGGGACCTCACGCCTTGTTCTGGAAGAAGGCCAGCCTCTTCTGCCTCGTCTCCGGGAACTGATGCTGGAGCTGGTGTTCCTCCTGGCTGCATCCGTCTCCCATCTTTCCCTCCTGATGAACATTTCCATGCCCTGTAGCCTGTAGCCCTCTAATGATCTATGCTGGGCTCATTCCTTCATTTCTGGCCTGTGCCACGAAGCCGCACATGTGGTTAGGATTTCACAGTTTGGAGTAACGAAGGACGATCCCAACCTAGAGCCGGGCCGGTGACCACTGTCAATTGCACATTAGACCTCACTGTCCTGAAAAGTAATTGATCTTCCTGGAATGCCCCTTCTTCTTCTTCTTCTTCTTTTTTTAAGATTTTATTTATTTATTTGACAGAGATCACAAGTAGGCAGAGAGGCAGAGAGAGAGAGAGGAGGAAGCAGGCTTCCCGCTGAGCAGAGAGCCTGATGCAGGGCTCGATCCCAGGACCCTGAGATCATGACCTGAGCTGAAGGCAGAGGCTTTAACCCACTGAGCCACCCAGGTGCCCCTGGATTGCCCCTTCTTAAGGCCCTGATTTAGTGTCCTTCTCCCATACTCTCTGGTCCCCTGGACACACGTTTCTTCCCTTTCCTGGTTGCCATCTCCCAAATTCCTGTGACTTTCTCATGCAGACTAGTTCAACTCACCCTTCCTCACCCCAAACTCGGTTTCCAGGCTCCTTAGCAACGCCACGTCTCAGTGGGGGTTGTGGAATGAAGCATCCCAGGGACCAAGGGGGCATCAGCAGAGTTGGACATTAATTTCTTCTTCAGTACATCTCAGAGCATATTCTTGGCAGCGCCCCATCCTCTCAGGGACAACGCCTACCTGCCCCCCCACCCCGCCCCCACCGCTGGGACTGAATGGGTTCCTCTCATTCTGTCTAGAGCACCTCCTATAGGTAGTATTGGGTACAGCATTCTGAGATGTCAGTCAGGCAAGACCAGGTCTTTGAAGGACCCCAGACTCCTAAGTAGGAGCATCGGGGGCCCTCATTATAAAATAAGGAGTGCCAAGCCCAGAGGCAGGGGAGAGGAGCTGGGCTATTCAGAGTGGTCAGAGCTCTTCAGGTTGGAAGGTCAGGAGGACTTTCTCTAGGAGGTGGCCTTTGAAGGGAGCCAGACCCGACGGCTTTAACCTGGGGACAGGCGTTGGGGTGGCCAACCAGGGTGATGTGGTTTTTAAAAGGGAAAAAAAAAAAAAAAACCTCCTGGCTCCACGTCTAACAGATTTCACCTAAACCAGCCTTGCTAAATCTCAAGCCCCATGAAACCCGTTTCTGTTATAATCTCTCCCTCTTATCTCTTCCTTCCCATCCTTTCTCATTCTCCTCCCCCAAAGGATAGGAAATCTTCAAAGAAAAAGATGTGTCACTGTAAGTATTCAGCCCAAGAAGTGGGCCAGATAAATTATTAAAACACATAAAAAGACAGTGAGTTGTGGGGCGGGGAGCCGGCGCAGGCCGAAAAGCTGCCCCAGGTGGACGGTGGTCTGGTGGCGTCCAGGGAGCCCCTCCCCGGAGTCCTGGACTGGCTAAGGTTTCACCATGAGGCCCACCTCTCTGGTTTCTTGCCCCAGGGCCAGCTTGGTGGTGGTGGTTGCGGGGGGGCGGGGGGGGGGGTGGTTGGTGTCACGATTCCAGCGGCAGCAGCAAGTCCCCGGCGCCTGCTGGGCTGGGAAGGGCCAGGCTGAAGGTGGAGGGGAGGCCTTTGTGTCTGGGCTGGACATTTGGGATTTACTTCCCTCAAGACTCAAACTGGTAACTGCGGAGTTTTAGTTCTTGCTTTTATCTCTTTTTGAACTGTAAAAAGAAATTCCCAAAGGGGAGAGGGGATACTTTTTTCTCATGAAAGAAGAAAGCCATGACCGGTTTAAGGAAGTAACCAACTTTTTGAGCACTGTGAGAAAGAACGCGCAAGGGTTCCTGCTTTGATTTCGATGCACCCTGGCACGGGGGTGGGGGCAGGGGGGGTGAGAGAGTCTGTCGGCAACCCCAACAGAATGCGGTTTCCTCTGGAGGGGTTTGCAGGAGAGCTCCCTCTCTCTGAATCAAACGCTCGTACCCCCACCTCCCTCCTACTCTTGACTCCTGTTATCCTGCTCTGCTTTTTTGTTTTCCTACAGCTTGGGGGGTAGAGGGGTCTCATGTTGGCAATATTGACGTTTGGGGCCGGATAGTGTTTTGTTTTGGAGGGCTATTCTGTGCCCTGTGGGATATTTAGTGACAACTGTCTAGTTGCTAGGTGCCCTCAGGCATGGTCGAATGTCTCGGAATATTCCCTGAAGTATCCTCACATTGTCTGTACTGACCTGACACTTCCTCAGTATGTTTCCAGATGAAGGACTCTCTAACTATGGGATGCAAGGTTGAGACTATGTTGGGCCAGCCTCGTGGAGTGAACACAGTCGCTGGCTCACTGTGTGACCTTGGACAAGTGACTTCACCTCTCTGTGCCTAGTGGTTTCCTTTCTTTGTAAAAACAAGTCCAGGCCCGTGTCAGAGCAGAGAGTCGTTGGGAGGGCTAGCCATGACTTTGGATGATGGGCATGTAGCAGGTCTGGGTAAAGAAGCGTGCTATAAAATGGCCAGGAACACTATTTTCGGGGGTCCCAGCTCTCCTCCAAAGAAACCAGCCCGCAACAGCATTAATACACCCGCTTATAAGATTAGCTTTCATTTTCACCAACGAGGGTGTGTGAAACATGAAGTTAGGACGGTGGAAGTTAAGACATTGATGAGACACTGTTGGGTGAGACATTTTAAGAGATTTATGACTCCGAGGCCCCCGCAGGTCCCAATGTCCTTTGGAGACATCCGGAGCTGTGATGCCCAACACAGCAGCCACTAGCCACACGTGACTATTGATCTCTTGCGATGTGGTGAGTCTGGGTGGGGATGTGCTCTAAGTTAAAATACATCAGATTTCAAATAGCCAAACAAAGAATGTAAAATATCTCATTATATGTTGCAAGTATAATATTTTGGGGGGTATCAGGTTAGACCAAATGTATTATTCAAGTTAATCTCATTCAAGTTTCTTTTTACTTTTCTTCTATGTTGATGAGCGAGATAACCTGTGTGTTTTTCTTTTGGTGTTCTCAACAAGCTTCTAAAAATTATTCCTTTTATTTTAAATTCTTTATTGAAGTATAATTAACATACAGTGCTCTATTAGTTTCAGGTGTGCAATACCGTGATTCAGCAATTCTGTTCCTCACTCAGTGCTCATCGTTTTAAGTGCTGCTAAAAGCACTTTAATCCCTGTTTCTTTTCACTTAAAAAGAAAATGTGGCTACTAGAAAATTCAACTTTACACATGTTGCTTACATTATCTTTCTTGGGCAACAGCCGCTCCAAGTAGCTGGCTAAAAAGGGAAGACTTGCGCCTCCATTTTACAGATCAGAAAACTGAGGCTCACGCAGTGAATTCAGTCCCAGGGGCAGAGCCGGGATCCTCACTACTTAGCACAGGGTTTTCTTTTCCCACGCCCAGGCCGCCCTGTACCAGGCCGAACTTAACAGGCCCGCGGTGTCCCCAACGGGGCAGTCATTCTCCCTGAGAACCACAAAGGTGGGGTGGAACCCCTTGATGTCGCTCTCCCCTCCGCAGAGACTTCCCCAGACAAAACAAACAAGCCCTTGGGTCTGGCGAGCTGCGGCAGGGAGCGGAAACCGAGGAGGATCAAAGACCCAGCGGTTACCCCCTTCCGGGCCGCGCAGCTGGCATCGAGCCTCGACCCCGGGAGGGCACCCACGGGCCCCCGGCATGAGGCATCCGAGCGATTGGTTGGCAACTCGTGGCTTTCGGACACTTGCAGCTGCCAGGAGTGGGCCGGGCCCACCACCGGCTCGAGGCGCGGTGGGAGCTCCTCTTGGATCCCAGATCAAAACTTGGGCGGAGTGGGAGCATGGGCCGAGTAATCCGCGAGCACTTTCTGCAAAAATCAGGTCGTGCTAAGATCGGGAAGGGGCAGCGCAGTAGCCGCGTCTCCTCTCCCGACCTCAGTTACATCACCTGTAAATTGGAGCCACCGAGTCCTGCCCGGCCCTCTTCGAGGAAAAATAGAGCGGAGGGCAGGCACGGTACTGTTGGCGAGGGGCAGCGCTTGTTCCAGAGAAGACAGGACTCGGGAGAGTGTTTGTCCCAATACGCTTACGCCTTTTGGACAGAGGCCCTTCCCCCACTCAGGTCCCCGGGTCTCCGGGTGCAGGTCCCCGGACCTGTCCGCCCCGCCGCCCCCAGCGCCCGGCTGAAGACCTCAGCCTGGAGGGGGGCGCTGTGTCGGCCCCACGGCGCCTGGCCCCGCCCCGGCCCGCAGGCCCGCCCCCCCGGCCCGCCCCCGGCCCGCCCCCGGCCCGCCCCCAGCCCGCCCCCAGCCCGCCCCCTCCGCGGCCCGCCTCGCCTTTGATGAGCCGCGCCCGGCCAATGGGCGCGCGGGGAGGCGCGGGCCGCGGCGGCGGGCTGGGGGCTCGGCGCGCCCGGGCGTCAGTCGGGCCGCAGCTACGGCGGCAGGAGCGGGTCCCGGCGCCGCCTCGGGCTCCGCTCGGCTCGGGGTTGCTCCGGGAGAAGGAGAACGAGGCGCGGCGCGGCGAGCCGCCGACCCCGCGGGCCGAGCGCATGGCTTAGGGACGCCCCCGCCCGCCGCGCCCCCAGCATGGGGAAACTTCACTCCAAGCCGGGTCAGTGTCCCCGCCCGCGCGCCGGCCCCCTGGCCCCGGCTGCCCTCGCCCCCGCGATTGCTAACTCTCTGCCTCTCCTTTCTTTCCGGCTCCCGCCGCCGCCGCCGCCGCGCGCGATGTGCCTGCAGCCGCCGTGTGCAAGCGCAGGGAGAGTCCGGAAGGTAGGGGCGCGCGGGGCACGGACCGGGGGGATGGACGGGGAAGCACCGCGAACCGCGGCGGAATGGCCTAGCCCGCGGGATCTTATTACCAGGGCCACCCCCACCCCCAGCTCTGGCCACCGCTCCCACAAACCCGCTCCGGGAGCAGTCCTCGCGTCCCCCTTTCTGACCCACCGCCGTCCTGTGCTCTCTCTTCTGACCCCAACCCTTCCTTTTGCGGTCCTCGCCCTCCGCGCTCTCTGTCTGAGCCCTCTCTTCAGACTCCTAAGCCCCTTCCCCCAAGATCCTGCCCCTCTCCTTCGGGCCCTCAGTCCCTCCTCCCGAGAGCTGGGCTCTTGCGCCCACTGCGTCCCTCTTCTCACCCCCAGTTTCCCTCTTCCCCTCATCCCGTGCTCCGTGCACTCGTCCTCCCTGCACCCGTCCCGTGCTCACTGCACCCGACCCTCGCCCCGCTCCTCGGCAGTCCTGCCTCTATCGCTGCTTCTTCTGATCCCCACACCCTTTCTCCAGGATGCTGCTCCCCCTTTAGGATCCCATCTGGGTCTCTGCCCCCTGAGGCTTAGCTGAACCCCTTTTTTCCGATTACCTGCGTCCCTCTCCCGGATGGTGCCCCGGCGCTCACCCCCCATCTTGTCCCCGCTGCCTCTGCCGCGCCCACTCTTTCCCTCCTGAGTCGGGTAACTTTCGGCCCAGGGGCCAGACTCAGGGGCTTCGTGTCTTCCCCGCCCCAGGTGACAGCTTCGCAGTGAGCGCCGCCTGGGCGCGGAAAGGCATCGAGGAGTGGATCGGGAGGCAGCGCTGCCCCGGCGGTAGCTCTGGACCCCGACAGCTGCGGACGGCTGGCACGGTTGGCAGAGGAACCCGGGTACGATCCTCACCTACCTTTCAGCCCGAGACGGGTCTCCTTACCCAACCACCCCAACTTCTGGCACCTTCTCGGCACAGCTTCTAAGTCCAGAAGTCCCTTTGCAGCTGCCTCTGCCCCACCAACATGTCTTGGGGAACCTTAGAGGTGGCTGGGGTGTCAGTCTTCCATCCAGCTGGCGGGGGAGGGCTGTCTGGGGATGGAAAAGTCCTAGGTGAGGAGGTGGTGCAGGTCTGGTATGTGGGGAAGCTTGTGTGTGCTGGAGGGGTTTGGGGGCCTGCACTGACCTCTCTACCTTGTTTCTGTGGCCAGTATTCAAAGGTGTATTTAGAGGGGGTGTGCTTGCTAGGAAGACAGGGAAGGCATCTGGGTGGAGGACGGGACTGTGCTGGCCTCCAAATGTGTTCCAAGTGTCTGTGGCATTCATCACTCCATCTGCTCAGTCAGGAAGCCCAGTAGAAGAGGCTGTGATCTGGGTAGCAGAGCCTGGGGAGCAGGTACCTGGTACCCCTTCACTTGGCCCACACGGAGAGAGCGACTCTCCTGCTGCTGTCCCCAGGGCCCACCCTGAGCCTTCCCCCAGTAGGTTGCTGGGGTTGGAGCTGTTCCTGGGGGAGCGGTGGATGAGACAGGGGAGTGAGTGAGTCCAGCCCCAGCTCTTGGCCTGGGACTGGTGCTCACAGATGTCCTCGGAGCTCGGGAACTCTGCACGGGGCTCTCAGATGGTCTGCGTGGAACTCGAGCAAGCCAAGGATCAAAGGATGAATCAACTTTTTGATGTGACATTTAATTTTTTTTTTTTTTAAACTTAGAGGGGAACAGACTGAGTCTCAGGTCTGGTTAGTTCTTTGGTCTTGTCCATGGGCTGGGGAGGGGCCTGTGGAGGTTTCAGATTCAGATGTGTGTGTGTGTGTGTGTGTGTGTGTGTACGTTCTCTGGTACTGGGGCCGTGGCACCTGGGCTGGTCGCTTAGTTGCAGGGGCCGGTGCTGGGAGGTGAACCTGGGGATAAAGTCCATGCTTGTGCATGTATGGAATAATTTCTGCATCTGGGAGAAGCCCCCATCACACCTCTTCCCATTGCCTTGCTTAGCTGGGGGGCTTTCTTTTCTTCCTTTTTCTTCCTCTTCTGGCTGGGCTGGAACTGGAGTTGCTGTCCCCCAGGAAAGGTCAAAACTAGCTGGGTGGGGGGCACTGCGGTTGGGGCCCTTTAGAAATAGAACTACAAACTTCCCTTTCTTCCCTCACCGTTTATAGTTTTTGATCTACTTACTTATTTAAAGCCTGGTGAAAATGATCCGATTTAGCTATACGAACAAATGCATTTGCAGCTCAAGACAGAGGCCAACTGAGTGGATTTCCATTAATCAAGTTTTGGGTTTTTTCAGCCTGTTTATTTTTACAAAGTATTCCTGCAGAATGACATTTATTTGCAGTCCCCCTTTTTCTTTTCTTTTCTTTCTTTTTTTTTTTTTTCCTTTCCTCAACTGCCAGGCAGCTTGCTCCATGCTTTAGGGGAAACTTGAAATACAGCGAGGGCTTACTTCAATTGACTTTTATCTTCAAAGCCATAACAAATGTTACCCGCATGTTTTTGGTGGGTCTCCTTGGCATCCAGTCCTGGAGGATGGGAGGGAGGAGGAAGGAAGGAGAGGAAAACAAAAGTCTGTCGTTTTTAATTAAATAGTAGTATTCCCAGCAAGAGGAATGTGAACCAGTAAAAGTTGCCATTGGGGGAGATGAGGGAGGGTGGGGAGGGGGCCCCAGCTGAAGTCTGTGGCTTTGGTGAAGTCATGGAATTTTGTTGCCTGTTTTCTTCCCCCAGCTGAGGACAGCATGGGGTGGTGCTTGCCCCCCCTCCCTTCCTCACCCCCTCTCTCAGAGAAACACTGAGGGGTCATTAATGTTTGTTCAAAACATGTTTGAAGATGTGAGAGGCAGAGCCATCCGTGTGACATATGTTGGGTGGTGGAGGGCGGGCCTCATTCAAGATACTAGGGGGAAGGAGACTCTGCTTCCTGGGGAGTTCTGCTTTGGTGACTAGAACCTGGACACTGGGGTTCCTACCAGCCCTGGCCCAGCCACCAGATCTGCTGGGGTGGGGATGACGAGCCCACCCTGGGAGAGGTCAGGGGAAGCCCAAGGTGGGAGGCTGTGCAGTGGGAGGCGTGTGCACTGATTTCAGGTGGTGCCTGAAGGAATGTTTGTTATCTTAATAGTCAAGCGTTTCGGTTGCCGGAAAAGATAATAACTAGGACATCAAACCCATGATATTATCACTTAGGATGAAGCTAAATTGAAAGACGGCGTTGAAAGTTGATTCCGAGCACACTATTAAGTACAAGTGGTCAAAACTGTGACTGTGGAAACGGAATGCCCGAAGTTTAGGAGAAACACTGAATGAGACAGCAGTGGGCAGCCTCCCGCCAAGGTTAATTTCTGTGATTCCTAGTGGGGCAAAAAGGGTGGCTGTGTAGGCTCTTCCATTAGATCGTCAGGAGGTAGGGTGTGGGCTCCAAGGTCTGCTGGATGCCGGGGGCTGGCAGAGGTCCCTCCGGCAGCCCCAGGCCTGGCGTAGGGATGGTCTCTGTCTCCACTCTGCCCGCCTTTCACTGAAGTGGCTGGAGACACATTAGTGGTTCATTCAACTCGCATTATTATTACTGCAATGAACGTCACTATTTATTAAGTTCCTGTGGATGTCAGGCACTTTGCTTACATTGTCTCACTCCTCTTCCTAACCCTATAAAGTTGCGAGCCGGCTGATGGGGACTCTTTCTCTCTCCTTCGGAAGCACTTTCTAGAGAACCAGGCCATGTGTGGCAAAGGTCTGTGCTAGAACACATGCCCAGAGGGTTCTTCCCTTACTCATTTCCAGAGAGCAGCATGCTGACCAGCTGCTGAGTACTTTGGGAAGAGGTGGGTGGTGGGCCGGCAGGAGCAGGAGGGGCACCTGCTTGCCCTCTTCCTTCCTGACCCGGTCTGAGTAGCTTAGTCAATGTTTAGGGTGGGTCCCAGTTGCTTGGAAGGTCCTGGGGCGGGAGAGGGTGACTTTGCTGGCACTAACCTAAGCCTGCCATCCCGAGCATGAAAATAAATGAGGCCAGGCTCTGCCACTAGAGCTCACCATCTCTTATAAGCCATTTTATCTAAGCTCATCTGCTAAATGGGTGTAACAATATCCTCAGCCCTGGCAAGGTTATGGCAAGTGACCCTTCAAAATGAGTTCAAAAGGAAGAAAGATACTAGGAGGTTTGCTGAGGCACAGGTTGGGCAGAGATGGGAGCCCAGATGATGAATCTAGAGGCTTCCCCCCTCCCCTGCCCCACCGTACACTGTAGATGCACTTGGATGGACACAGACTGAGGGCGGGCTGGACTGAGGGCGGGGCTTCAAGGACTCCAGAGCTCAGAGGAGAAAAATAATGAGGGATGGGGACAGGTCCAAGTACTCTGAGCCATGAGCCACGAACAATGAAGTGAACGATTTCTATGCTGGACAGCAATGCAATAGACACTTCGAAGTTTCAATAAGCCTAATAATCTCAAAGAGATAAAGAAGGAGTGGTAAACACAAAGCTGTAACAGGCAGTTCCGAGAGAACACCGATCGGGAATACCGGGTCTGGAAAATGTCCTACCGGGTGAAATGGAAAAGGTTGGTAGAGGGATGGAGTCGTGTAGGGGACATGGAGAAGCTGATGGCAGTGTGCCTAGACAAGGAGAACCTGGGGGCCCTGTGCTCCGAGCTATGTACCTGTGGGCACCGATGTGAATGTGTGAGACCCGGTTTAAGGCCATGCCCCCCCCTCCGCCTCCCCCCACCTGCCCCCAACCCCCGGTTTGGCCCTTTGGTTCTTTTAGCAGAGCTGCCTTAGGAATGGGGCGGAGAGCTGCGGGCCTGGCAAACCTGCTTGGGGGTTGAAGGTGGCCGCCCTGCGGGCTGGTAATTTGATTACGGGGCACCTAGTGCATTTTGATGTTTGGGGAAGATTGGGAGGGCGCAGGCTGTGTCGGAGCCCGCGAGGCCATGCAGGGCTGGGTGATGGGGTTGGAGGCTGGCTGTTGGCCCAGCTGCTGCCCCGGTTGCCAGATTCCAGGGGAATCACCCTTGAATGATACCAGTTGGCACAATTAAAAGGCCCCATGTCTTCACCATATGGAAAGCGTTAGGCCTCCTTACGTGGTTTCAAAGCTATGTGCCGGGAGGTAGACTTGACATTTGAGGTAAAGCATAAATTAAATATTTGGTGTTTTCAGAATTAGAAGATGATTTGCTTTGAGGTTGGTGGAGGCATCTTTGGGTTCTCCGGGAGGGTCTCCTCTGCCCGTGGCACCCAGGATCAGCTCTGTAGCCCCACCTGGCAGCTTTCTTTACCCTGGGGGTGGGGGTGCCGGGAGAGAGTGGGGAGGCCCGAGCTGGGCAAAGCGCCAGCTGGGGTTTCTGGCTTTCAATAAGGCCGGGTCCCTCTGGAGGGTGGGTGGTGGGCAAGGCTTTAATAAATCTCTGTGATGTGGTCTCTGGGAGACTTCGAGGAGCATCTCATCCTGCCTTCGGAACTTCTCTTTGGGAAAGAAGTTCTCCCGAGTCAGGCCCATGCATGTTCTAGTCCCTTGAATTCAGGAACAGCCCCTGCACTTTCACATTTCGTACAAACTATAATAAACCCAGGGAGAGGCTGAACCAGGAAGCGGGCTTGGCAGGCCTCCCAGGGTCCTAGAACTCGGGGGAATGGTGCTTCCCCTCACCCAGTGGGGATGGCCAACGTGAGGAGAGAGGGTGGGGCCCAGATGGGCAGAGAGGACTCCTCCTCACGCCAAGAAGCTCCAGTAGGGACCCACAGGGACCTGACCGTCCCTATGAGGGCTTAAAACAGTCTACAGAGGGGCACCTGGGTGGCTCAGTGGGTTAAAGCCTCTGCCTTCGGCTCAGGTCATGATCCCAGAGTCCTGGGATCGAGCCCCACATCGGGCTCTCTGCTCAGCAGGGAGCCTGCTTCCCTTCCTCTCTCTCTGTCTGCCTCTCTGCCTACTTGTGATCTCTGTCTGTCAAATACATTAAAAAAATAAAATCTTAAAAAAAAAGAAGTCTACGGAAAGTCATCGAGGAAAGAATTACTTTCATGGAAATACATCTTCCTTGCGTTAGCCCGAGGGCACGTGGTGGGGACTCATGATGTCTTTGCTGGATGAATGAATGAATGAAGGTCGATTAGGGCACCATCCCTGCCTCATTCTCTCCCAGATCCTCTTCCTCAGGCAGAAGGAAGAGTAGGACCAGGCCTTTGTTGTCAGGCACTCATCTATTAATCATGATCAATAATGAATTGTTTTTCATTATGAAATCCCTAGCTGGGCCAGGCATCGAGGATACAGGGTACATAAACGAGCTGTGGTCCCTGCCCTCCCATGGCTTCTAGTCTGATGTGAAGGAGACGAAGGAATCAGGACTTACACAGGTGCATCAACAGACAGGAGTACTTGGGGGAAGCTGAGCGAAGGTGGCATTTAAATAGAGAGCTGAGAGGCCCTGAGGAAGAGGGTGTGGGAGGAGAAAGTTGGTATTCGTGCACAGAGTACCTGTGGGAGGCCTGGGATTCGACATTGTCCCTGGGAACTCGGTGCTGCTTGTGTTGGGAGAGCAGACTTCAAGTGGCTTACAGCGTGTGGGGCCCGCAGAGCTCTCCTGGCGCTCAGGCTTTCTGAAAAGTCCTGTGCGTTACTGGCCCCTGGCACATGCGAGCTACCTGTCCCCGAGACATGTGGAGGGACGGGGCGGGTGTTCAGCCTGCTGCCCCAGCCAGCAGCATGCTCATGGAGCTGCTGAATGGAGAGCGTCTTGGACTTGGGTACTCGGGGGCATTACTCCAGGTGTTGGGATGGATCGGTGGGCCCTGCTACCCTGCGTGGAGAGGAGGGTCGGCTGAAGGGCCAGAAGCCCAGATGTGGTAGGATATGGGGGGCCTGCGGTGTGGGATTGGATTGTACTCAAGGCAGAGAGAGGTACCCCAAGGGCAAGAGGATAAGAGGCGGTAACAAGCCAACCACAGGGATGGTTCCTGAAGGAAGAGGGTCCCTTGCCTTGGTTTACCTGATGTGTCTGAGAAAGAGGAGTGCCAAGGGACCCTCTGGTGAAGGGGCCGGTGCCCCGGCCCACAAAGGGATCTGCTAGCCCTGGGGAGCCAGGCAGCCACAGATCCCAGCTTGGGGGCTCTTATTGCCTCCCTCCCTGGCTGTGGGTTCACAGTGTGCTTTGGTTTAGAAACTTTTGGAATTTTTAGGTTGCTTGTTGGATTCCAAAGCAGGCGCTTCCGGCTGCCTCCCTGACTTCCCTTTCTTTTTCGCTCACACATGTTCTTTTTTGTGGCTCTTGTCTCTCACAGACATTCTTTCTCTTCCTCTCGCTCTCTCGCTCCCCACCCTGCCTTCCCCCGCGCCTCCTCCCTCTCCCCCTCACCCCCGAGGAAGGAAAAAATTCAGACTCTCACAAACAAAATGTCTGCCATTCCATCTGAGGGAGAACTGAGGCAGGAGCCCAGAATATCCTGGAAGAAACGCCAGAGAGAGCTGAAGGCCTCAGTTGTTTAATCTGGAAGGCGGTCTTTGATGTCACCGTGCTCCGTTTATCCTGGGAGGCTGCCTGCTTCTTTATGGCTGGCCTCAGACTCTCCACATGAAGAATGGCCTAGAGCCTTCAGGGGCTGGAGGAAAAGCCGGATCACTCCCCAAAGGGCGGGCCCAAGGATGCTGCCCCTCCTGCCAAGCCCAGGTGGGGCAGAGAAGCTTTTCCAAACAAGCACTTGCAGAGACATAAGTAATTCTTTGATAACTTCATGGGGGGAAGCAGTGGGGGGCTATTTGTTCATGGGGACAACCGTCATGAGGCTTTGCGAGGAAAGTTCGGGTCCTGCTATGGGTCAGCCCTGGCCCCAAAGAGGTGGCTGTGGCCACCTGGGGGTGCCCTGGTTGTGCATTTGTTTGGAGGGACGGGTCTGGGCTTCACTTTGTGAACTCGTTGAGCCACATGGGCAGCGCCCTGTGTGCGTGGCTTGGTGGGGGGCTCGTGCCTTTCAGAGGACCCACAGAGGAGGCCATGGTGGCATGGCGTCACCTCCCTTCTCTGGGCCTGGGGTTTTCCAGCTATGAAGTAGGATAAAATCATTTATTATAACTTAGCAACCACGAACGCATTTTAGTCATCCACAGATAGTCCTTCCTCTCCGTGGAGTGGACGTAGTGTACCTACTTTGGGCCTGGTAAACATTTGCTCCGCCCGCGAAGCACGGCACTTGTGTTCATGGAGTTTATACTCTAGTAGGAGAAGAAAGGTATTTATTTTTTTTGTAATTTAATTTTTTTTCAGTGTTCCAAAATTCATTGTTTATGCACCACACCCAGTGCTCCATGCAACACGTGCCCTCCTTAGTACCCACCACCTGGCTCACCTAACCCCCCATCCCCCTCGCCTCCAAAACCCTCAGTTTGTTTCTCAGAGTCCAGTTCTCAGGTTTCGTTTCCCCCTCTGATTTCCCCCAACTCACTTCTCATCTCCTTCTCCCAATGTTCTCCATGTTATTCCTTATGCTCCACAAGTAAGTGAAGCCATGGGATAATTGACTTTCTCTGCTTGGCTTATTTCACTCTGCATAATCTCCTCCAGACCTGTTCATGTTGATACAAAAGTTGGGTATTCGTCCTTGCTCATGGCTGCATAATATTCCACTGTATACATGGACCACATCGTCTTTATCCATTTGTCTCTTGAAGTGCATCTTGCCTTCTTCCACAGTTTTGCAACTGTGGCCATTGCTGCTATGAACATTGGGGTACAGATGACCCTTCTTTTCACTACATCTATATCTTTGGGGTAAATACCCAGTAGTGCAATTGCAGGATCATAGGGTAGCTCGATTTTTAATTTTTTGAGGCATTTCCACGCTGTTTTCCAAAGTGGCTGCACCAACTTGCATTCCCACCAACAGTGTAAGAGGGTTCCCCTTTCTCCACATCCCCTCCGACAAAAGAGAAGTATTTTTAAAAACAAATGACACAATTTAAGTTGTGATGGGTATCTCAGAGGAGGAGTACTGGGTGCTTTGAGAACATTGAATGGGGCTCAGCCCTCATCTGGGTGGCTGTGCCTTCCACAGATATTTGGGTGTGTTTAGGGTGGTCTGGAAACTACGAAGCAAACGGCATAGCTCCTACCCCCACTGAGCTTAGAGTTTAGTGGACCTGAATGTTCATCTTTGCCTCTCATTCGTTTTTCTTATCTTATTGCATTGGTTAGAATCTTCCATACTATCTAATAACAGTTTGTTGCTTATCTAGTTAAGAAAGCTTTCTTTAACCTCTGGCTTGCTAATATTTTTGAAACCAGGAATAATTATTGAATTCTGTCCAGTGCTGTTGGGGTGTTGTCAACCTTTGCGATTGTAACAAATGACTATGTACAGATTTACCTCACTAGATTTCCTAGTGTTCAACTTCCTTTGTATTCCCAAACGTAATCCTTCTTCATCATGACACATGGCTGTTCTAAAATGCTGTATTTGATCTGCTTATCTTTCACTTGGGATTTTTGCATCAATAGTGCCATTAGATTGGCTCATGGTTTGGGTAGTGGATACTGAACAATGAAGAAAGTGTTAGGGGAATGTTGGAGGACACTCTGGGGGCTCTGAGGCTCTAGAGCAGGGGGTGCCAACTGGCCTTGGGTCAGGTGGTCTTGGAGGAGCCATTGATCTCAGCTCAAGGGTGAATGAGGGAAGGGGTGGTGGGGAGCAAGGCAGGGGGTCATGTAATAGCGCTATGAGTGTCTGCTAGATGGGCCAGTAGTGTGTGAGAAAGCCCCCAGTTTGTTTGAGATGCTGATTGAAGTTCATTTGGCTGAGGTGGGACCACAGTCTAGGCAAGGCAGCCTGCTCAGGCAAGTTATGGACCTTGGTCTTTGTCTAGAGGGAAGACGAATGGCAGGCCCTGTGTGAGAATCCAGCAGGGCAGAAGTGGGGGAGCTCTTGTGGCTGGGAAGAAGGAATGTGGGGACAGGCTCTTGGTTGTAAAAATAATTTGGAGGATAAAGAGGAATCAAGTGACTCTATCTTCTTGGCTCAGGCAGAGATTCTGAAATGTCTGCATCGACCTGGGCACAGCCTTTGGCTCTTTGGGCTCATCCAGGGGACCCTTGAGACCACCAGCAGGGAACGACCAAGAGAAGGAGAATAGGGCTTGAGGCTGTATAGGTATGGTTAAAGAGCGAGCACTCTGGAGCCCGATATCCTGGGTGCTAGCGGATACTAACTTCTAAAGATGTGGGAAGGATTAACAGAAACTTCACGGAGTATTGAGGCACCCAGAGTACTTGGCCCCCAGCAAAAGGCAGGGAGATATTACTGTCCCAGGGCAGAAAGGGCAGGGGAGGAAATGTTGGATATTTTGGATTTGGATCCCTGTAGGAAACGCTGCTGAGGAAGTGGAAAAGCCAGGCAAGAGCTCTACATGTGGAAGATGAACCATAGAGACGTGGGACAGAGGGAGTGGGGGGTGGGGAGAAATACCCCAACCTCTCCTTGTGTCCTCAGGTTTCCTACCAGGACCTCCCATTGTCCAAAGCCGGGAGCCAGAGACCAGGAAGCTTTAGCAAATTGGTCTAAGGAGGTCAGCTTCCCCGAGGGGCACAGAGCAGCCTAGAGGAGGGTGGGGAATGGATGGGGGTGGGGAGGCCAGTAGAAGAATCAAGTCTGGGCCTCGGTTCCCTCCTCTGTAACGTGGGTATGGTAATGGAATCCGCTTCACAAGCTGGTGATGGGGACTCCGGCGGTAGAAGGGTTATAACTGCTGGGCACAGAAGTGTGTGCGCAGTCCAAGTGAGCTATTAGGGTTATAAAGCCGCAAGAGACACCAAGCTATGGAGATTTGGGGAGGACTTCCTGAAGGAGGTGGCGTGTGAGGAGCTCTGAAGGATGGTCAGAGTTTAAAGGGCCAGAGAAGTCATATCAAGGACATCGTGGGCTGGATGGGAGACATGCAGGAGGAGTGGGGAGTGGGGTCCCCCAGGGGCACACGTCCTGTCTCAAGTGTGCAGCACCGCTTAGCCCCTGCCAGTGGTTGCCATGTGCGAATGCGGCCCTGGTGTTGCCACATCGGGTCATTAAGAGAATCTAGCCATCTGGATTTTCATGTGAAGTCATTCTAATTAAAAAAAAAAAAAAAAAAGACCATCAACCAAATAATGTTTTTAGAAAATAGTTTCTTTGGGTGGACCCAGGCAGCTGGATTTGGCCTGTTGTTCCCTGGCTTGGGAGATGAGGTTTTGGTGGGGGACAAGTGTGTTCGTGGTAATAGTGCAGATGCTTGAGTGTGAAAGCCACCTCGTGCTTTATGTGCGGTTTTTCCAGTGTCTTGTTCCCCCATGTTGTGCAAATGAGAGACGGGCACAGTGGATGGAAGTGTCAGGCCCAGCTAGGGAGAGCGGGACTCAGGCTGCCACCGAGCAGGGGTGGAAGCCCAGCAGAGGCTGGGGGCTGGGAAGCTGGGGACAGCTTGTTTCCGTTTGGCAGAGCACTGCGGGAGGGCCAGGTGGGGGTCAGCACGGAGAGATGTGGCTTGGGCCACTTTGGGGACAGCACTCGTCCGTACTGCAAACTTCCATCTAGTGTCTTGCATTGGTTCTCTTAACGTCCATTAGACCTGCCTTCGGGTTCAGGCCACGTTGTACCGAGGCTCCCGGTGGGCGCACAGAGCAGGTGTCCCAGACATGACTGGCGGAATCCGACTTCCTGGGTCTGACTCCCGACGCCCAGCTGCACATCTCTTGAGGGGGTGCTCATCTCTGATCCTCAGTTTCTACATCCGTGGAATGGGTAGAAGCCTGGTTTCTAGCTTCTGGCGTGGTTCTCAGAGCCACACGAGTTCCTCTTCGCCAAATGGAGAGTAAAAGGGAGGTCTCTCCTCTTAAAGCTAATGTTCACCCAGGTGCGTGATGAACTGGTGAGGAAAAGTGATGAGGAAATGTGATGAGGAAAAGAGCAGGCTGTGGTGGGACAGGAAGTGGGGGGGGTCCAACTGTGGATCCAAAGAATAAACAGCGAGGGGAGGAAAGGGAGCATCTCAGACAGAGGGAAGTACAAAGGCCATGATGAAGGCAGGGAATCTTCAGCTCCCTCCTGTCTGACGCAGGACCAGACTCCAGGCTCTGAGATGTTAGGCCAGAAACGCTCTTTCCAGCAGAGGAGGGTCGACATTGCCTGGGGTTGGGAGGGGAGTGGGGGAGTTTGTTCTATGTTATAACCCACCAGGGTCCTGGTCCCCCCACTGCAGGTGATTTGATTTTTAATTGATGTCTGCCCACTCTGGCTGCTCTCCTTTCTGGCTGGATGGGAGGTAGGGGGAGAAGGCATGGAGCTGACTGGCTGGGCTGCCGTGTGCTGCCCGAGCCCCCTGGCTGTGAGCACTGCTCTGGGGCCCCAGAGAGGCAGGGGCACAGCATAAAGGGGCCCTGTTAGCAGGGCTGGCTTGGCCACCCTCGGGCCACAGGTGAGGGCTGGGGAAGACCAGAGCCTCCCCAATGGGCTCAGGCCCCAGGGTGTTTTTCTCATTCCAGAAGGCCACGCAGGCTGGCAGGCCCCTCACACAGAGGCTTGGGCTTGTGGTAGCCCCAGCAAGCGGGTTTGGGGGTGCTGCTTCGGGGCGCCATGGCCATGCCCGATCTGGCTTCCCGAGGGAGACTTGTTGCGGGGCCGTTTTTGACCTTGACCCTGTTACTTTACGCATCTTTCCCCCAGTGATCAGAGAGACTTCAAAAGCAAAAAGATGAGAAAGTGCTACAGACCAGGAACAAAACTGTGTTTTCAGTGGCCCCTGGGGAGACGCCCTTGTCCCCCCTGCCTGGGAATTCAAAGGAGCCTGGTGCCTCGATGGGTCTCATCCGAGCATCGCTGTTCAGTGTTCTTTGGCTGCAGCCTCAATATGGCTACAAGGGTCCACTCTGTCCCATGCCCCATACCGGGCCATCCACGGCATGCCGGCCCTGTGCCATGCGTGGTCCGTACCACTCAACACTCGCAGCACCGTGAGAAGGCAGGTCAGAGTGTCAGAGACAGCCCGTTCCTGTCTTTGTTTTACCACTGGAGAAACTGAGCGCTAAAGGAGTCTACCTCCTTGCCCAAAGTCACTTGACGTGGGAGTGGAATCTTCCAGCAAGATTCCAGTTCAGGTTAATCTGATCTTAGAGCTGTCTTCCATCACCATAGATGAGATTCCCACCCCCACCCCCCATCAACCATATGTTACAATCCCATTTGTGGCTCATGAAATCCATTTAGCGACCAGCATTAAAAAAAGAAAGAAAGAAATAAAGAATAGAAATGAGAGAGAACATTGGCTAAAACAAGAGGAAATATTGCTTTGTGTGACTTTTTAAAAAATTTATGGGCAAGGATATTCATGTCTATAGATAGACAGATCCATCTAGATCTGTGGATATCTACCCACACATCTATACCCAAATCCATATACAGAGAGGCCTATTCTAAAATGTAATTCTTGGGGCGCCTGGGTGGCTCAGTGAGTTAAGCCACTGCCTTCGGCTCAGGTTGTGATCTCAGAGTCCTGGGATCGAGCCCCGCATCAGGCTCTCTGCTCAGCAGGGAGCCTGCTTCCTCCTCTCTCTCTGCCTGCCTCTCTGCCTACTTGTGATCTCTCTCTGTCAAATAAATAAATAAAATCTTTAAAAAAAAATAAAATGTAATTCTTACTGCAGGTAAAAGTGTTGGAAAATACTGATGTTTGGTCCCTGGTGCAGGCTCTGAGCCCGAATGCTTAGTTTCGAGCCCCAGCTCTCCTTCTCACTAGCTGTGTGACCTTGGGCAAGTTCCGTAACCTCTCTGTGCCAAAGTTTCCTTTCTTAACATCAGGGCCTTTTGGTCTGTTGACAATATGGTCACAACAGATTCTCCCAGGATGACTGGGGGTGATTTCTTGCCCACCTACTCCCTTTGCTCCGGGCCTGAAGAGAATGGAGAGTCTTTTGTGGGTCCCCAAGTTCTTTCACTTGAGAACCAACCTCTGAGCTGCAGCTGCCTCCTGGAAGAACACGTGGCTGAATCTTTGGGGACTGGACAGAGTGCTGTGCTGGGAATCCTGAGGGGTGGGGGAGGCGCTGGGGGTGGCCCCAGCCTGGCTGTCAGGTAGCTAGTATCACCGCTGCTGGCCTTTATCTCTGCATCTCCAAGTGTGCTGAAGAAAGGGAGGGTGTTTGGGTTCTCTTTTGCTATGTAACAAATTACTCCAAAATTTAGTGATTTCATCCTTTCATGAGTTGATTAACATTATGCTATTTGGGTCAGGCTTGGAAAGACGCAGCTTCTCTATGGGTCTACGTGCATAGATGGGGCGGCTCGAACAGCCAGGGGCCAACTGTTCCACTTGGGTCCTCCGCCCGGGGCCTCGGTCCTCTTCCATGTGGCCTCACCACGTGGTTAACGTGGGCTTCCTCATGGTATGGTGGTCTTGGGGTAAGCTGACTCCTCCCTGCCTGGTGGCTGCCTTCCTGGGGGTGCCGAAGCAGAAACTGCCAGGCCTCCCGAAGGCGCGGGCCCGGAATTGGCAATGCTGCATTCTCTTTGTTAAAGCAGGTCACAGATCGAGGCCAGGTTCAGGGGAAGGGACTACACAGGGGCGGTAATTACTGGGAGCTGGCATTTACTGGGGGCCGTCAAGGTAGTCTAGCAGAGAGGATGGTCCCCTGGGAGAGAACCTGTCTGGAGGCTGGGTCGGGAAAGGGACTGCCAGGTGTTCCCTGATGGATCTGGGATCCTGGTGCATGCCGCTGGGGGTGGCAGGAGTGATCTCGGTGGGATGACAGCGGAGGCAGGCTGGGCCTGGGTCAGGAGGGGGCTGAGGGAACCTTGCACGTGAGCAGAGCACAAGAACGTCTATGGCTCCTCATTCGGAAGGATGAAAAATGTGCAGCAACTCTAATATCGGTCACTAGGAGACAGCTAACAAACACGGGGCGGCTGTGTCACGGATCTTTCCACGCCTTGTGAAACCAGGGCGAGTGAGGGTGGGCAGCGGGCAGATGGGAAGGAGGCCCCTGAAATGCCATTGAATGAGCAAAGTGAGAGCAAAACAGAAGCATGATGTGGTCCCGTTTTTTTTTTTTTGCAGGACACAAAAGTCTATTCAGGCCCGTGTCTATGTATTTGCAGGTGTGCAGGGAAAGATCTGGAAGGATACACTGACAAAGGCTGCTTCCCCGAGGACTAGAATGGTGGGAGGCAGTGAGGAGAGAAGGAGTTTCACTTTTCACATTAGATGTTTCTACATTGTTTGACTACCCCCCCCCGCCCCCGTCCAAGGAGTGTGGATACTTTTGTATTTTTCAAAAAGCCCATAGATTTTAGAAGAGAATGAGACACGAGAAGGGGATCACGTGTGCAGGAGATTTATGGAGAGACTTTGCTGGGGGGTGGAGAGAGAAGACAGTGGCGGGAGAGAGACGCGGGGTGGGGAGGGGCGCAGGGTGCAGCGAGGGCCACGCGTGCTGTCTTGGACGCAGAGCCCTTGGGGCCCCCCCTCCCACCCAGATGCTCTCTGAATCAGAGCCTCTCTGTATTGGGTGACACCTGTCCTTTGTGGACCCTGTAGGAAAGGCATTGGGGAGGGGCCGGAGGGGGAGGAGGGCTGAGTCGGGGAGGGCACGGCCCACCTGTAGAGAGCTTTAGGGATCCTGGGGGGCACCGTCCCTGAGTCACGACCAGCTCAGTCAACGGTCCTGTCTTTTTCTGTGCATTTCCCTGTGGCCGCAGCTTCGATTCTAGGGACAGTTGTGGATACCTGGCCTTTCTTTCCAGACCTGTCAGGACCCTCGTTTTATAACTGGAAGGAAGGAGAGTTAAAAGGACCTCGAGATGAGCGCTGTCAGATAGAACTTTCTGTGATGATGACAAAGCTCTGTGTCCACACGTCCAGTAGGGGTATCGTTAACTGCCTGTGGCTCCTGAGCACTTGGGATGTGGCTTCTGGGACTAGGGACCTGGATTTCCAATATATTGTATTCGAATTCACTTCAATAGCCTCATGGGCTAGCGGCTCCTGGAGTGCATAGCTCTGGACCATTGAGAAGGATCCAGGGCTGCAGAGCATTAGGCTAACCCCTATCCTGCGGGCGGTCAAAGGAGTTATCTGAGGCAGTTGCTGGTGGGCAGAGAGCTCTGCACCCAGACAGCCCTGGCAAAACCCTTCTTGGGGTCCTTCCAGACCTCGCTCCTCTGAGGCCTGGATTCCCTCCAGCTTGGAGGCGGCAGCCCCATTGGCCACTGCTACGTCAGTGAGGGGAAGGATTATAGGGTTCTTCCAGGTGGATGGCTTGGAGTACCTTCTTCTGGTTCATAGATCAGGCCTTCCCTGCCTTCTTAACCTCAGGCAGAGGGGAGTGCGGCTGCTTGCTGTCTCGCTTCTGGGCTGCTTGGGTGAGGACCTGTCCCTTTGGTCCTGGTTTGTGCAGCTGGGAGGCACAACCTGCTCCTGGGGCAGGGCAGAGAGGGGCCAGCTTTTCTCCAGGGAAGAGCTAGAGCTTTATTGTCTGCAAAGACCTCCTCCCAGCCATTGGTCAGGCATTTAATACTTACACGAAAGGGGGCCAGGGTCAGCACTAATAGGATGGGGTGTCAGAAGCCGGAAGGCAGAGTCCAGGGAGCTGGTTCTGCAGGGCTCACCGCTGCATCCTCGGGGCCCTTTGCCCAGCTCGGCACATGGCTGGTGCTCAAGGAACACTTGCTGGGGGGCTGAGGCTTGGAGGCGCCAAGAGTTTGGTCCGTGGGAGCGTGACCCCAGAGGAGCAGGAAGTCAGGTCCTGTCTCTCCACCTCCCCACCTAAATGAAGTAATGCACATGGTAAAAAACAAAAATAAAGACATTCAAAATAGCACTAAAGCTTATGTAATGAAAAAGAAGCCTCCTTGCCACCTCTGCCGCTGGCCTCCCAGCGCCCCTCTCTCCAGGCACCTGCCATCTCTGGTTCCTCTTCCAGTTCCTCGGCGTGCTTTCCACCTTACTGTGTGCATGTGTGCACCCTTATCCCTGCCCAGACAGCGGAAGCCTTCTTGGCCAATAAGACTAGTATTTTTAGGTTATTTGAAAAATGGATTTGAGGTGGGGAATCATGAAAAATTGATAGAGACCTTGTGTTCCTTTCAGTTGACCAGTCATAATATGGTTCTGCACCTTGCTTTGTTAATAGTGCATCTTGGAAATCAGACCTTATCAGTACATTGAATCTTTTTGCTCTTTGTGGCTCTCAAGCCTTCCATTGTAAGGATGGACAGTAATTAATTGCACTGATTCCCTATTGGGCAGCTAGGTGACTTTGGGGCTCATGTCTGTGGTCTACCTGGATGGATGGCATGGATTCCTATAACTCTACTCCTGCCCACACCCCTGCTCTGACACCCACACCACACTCCCTGATGTGATCTCCAGGGCTGGCTCTTCTGCTTTTCTGGCAAAGCCAGAGCGTCTCCCCTGGCCTGGTGTCTTCAGAATTCAGGAGGGCTGCAGGTTAAGTGAGTGCAACCTTTCTTGGTGTGGGTCAGTTAGGATCCCTTGGGTTTGTTCAGACATCTGTGCCGTTTGATGAAAGGCGTGTTATTGGCCTGTGTGTCTGGGAAGTTCAGAGGGTGAATCGAATTCGGGGACCCTGGATCCCACAGCTCTCCAACTCTGCCCAGGTTGGTGGTCTGTATCTTCAGCTCTGCTGTTAGCGGTTGGCTTCATTTTCAGGTACAGGCTCTCCCCAGGTGGTGGCCGCTTGGCACCCAGTCCAGGCTGCTGTTCCAGGCCGGAAGAGAGTGGGTTAGCCCGATCCCAGGCTGGGCTGCCGTTGTTTTTGACTTGCCTGGCATGTCCATCACAGAGCCAATCCCTCCATTTCCAAGGGTCCTGGGTCAACATGGTCATCCTGGAGTGCCACTGGGATCAGTCCCAAACCTCAAGGGCCAAAGGGGAGATGGGTGGGTGGTTCCCCAGAGAAAAAACACCTGGGAGGAGAAAGCTGCAGAAGGCACCCTGGAGGGAGGGGGCCAGCCTCTGTGTCTTGTCTGGCCCCTAGAATACAGCTCTCTGAACTGCTGCTTCTGTCAGCAGCTGGAGGGTGGGGGTGTGGCCAGAGAAATTAGCTGATTCTCTGCCATTGGATCTCAGAAGAGCCCTGGTAGTTTGTCACCTCCTCCAGGGAGTCCACGTGGGTCACAGCCCTTCTTTAAAGCTCCTCGATTCTAATGATGATGATCTTAACCTTCAAGGAGACAATAACAAGACCCCTTTGGGAATCTGTTAAATCTAATGATGTCATTCTCTTCAAATAAAGGCTCTCACACCTTTAACTCCAACTTTAGGGCACCCATAGCCTCCTAGTTAAGAACCTTGGCCTTATTTTCTATGGCTTTTTTGTTTTTAGCTTTATGATTACTATTATCATTATTATTATTTCTCATGTAGATCTTCTAATTTCATGGGCCACAGAGCTTTGGACCTGGCCTTTGGATCTGGGTTTATAGGGAACTATGTTGACTGTATAGATACTGGGTCTTAATTTCCTCCCTTGCAAATTGAGAAGACAAAAGTTCCCATCTCTTGGAGTTGTTTTGAGAATTAAAGGAAATAATGCATGGAGCGACTTATGGCTTAGCATGCAGTAAGCACTCAGTAAACATGCTTTGTAGCTCAGCAAGGCATCCAGAGCTGCTGGTAGGTTCTGGAGGATTCCTGGGAAACCCACTCCATCTCTCTGGGGGCCCAACACAGCACCCAGAAGGGGCTTGGTTGCTGTCTGGTGGACGAAGGGGTTCAGAGAGACCATCTTCATTTGCTGAGAAGTTGTTGGGGTGATTCAGGTCTATTTCCATTCTATTTCCATTCATCTGTATTTTCTTTTGGGAAAACTAAAGCCAGGGAGGCTTCCGTGACTTATCCAGGTGTCTCAGGGTTAGTGTGGGGGTGATTGTGGGTACCTTTACACCCCTCACTTGTCTCCTGCCTGGCCAAGGACCAGCCCCAGGTGACCGCTCACCTGTGTGTTTCGGGGGTTGAAGGAGTTCCCCGATCTCAGCAAAGCCCCAGCCAGAGGCTCCCCTGCCTGCCTGGCTGGACCCCAGGTTTGGGAGGGGTGGATATTGTCCTGTAGAAGGGGGAACTGGTGCTCTGCTTTGAGAGTATTAAGACACAAAGTCCGTGTGGTTAACAGCAAATTAATCACAGTATTAAGGAGGGGTTGTCTGGGTAGACATGACTTCATGAGCTTGTCCTACGGTCTGCCTCTGCCATGTTTCACTCTCCAAGATTTTTGACTTTCAGAAAAGGAACCACAGATAGAGTTACCCAGGTTTACAGAAATATTTTTACTGGGCAGAAGATTGCTTTATGGTGAGAGCCAGTTATTTGAGGAGACAAGCAAAGAGCCCTTTATTCTCACGTTCTGTGGGAGGAAAATATTATGCTAGGAAGCCCGCTTCTCGGACAGACCGTGTGAGAGGCTGGGCCGCATTTCTGGAATTGGGAGTGGGCGACAGAGATGGTGCGGGGGCCCCGGGGGCTCCCGGGCAGGGACCCACCTTCCCCCGAAGATTCTGGGCTTGTTACACAGGCAGAAGGACGCTTAAGGTCACAGAGCCAGGAAAGGCGGTGGTCTGAGCTGGGTTTGGGGCCTGGAGGCACGGGGCAGAGAGGGGGAGACACTGGGGTGGCCTGCTGGTGTGTGAGGCCCCTGGTGGGAGAGACAGCCGGCCCAGGTTAGAGCCGTCTGTGCCACTGGCCAGGTGCGTGACTCAGGGCCCGAAGCCGTTGGGCAGTGGGTAACTCGGGCTTGGGAGTAAATGCCCAGCATTTCCTTGTGTACCCGATCCATAGAGTCCGCGGTGAAGACGGGAGGCAGGGAGACCTGCCTCCCTTCAGTCCACCATCCAGAAGCCACTCACTGTGCCGCTTCCTTTGCTGGTGCTCTCGAAGGCAGGGGGCCTTTCCCCCGAGTCCCGAAGGGAGACTTCTGGTCGGATAGTGCCATCGTGAGGGATTTGAGATCTGGGCCACCCCAGCCTGTTGGAGATCTATGGGCCTCATTTCTTGAGCCGGTCTGCATTTCAGTTCGCGGAAGGGACTGTTCCCGCCTGGAAATCTGGGCAAACGATACTGGCTTGATCATCCTCAAGGAGGATGGGTTTGACCTTGGTGGATCGAGACCTTGTCCTCCCCTTCCCCCGCCCTTGGTGGAAGAAGAATGCCGGTCAAGAGCTTTGTTTGGGTCTGGAGCAGCCATGTGTCCGATAAGGACTCGGCATCCTTGCCCCTTCCTTGCTGCTGACCATCATCCCTTTTAAGTTGGCCGGTTGGAGAGGGTTGATCGATGCTGTTCTCTTCCTCGCCTCCCGTGCATTATTTAGAATGCGAGGGAGAGTTTATCTTGTTCTCCAGGAGATCTATCGGTTCAGCTTTGGAATGGCATCCAAGTTTACAGCATGGAGTGTGGTGCCCAGAGCCTTCTGGTAAATATTTTGGGAAGTTGGATTCCACCGGCATTATGGGCTGGGGCTCGGGGCATTGGGTGCTTTTGCATAGCTCGATGATCGGGCTTGGACCCTTCTCATACGGTGCCACGCACACTGGCTCCGTGCTGAGGCATCTTGGCGCCCAGAATCCCTGCCTCTTAGAGGTCCCAGGTGCTGTGCCTTCTGCCGGGAATCCTCCCGTTGCTTCTTCACTGCCTGCAAACACAGGTCCTTCTTTATCCTTGGCACCCTCGTGTCCTTCTTCTTTCCCGTGTACCTCCCATCATTCATTCACCCCCAAAAGCTATTCTCCAAGTCTGCCCCTCTTCCTCCCTAAAAACCTTCCTGTCGCTTTGCCAACATCTCCTGTGTCCAAACCCAGGTTAGCCTAGTCACATGGGTGGGCCCTGGGTAAGATCTTTATGCCCTCTAGCCTCAGTTTCTTCATCTGTAAAATGGGCTGGAAATCACAAGACCCACCCTCCCCTCTCTGGGAAGCCTCAAGGCCAGGTGTGCTAAAGGGTCTGGCACATTTTTCACTCCCCTCCGCTCCCCAAGTTAGACTATAAGCTGCTCGAGTAGAAGCCAGTTCTTATCCCTCTCTGTGGCTCCTTGAAAGTGTCTTGGCCTGTGTGTCATCCACAGTAGCTCCTGAGAACATAGTAAGTGGAACCCACTGGCTAGGAGGGGTAGGGGTTCTCCCAAGGGTTCCTTGGATGGAGAAAATCTCTCAGAGCTTGATTTTCAAGATTCTGGGAAGAGAAACAATACTGCTTCAGCAGGGTAGTTAGAACGCTGCCCACTGTGGTCGCCACAAGCTTCACACAGCTGTTGAGCATTGGAAATATGGCTGGGCTGAGTTGTGACTACTGTGCACATTTCAAAGGTTTCGTATGATAACACGGGATGTAGAATTTCTCATGAATTATTTTTTCCATTGATGACGTGTAATGATAATACTTTGAAAGGGCAATATTTTAGATGCATTGGCTAAATTACATGATTAAAATGAGTTTCATCCGTGTCTTTCTCTTTAGTGTGGCTGCTAGAAAATTGAAAACTACGTATATGGGTTCCATTTGGTTCCTACTGAGCAGGTTTGGTCTAGATTCTAGACCATTCTCGATGGTGATATTGTCCCCAAGTTGGCAAAAGTTGGTTCTTGAGGCTGTCGGGGGTGGGGAGGCAGGGGCAAAAAGTTCTTATTCATTTTAGGTACAAAGCACAAATATACGTATTGATGTACATAAATAGTTACACAGTATATTTGTGGTATTAAAATTTCAAGTGATTAGGAAAAAAAAGTTTAAGAAAGCCCTGTGTGGGGCCAGATAACAAGGCCTGAGAAACGCTGCTCCAGGGACAGCCAGACCTGAGTCACATGCTGGCTCTGCCTCGTATTAGCTGTGTGACCTCTAGCTGTGTGACCTCGGGAGAGTTCCTTAACCACTCTGTGCCTATTTCCTCATCTGTAAAATGGGAGGAGAAATGGTCCTTATCCTACAGATCTGTTGTGTAGTTTAAAGGCGAAACACTTTGCTCAGATGAATAGGGCGGTTGATATCGACAGTTCTTATTCCGTATGTGATCAGCGAGGCCTCTGGAGGCACAAGAGGGGGGCCTTCCACTTCCAGAACTTAAACAGTGACCAGAATGTCTGTTCACCTGATTTTCCATCTGGAAAGGTGTTGCCACGAAGACCTGAACGTCTGCAAGTCACTTTCTGCTGATCACAGGAGGTGGCTGGAGGGTATGTGAGCACTGGACGTCCTTTCCCAGTCATACCAGCAGCATGCTGGGCACTGGGGTGGGGAGTGGGGGGATTCCACACCGAGGACTGGCCCTCGGTGGTCTTGGCCAGGCTCGTGGCAGAGGCTCAGGGTAGCCCCTCCTGGCCAGGCGGGCGTCCAGCTGTCAGAGCCGGCTGAGGCTGTGCTGGGTATCTCCTCCCTGGGGCTGCCTTCAAAGGGAGAGCCGGCAGGAAGGTGGAGGGGGAAGGAGGGGCTGCCCCCACTGACTGCCCGACACAGACAATTGGATTAAAGGTCTCTTTCAAGGCCTTGGAAATTGTTAGTGACAGGGACCCTGGCCTGGGGACAGGGGACTGCTGCCTTTTACTAACAAAACCAAATTCCCTCTTCTGAGATCAGGTTGAGAGGCACAGATGCTGGGGCTGTGCCTTCTGTGTGAGGGGGTGAGTGAGGCTGCTCGGCCGCACAGCTAGACCCGGCCCCCTGGACCGCCCTCCCTCCCACCGCAGAGTCTCCACACATGATGGCTTTGGGGTGGGGGGCACGAATAGGGGCTTTGGGAGTTTCAGGGAACCCGGAGACCTTGGGGCCCTAGTGCTTCACCCTTGCTCTTGAAGCCAAAACACACCCAAACATAACCTCTCCCAAATGACTCTCTCCCTCTGGAAGGCCATGACCGGCCTTCCACTCAGCTGTGGCTCCATTTGGAAGTTGGAGGGCATTCCCGACTCTTCCTCTCAACCCTCAGCTGCGTAGCTGGCAGATGGACAACTTTTGTTAATTCTGTGACTAAACGCCTCTCGGATTTGTCTGCCGCTCCTCGCTGTCCCTGTCTGGTCAAGGCCACCATCACATCCCTCCTGGAGGATTCCAAAGCCTCTGATGTTACCTTCTGTAGTTCAGCAAGGCTGACCTTACAGGACACACTGGGATTTTACAGAATCATGCCCCTCTTTAAATCCCTACTGTGCCTTTCTGCCGCCTTTAGAAGAATGTCAAATCCTTCCTGTAGTCTGCAAGACTGAGTACGATTGGCCCCTTTCCCACCTCTTATCTCCCACAGCCTTCCCCTCACTCCCTCATTCCCAGCCACTCTTGTTCCTTTTGAACATACGCATCTGGCTCCAACCTCAGGGCCTTTGCACATGCTCTCCCCCCTGCTTGTGATTTTCTTCCTGATACTCTTTGCCTGGTTCTTCTTTACTCATCCTTCAGGACTCAACTTCCACATCAGCGCCTCCAAGCAGCCTTCCCCAAAGCCCCACTCACCGTGAGTTTCCTTCCTTGCTGCTGCTCCTTCTCCTAACACCCAGCTCCTTCAACTTCTTGGGGTTGCTTGTCACCATTGGGGATTAGCAATTTATTCACGTGGTGACTGAGTTACTGCTCGCCTCCCAGGGAACGCCAGCTGCGTGGTGTCTGGGGCAGATGCTTATTTACCCCTGCACCTCCAGGCCCACCCCAGTGAAGAATGGGGGGAGCCTGGGTGGCTCAGTCAGTTAGCATCTGACTTTTGGTCTCAGCTTAGGTCTTGAGCTCAGGGTCCTTAGTTCAAGCCCTGTGGTCGGGGTGGAGTCCACCTTAAAAAACAAAACAAATCAAAAAAACCAAAAAACAACCTTGCAGAATGGAATTGCTTTGCTGTGTGCTTTGGACACATTCCTTCCCCTCTGGGCTTCAGCTGCCACATCTGTAAATAATGGGTGGGGGTAGCCTCAGCCACTTCTAAGTCACTTCCATCTTGGGTAGTTTTTGGAATTAACCAGTGGTCTTTCTTCCACCCTGTATGGTAGTTGGGGCTGGCTGGAAGTCTGGGTGTGGTCACGTGCCTCGCCTCCTTCCTTTGTGCTCTACCAGGCCATGGGGCTCATGGGGTCTACTGTGGGACCCTGGGAAAAAGGGTGCTCTTCTGTGTGCCAACTAGCTCATTGGTAAAAATGGGTGCTCCCCACTACCACTGGGGTTCTTAATCATCCTGGAGACAGCGTGGCCTTGGGCTTGAGCAAACCTCTGAGTCAAGGCAGAACTGCACCCAAAGCCAGTCTCTGCCCAGCCCAGAGCGTGAGGAGGTTAGAAGGGTTGCTGATGGGCTGTTCGGAAGAGGGTAGGAGAATGGGCTCTGGGATCTGAGGCACTGGAATCCTGAGCCGGTTTCCTACCAGTTAGGTGGCCTAATGCATCATTCCTGATTTTTTTGAGGCCTCAGTCTCCTCATCTGTAAAATGGAACTACTGGCTGAACCTCCCCCTTGGAGTTGGTGTATGAGTTCATAAGATTTTGCACTTGAACCTCTGTGGCCTGGTGTAGGCCAGGTGTTCAGTAGACCTGCTTTTCTTATGACTAATACTATTCCCTTTAAAAATCGCTTCTTGTCAGGGAGAAGGAAACAAGAAGGAAAAGTCTTTCTGGAACTTTCTTTACCCCATGGAAATGTCTTTGTTATTTCCTTCCTTGTTGGAAAACCCTCACCCTGGCCCCGTCCCTCCATTGTCCCCCTGTACCCTGTCTGGTCACCAGGTGACTCATTAATAACTCCAGCTGGAGGGCTGCTCCTTTGTGACCCCTTATGCTGAAATTGCCCGGATGGACAGCCCTGTGAACCCTGACCAGGGCCTGAGGGTGATGGTCAAGAGGACAAGGGGCAGTGAGGTTTGGAGACTCTGGGCCTCCATTCTCCCCTTGATCTGCCTTGTAGCTTGAAGGCAGTTGGTGGGAACAGCCAGTAATCTCCGGGGTCAGATCAGCATGCTGCCTGCTCTCTGCCCCAGGGGACCGGCCATCTTGGAAGCTCATCTTGGCTCCGGTCTGGGAGAGGGTCCCGTCCTCCTAGCCTCTTGGAATCTAAGACATCCCTGTAGATGTGCCACTTCCTGGGGGGATTAACACCCTCTCCGAGCATCACCTCTGAGCCCTGGAAAAATGAAGCGAGTAAGTAACTGGGTTCAACCCCCAGCGAGTCTGACTCAGTAGGTATGAGAACCCTTGTGGAAACAGGGGCTGAGAGACGGGAGGGGCGGTGACCCAAGGAGTATCACGGTGCTGTCACCACAGACGGGGGAGGGGTGCCTGGCTGCATGAGTGACAGCTGTTGACTGTATGTCTGGGGGGCAGCCCAGGAGTCTTTTTTTTAAAACACACATACATATGTGTGTGGGTATAATACATGCATCCTGATACACGTATCTTTCTAGATTTTTGTTTGAAGTAGGCATTCTCATTCTCATTTTCCAGATGGTAAAACTGAGGTTCCAAGTGACAGGGTCCCTTCTTCCAGGTCAGTATCGAGCAATGGAGCTCAATATAGGATCCAAACTCAAGACTATTGTGTTCATCCTGCCTCACCACAGCTTCTCTTGGGACTCAGTGTTCCTGCCTGTCGAATGGGCACACTCCACTTGCCTTGGCCAACTCCTGGGTAGATAGCACTTGGAGAGCGGGACTGAGGATTGGGAGCCCTTGTGTGTGTGTGTGTGTGTGTGTGTGTGAGAGAGAGAGAGAGAGAGAGAGAGAGAGTGTGAGTCACCCCACCCGACTGAGGGGTGAGCTCCTTGGAATCAGGGCTTGGGGCTGAGGTGGCCTGGGAGGGCCTGTTTGGTTTGGTTGACATTTCCGAGAGATGCTGGGCCTCACTGGTGCCCTGGCTGAGCAGACACAGCCTGTCTCCCCCCAGGGACTAAATTTAGGATTCCTCGGCTCTTGGCTGGGCCTCCTCTTGTTTTTGGAAAGTCTCCATTTTGTTCCTCCTGCTGCCTGCGGGCGGCCGGAGCCCGGCCCCAGCCAAACGACTGTCCTGCCCGCTTGCTCTCCACTCACACTCTGGCCTGAATTGATCTTGTCGGAGTTAATTAGCAGCGGGTCCTGCAGGCCTGGCCTCCAGCGGGCCGGAGGAGCGGTGCTGGGGGGCGGGGTGTGTGTGCCAGGAGCCAGGGGGTCCCCGCCCCGTGCCCCTGCTCGCTGCCGCCCCAGGCAGAGGCCCTCTGGAGGGAGGCTCTGGGGTTTTCTTTGGCACATTGAGCAAATGGCTCCCTCTCCCTTTTCTTCTGAGCCCTGTAAAAATAAAAAGTTAAAAGACCCTCAAGTTTGAACAGTAAAACCAAATACATGAAACCAAGCTGTTTCCACGTGGGGGCACGGACGGTGAACACCCAAGTTTGAAACTTCCTCTCGCTGGAATTTATGGAAGCCTTGGAAACTTTTCCTTTTCCCTTTAAACATCAGAATTGGCTCAGGGCATTCTTTAAAAGCATAACCTTGGTGCCGCTCACAGCTTGATTTAATACAGCTTGAATACAATAGTAACTTCTGAACAGGGCTCTCTTCAGAGAGCAGGAAAGGTGTTTCATGACACCAGTCATGGGCTTTTTTTTTTTTTCCGCCTCTAGCCAAGAAGTATATTCTAAGATTTATTAGATTCTCCACTGCCCTCCCCCTAGTAACCCAGATTTTTGCTAGAAGTGAAGGAAACTTGCTCAGAACAAGTTCTCTAACTAGGGGCTGGAAGACGCAGAGACCAGTCCCCTGGTGGGGGGGGGGGCTCGGGCACTGTAATATTCCTCCTGTGCCCAGAGGCTGGCTGGGTTCACAGGCTGATGCTTCACAGACTCGAACCGCTCAGGGCCCGGGCATTAGGAGCATCGCAGGAGGGTAATTGTGTTTCAGGGAGAAGGGGATGAAGTGTACGGGGCAGGATGTGGCTGGGGTTGATCAGTGTTCCTGCAGAGGGAGTCTGGTCTGGACTTCTGGGAATGGGTTTGCCAACCTGTATGTCTGGGAGGGGGCATTTGGAAAGACATCGGTGTCGTGACAATATTCCCTAAGGAATAAGGCGGGTTCCTGATCTGCTCTGCCTCAGTGGTCCGAATCTCTTGTCTGAGGGGCACCAGTCCAGGGCTGTGGGGCCTGAGTTTGGCTCTTAGGGAGCTCAGGGGGCTGCAGCGATGGGAAGGGGGTTGTGCCCTCAAAACAGCAGGCCTAAATGTTGGTGTGGTTACCACTGGTTGTCCCCTTTAGAGCAAGGGCTTCTCACGGAAGCAGAGACTTTTGGCCAAGGGGCCGGTGCCGGGGGCATCTGGTGGGTAGAGACCAGGATGCTGCTGGATACCCTGCGTGGACCAGACAGCCTCACCACAAAGAATTATCTGGCCCCAGCAGCACCAAGGTGGACAGACCCTGCTATGGTGGAGCATCTGCCAAGCCCACCAAGGCCACTCCTAGCTTCTAGAGGATTCTGAGTTCCCAAGATTGGCTGCTAGCTGCTGGGCTTATTCCCGCCTTTTGTTCAAAGCTGGGACTGTGTGCACTGACCGCTAGATGTGCCCCACAACAGACCTTATAGGAGTAGCTTCCCCTCCCACCATATTATAGGAAGGCATTTGGCCCCGCCTCTTCTCCCTCCCCTCCCCTCCCCTTCCCTCCTTTCCCCTCCCCTTCCCTCCCTTCCCCTCCCCTGTCCATCCTTTCCCCAGACAGCAAAGAAGAGGCAGACCCCTCAGTGGTAGAGATTCTTGGCTAAATATTGACAACTCCCTACAGTTTGAGTTAAGGGTCTGCAGCTGGGCTCTGTGGGCTGCAGAGGGGCTCACTCTGTACCCGCTTCAGGAAGAACTCAGTGTAGCGGGAGGTATGGAAAGTGATTTGTGGGAAAAGATGTAAAATATTCCAGAGCTGGACAGGAGCTTAAATCAAAACCTAGTCTGCCCCTCCCACCTGCATGATCTTGGACAAGTCACTAAATTTCTTGATCCCGTGTTCCCCTCACTTGTCAATGGACATAGCAGGACTAACTTTCTAGCAGGCTGTTGAGTGGGCAGAAAACCTTTTTTTTTTTTTTTTTTTTGCACAATAAGTTTTCCTAAGTCATTCTTGGTCACGGTAGTAGGCATAACTGAGTGTCTAGGGGTCTTAAAGTTCTCCTCTATCTGGGGCCATTTAGGTGGGCTGCATGTAGGAGGTGGCAGGTGCTCTGACTTAGCAAGGTGAGTTTTTCCTGTTTTGGTTTTGCCTTGAGCTGCTTGCTCTGGTGAGGACCTGTTTTCCTGACCCATGGCATTTTGCTTTCTTTCTTCTCCTGTTTTAGATGGGGTGACATTAGTTGTTGGAACACATAAACCTTGATGTTGGAGCAGCTCATGATGCTAGAATTTTATTTATCGCTCATGTGCCAGTATAAAACAGGTATCTGGCTTGGAAGATGACTTGCCCAGGCAGTGATTCAGCAGCCCAGGCTCCTTCCATCTTGTAGCTCAGGTTCTCCAAACCTTCAGCTTCCAGCTGGCAAAAGGAAAATGAAAGAACTAGAAAACTACTCACTCCTTAAGATCTCTGACTGTGAGATCACATGACCCCACCTCAGTGCAAGGGGTGCTGGGAAATGTAGTTCTGTCTGGGTAGACGTCTCCCAGTGGCAACCCTATACCAGGGGAATGGAAGCATGAACTCTTTGGGGGGCAGGTGTCTATCTCTGTCACAGCCCCTGCTTGCATTCTTGTGTTCTTTGTAGGGTCTCTTGGTAGCCCAGGCCTCCTTTCCTGCTGGTTTTCTCAGCTGGCCATGTCTAGCTCCACATTCCAGAAACTTATACTTCTGTTCCCATATGGAGTGGCATAGCCCCTGGGGGGTTGCTGGTGCTTTGCGGGGAGATTCACACCCAGGTTCTGATTGGATGCCCATACTGCATGGACTTCTCCCACTGCGTGGCTGGCTGTCAGATTCTGACAGCCATCCATCAGGGTTCTGAACATGCCCAGGAGCCCTCCGGCAGGCCTCTATCTAGCAGGTCTGTGGTCCCCCTGGGTAGCCTGGGAGCTGGTTGGGCTGCAGGGCTGGGCTGGGACTGGCTCGTTGCTTTCATGATGCCTCATCCTATTAGGGGTGGCTTTCGTCTCTGGGAATGCCAGTGTCACTGTGTCACCCTGGAAAAGTGACTTTCTGTCCATCAGCCCCATCTGTAAAAGTCAAACATGTGCTCCGGTAAAGCCATAGCCATCCTGAGGGTCCCCGGCGTCCCTCACTGTGCAGTCTAACCTGACACACACACATTCGTCTGTCCTATGGGCTGCACCTGCCTTTGTAGGACGCTTCAGGTTGGTTTTCTGCTTTTATTTTCAGTTTGAGAACAGATCTCATTTTGTTTTTTTTTTTAAAGTAACTTGAGTGTTACAACCCTATGACAGGTTCTCTTGATGGCCTTGACCTCTCTTCGTGTGTGGGCTCGTAGCTCACCCCTTCCCGGTGTGCCAGGGCGAGTCCAAGGGGAGGATGGAGCCTAGAGCTTGAGGGGGTGCCTTTGCCAAGGCAAAGCCTGCGTCTTTGGGAGGCCCTCACTGCATTGGGCCTGGGCACTGGTACATGCAGGGAAGGTGGTGTGCGGGCTTGGGTGGGTGGAGCACCCGACATAGCCAGAGGGCTCACCCCCTGCAGCTCCGCTTCCCGAGGGGTCCCTGGCCAGAGAAGATTCGGAAAAGTTGACAGCATCAGTTTAGTTAGTGTGTTTTACTCCCTTCCTTTTGCCAGAGATTGCAGATGGGTGGACAGAATTCAGCCGTTCGCATGTTTTATTTGACGGATATAATTGCCAAAAAAAAAAAAAAAGGATCAGTGCTTAAAAATGGAGGATTTCACTTAGAATTCCAGTTTTCTGACTCCTTTTTGAAAATTGGAAAAGCTGGTAATTCTGGCATGAATTTCGTAGGCCGGCAACATTCGGTGGGGGCTGCGTGCAGCTGGGCCTTTGGACACGAAGTACGCCTCCCAGAGGCCCATGGCGCCCACCAGTCCGGTTTCTCTGTTTCTCTCTCACTTCATCATTATTCTTGCACGTTTTCCTATAGAGATGTGCGTCTCCTTACTCTCTCTCTTTTTAAAAAATCTATTTTTTGGGGTGCCTGGGTGGCTCAGTGGGTTAAAGCCTCTGCCTTCGGCTCAGGTCATGATCCCAGTGTCCTGGGATCCAGCCCCACATCGGGCTCTCTGCTCAGCGGGGAGCCTGCTTCCTCCTCTCTCTCTCTGCCTGCCTCTCTGCCTGCTTGTGATCTCTGTCTGTCAAATAAATTATTAAAATATTTAAAAAAAAATAACCTTGCTCCAATAGGTTTGGAACATGTCACCTCTGCCCTACACTGATGTATTCCTTCCCATAGGAAAGTATTTCCGAAATATAGGATCCCACTAGGAGTTGGGGGGGGGGGTAAAGATTCTATGCTAAAATAGGTTTGGGAAACAGTAGATTTAATGATCAGATTAATAAGTTTCCTTACTGCAGGAATTCTCAGTGCCTTTATTGTGCCAAGGTACACTATGAATCTCAACATGGGGTTTTAGTATAACTCAATGTTCTTTCAATTTGGTGGCCAGTTTTTGCCAATGTTCTCTGCCTCAGGGAGCCCTTTGGGAAGCAGATCTGTAGGGTCTGAGTGCTCTCACACTGTTAAGTGCCGTCTTTCCCACTCACCCGGCCTGCATACGGCATCCCCTGCAAGTACCTGCTCTTACGCTAGATGCCTGAGGGCCTCCCAAAGATGCAAAACTTTGCTTCTGCAAAGCTGTCTTCTGCCAAATCCCCAAGGAGATTTCGAGTGTTCCTTGCTGTGTGGGGCCCCTGCCACTTGCTTAGAAGTGACTTGGATTGAGACAGCTGACTGAACAGCCAGTGCCCGCTCTCTGTGGTCAGTTTGTGGCTCTGGGTACTTTGTGGGCTTCCACAGAACTGGTGACTTGTTTTCTGATCCAGGATGATGCTGGGCTCTTTGGCAACAGTTCCCAGTCACTGTGAGTCCACAAGGGCTTGATGAGTGGGTTCTGAGGAGGGTGGAATCATGTGGAGGGAGATTGCCTGTTCGATCTCCCTGAACTATGTGTGCCTTAAGGTGTAACTTCTTGCCCAGTAACACCTTTGTCTCTTTGCCTGGGCATAGTAAGGCGCTTTTGGACCAGATGCCAGCCTTGATCTGCTGAGCTCCCTGGGATGCTTCTGAGAAGGCCAGAGAGTGTGCTGCCTGCCCAAGGATGTCTCAACTAATTAGTCCATTAGAGCCGGTGGGCCTCAGATCATGAATTTGGAGCTGTCTGCTAATTATGCCTCGAATGTGATTTTAGTTAAACGATTAAGGGCTCTCCCAGGGCTGCCCTCCCTTTAGCAGTCCCACAGACATCTGCTTAGAGCTCTTGCCAAAAAGAGATCCTTTTTTTTGTCCCAGGAGAGAACCTCCCTCCCAGGACCCAAGGGAGGCTAGATCTCACGGTGCTCATGTCCACACTGGGCTCTTTGCAAGGAGCATGATGGCCTCCCACCTTCCAGACGTCCCCGTGTAGGTGCAGGAATAGCATCAGAGCCACTCACTAGTCGTTTCATGCATTCACTCTGGAAGGGGCCTCAAGGTCTTCAGGTGACCCAGCAGGGATCCTGGAGTCCCCAGGCTGCTGCTTTGACCTTGGTGTTTGTCTCAGAATCATGTCTGGGCTGAACCGTTTTGGGTGTTCTGGCCCAGACCCGCTCTCTATGACTGCAGCCCCGGCCTCCAGCAGCTGCATGAGCGACCTGGGGGCAGGCAGCAGAGCTGTCCGGCTGAGCCCAATCAATCTGCAGCATCACGAGAGCTTAGAAGGTGGTAGTTTGAAGCCGCTAAGTTTGGAGGTGGTTTACTACACAACAGCAGAAAATCAAAACAGAGGCTTGATGTCAGCTTGCATGGAAGAAAGAAGATGTGTCCCCCCGCACGTGGCGGAGCTTCGCCTCCGAAGGATCAAAGAGAGAAGGGCAGTGTAAACAACGGTCTCCCTGGAGGGACACAGGGCACAGGTATGGCGGAGGGACCAAGGTCAGGACCGCAGGTATGGCTTTATCCCTTCCCGGAGTCGTGAAGAATTCTGGGATTCAAAGCCTCCTCTAAATACAGAAATGCTTCGAGAATCCCTCATTTAAAGCAAAGCCCTTGATTTAATGGGTTTCTCATTCAAAATAGTATCACTCTTCACCCTGCTAATTTCAGGAGGTTTATTTGCTATGTCAAAAGTGTATCTATGTATACATACAATTTTAATATAAAACTATATGTGTACCCATAACTACCTATCTCCTGTGTAGAACTGTAACTGTGTAGGTACGTATAACCACGTGTCTACAGTTAGCTTGTGCTGTGTAACAAACCATCCTAGGACTTAGTGGCTTCACCGTTAGTTATTTGTCACACACAGGGAAGTGGGGACAAATCAGGGCCACTGATACAGTCGGCTTGTTACAACTGGGCTGAGGGGTCCGTTTCCTGCCCTTTGATCCCAGGGTTGCGACTTTCCACAGGAGTGATTTAGTCCTTATTCAGCCTGTGCCTTAGTTTTCCCATCCATACAGTGGGCATATGAATAGAAGGACTGGTGCAAAGGTTTTGAAGGAAGAGAAGTGTAAAGCGGGCGGTACCATGCCTGGCACAGAGTAAGCCCTTGGTGAATATCAGCGACTAGAATTGCCAGCCAATGTATGAGCGACCCTATGTCACAGGCTCGTGGTGACTGGGAGCTTCCGGGGCTGGTTGGCTTCTCTTCTTTGGCCTCCGTGGATAAACAAGGGGTCTGTTCCATCTAGATGGCCCCTGCTGAGCCCATCTCCCCCTGACTGGGGGCGACAGGGCTTGGTGACACCCCAGCACCTCTCCTGTATCACCTGTGGCCCTAAGGCTCCAGCCTGTTGCCTGTAGATGGTGGAAAGTCCTGGATTCCAGGAACAAGGAGGCCCAGGCAGTGGCAATACCACCCCTCCCACCCTCTGCTGGCTCCCTGGAACATCAGGGACACTGGGAGATTCAGGATGTGCTGCCCAGGAGAGAGGAGAGGGTCCTCTTTGTTTCATTCTCCTTAAAACTTGGCCTGTGGTGGCATTTCGTTCCAGGGGAAACTTGTCATTAAATTCATGGTTTGACCACATGGTACCTGCCACCGCTCAGGCACCAAGGATCCAAGAGGGGTGGCCGCAGCCCCTCGCCGGCGTGTGTAGCAAAGCTGTGGCTGGCGCAGGGCCTGGGGACACTGGCAGTTCCCATTTTGTCCCCTCAGGAGCTGGACGGGGCCTTGGTGGGAGCGGAGGAGAAAGCGCCCCGGCAGCTGGGCTCTGTCAGCCTCGCGGAGACAAGGTCCCTGCTGGCCAAGGAATTCTGGGGCTGAGTCGGAGATGAGGCCGCTTTGGAAGCACATCCCAGGCCCTGGAAGAATCTGAGTGCCCTGGGCAGCGGGCCCGATGGGGGACTTGGGGCCGGAATGCCGGGAACTGAAAGCTGGCCTGACTTCTGAGGCTTGTGGAGTTGGCTCCCCAGAGGCCTCGCTGCCTCCAAGATCCAGCCGCCAAGCGTTTACCCAGGCAGGGCCTTCCCCCTCCTCCCCACGCTGCCCTCTCAGCCTTCCCCAGCCTTTCTCTGAGCCTCAGCAGCCCCTAGCCCGGGCTGCACAGTGTGGCGGGGGCTGATTTTCCTCTCTTCTCCAGTTCGAACCTGATCGTAGTAACCAGAACGATGATGGCAGGATCGGCAGGGATTTCCATGACCATTTACTGAGAGTCCGTGAGCCACAGACAGGCCGAGTGTGCCATGCTTATTATTTCGTGGCATCTTTGTGCCACTTAGTGAATCTCACCAGTAAGGCTCGCCCTTCTTTGGACTGGGTGTGTTCCTTAGATGTGCTCACCATTTGCCTGGGTTCACTGTTCTAGGTACACCGGGCGCCGTTCCTCGCGGGCCTCTGATTTCAACCGTCAAGGGCCAGCTCTGCCCCTCAGATGTGCTGGGTCGCTCTGAAAGATGTCTGTGGCCTGACTTTTCTCTTTTAAAGATTTGTTTGTTTATTTTAGACAGAGAGCATGTGAGTGGGAAGGGGGGGTGGGCAGGGGGCTCGTAGGGAGGGGCAGAGGGAAAGGGAGAATCTCAAGCAGTGAGATTCTCCACTGCCCAGTGTTCAGCCTGATGTGAGGCTTGATCCCAGGACCCTGAGATCATGACCTGAGCTGAAATCAAAAGTCAAACGCATAACGGACCGAGCCACCCAGGCGCCCCCATGGTCTGACATTTTAAAAGGCAGGTCCCCGTCAGAGTTTTCCATCTGCACCCTGTTCTGTGAGCCGGGTGGAAATTATACTTAAAGACGCCAGCATGTAGGGTTTGGTCAAGGTGTGGGCTGTTGGTTGAATGAACGAGGATCTTCTTCAAGGGGTTTCTCCTGTTTGCGAAAGCTTGGGTCACAGAGACACAGAGGTGTCTCCTTGCTTCAGAAGGAGTGAGAAGGGGTGTCTGGCTACCTCCCCACCCATCCCCAGCCAGGAGTCAGTTAGCTCTGCTGGCTGCCTCTGGACCACCGGCAATCCAGAATGAAGATGCTTTGGCTGGAGGGTTAAAAAGAGGCCCCATTCTCTGTTCAGACTCTTAAGGCCAGAGAGACTTCCTAGGATCCCGTGGGGCATTGTTATCCTCAGCCAGCCCTTGGTAGGAAAGGGGGACATTCTCACTCCCTGGTCTCCCCAGAACCCTGAGTCCCACCTATCAAGGCTGACTCCTTCAAGTGGGAATCCTCTCCAGTACGTCCCCTACAGAAGGCCACCCAGCCCCTGCTTGAATACCTCCTGTGACAAGGAGCTCACTCTCCTGAGTGGCCTCTTCCTTTGTTGGATGGCTTCAGCTCCCAGAGGATAGAGAATATTGGCCCTTCCTGCCATGACTCCTGCTGTGCCTTCAAGAGACACCCCGAATTGGCCTTCTTCGTCTCCTGAAGCATGTGAAGGCAGGAAGCCGGCCTCTTCCACCCTCCAAGTTCCCATTCTTTCCCATTGTGTTATCAGTTCTACCACTCTGTCAGTTTTACCACATCAGGCTGTACACTGTGCCTTGGAGTAAGTTACTTAGCCTCTCTGAATCTGAGTCTATGTCTAAGTTTGAGGCATTTCATTATACTATAAAATGGAGATAGCCACAGTCCTTAGCTCAGACTTCTTGCGAGGGAGGGTTAGATGAATTAATGCCAAGAAAGTCCTTCAAACGGGGCTTGCTAAATAAATATGTATCAGCTCTAACTCTGTTGTCATCTTTCTGGTCATCCCCAGACAAAGGCTTTTCAGATTTTTTTTTTTAAATGATTTTATTTATTTACTTGACAGACAGAGATCACAAGTAGGCAAAGAGTCAGGCAGAGAGAGGAGGAAGCAGGCTCCCCGCTGAGTAGAGAGCCCGAAGCAGGGCTCGATCCCAGGACCCTGAGATCATGACCTGAGCCGAAGGCAGAGGCTTTAACCCATTGAGCCACCCAGGCGCCCTGGCTTTTCAGATTTGAATGTGTGTATGAATTACATGGATTTCGTGTAAATATGCCGACCCTGGTTTAGTAGATCGGGTGAGGCCCAAGACTCTGCAGGTCTAATGACTTCCCAGGCTGTGTGGAGACTGGGGGTGCTCAGCGTAGCCGTGTCTTTCTTTACAAAGGAAACTTCATTTGCCAGGGACGGGCTCTTCCATTCTAGTGTTGGTAGAATCATCACGTCCCCTGATAGAAGATACAATACTTGTAATAACACAGGCTAAAATTGCATTACTTGAAGGGAGGAGAAGTATTATCTTGGGTGTCAGGGTAACTGTCCTCTGGCTTATGAGTCTGAACCAGGGATTGATGGAGAAATTGTCTTGTAGGTTGTGTATAGCCTTCATGGGTTCGAAAGAACGTGCGGATCTCCGAGGGACATGCCTTGCCTCTGGGATTCCCTCTGCTTCTGAGCCCAGGGTGTTTCCTGTGACTCCCCAAAGCTAAGTCAGTGAGGGGAGTCCCTCCGGGTCGTGTGGAGCGGAGTTCCTCACGACAGGTGTGGCCGCCACGGGCAGCTAGTACGTGAAGCAGCCTGCTGTGGGTGGTGGGCTGGTGCCCTGCTGCTAGTGGGACCCCCTGGTGTCCCGGGGACTGCTGCACGTGGAGAAGACCACCGACACCTGTCTGCCATTCAGGGCCTGGTTCGTTCAAATTACATAATAGAAAAACTGATTTTTCTTAAAGATCTAGATGCCAGTTCCAGTTGCATTCCTGGAAAACAGTGGGACAGAGTGGACAACTTAAGAATGACAGAGCAAACCCGCTGACAAGAGGACTTGTCTTGAGGACTTGACTGAGGACTCCCCTCATAACAATCGTTATGGACTTATCAGTGCACTTCAGATGCAGCCCATTCCAAAGCTGCCGTGATGCTGTAGCCTTAACCAGTGTTTCTGTTCCTTATCTGATTTTGCTGGGCTGTCACCTGCTCTGGGCCGAAAGGGTGTGGCCGCTCAGCATCGTGGTCCAGAACAGGACACCCCTCCCATCCCTGGGACCAGGGAGCTTGTCTTCTTCTTTTTTTTTTTTTTAAGATTTTATTTATTTGACAGGCAGAGATCACAAGTAGGCAGAAAGGCAGGCAGAGAGAGAAGAGGAAGCAGGCTCCCCACTGAGCAGAGAGCCCGATGTGGGGCTTGATCCCAGGATGCTGGGATCATGACCTGAGCTGAAGGCAGAAGCTTAACCCACTGAGCCACCCAGGCGTCCCTAGGGAGCTTGTCTTAAATCCCAGAGCCACTTGGTCAAATTTCTTAACTACCTTGTGCCTCAGTTTACTCATCTGTAGAATGGGAGCAATAGGAATGCCTACGCCATGGTCATCGTCATCATGAAATGAGTTCATGAACGCTAGGTGCCAGAGAGGGTGTCCGGCCCACTGTGCCACACGAGATTTGGCCCTTTCCTGGTACGTTGTGATCTCACTGTGGCTGAAAGGAATCAAGCCTCTTCCCATGACCAGACCTTACAAGATCCTGACTGTTGACCAGCTTATCCCTGGTGAGTCTTGGACCTGGCTGCTTTTGCCGAGATGGCTGAAAGTTGAGCTCTTTTTCTTCTGGCTAACCTGCCCACCCCCTGCTGCACACCTCCCTATCCCCACCATTTTAAAAATATTTACTGTAGAAAATTTCAGTCCTACCCAAAACTAGAGAGAATATGGAAATGAATCCCCTTCAAGCAATCACCCAGACACAACAACCAGCTGCTTTCTTGATTTCTACTTATTTTTTTCTTGACTTACTTTTTTTTTTTAAGTATTAAACTTTATTTCTGGGATAATAGAGCTTTTTTTTTTTTTTAAGACTATGTCGTCCTCACAGGTTTTCTAACTTATTTACTTGGACTTAGAAAAATCTTTTTCTTTTCATTTTATTGTGGTAAGAACACTGAATATGAGATGATGGCCTCTTAACAAATTTTCTTGTGTACAATGCAGTATCGTTGATTATCAGTCCGTGTTGTACAGCAGATCTTTAAGTCCGTTTATCTGGTTTGACTAACACTTGATGCTGGTTGAGTACCAACTTCCTATAACTTCTTCCCCCAGCCCCTGGCAACCACTATTCTGCTCTTTGATTCCATGAATTTGCCTGTTTTCACTACCTCACATAAGGGGAACCATGCAATGTTTGTCCTTCTGTGACTGGCTTATCTGACATAGCATCATGTCCTCAAGGGTCATGCCTGTTGCTGGATACTACAGAATATCCCTCCTTTTTAAGGCTGAATAATATTCTCTTGTATGTCTACACCACATTTTCTTCTCTTTTCTCTTTTTAAAAGAATTTATTTATTTATTTGTCAGAGAGAGAGAGAGGACAAACAGAGGGAGCAGCAGGCAGAGGGAGAAGCAGGCTCCCTGCTGAGCAGGGAGCCCAATGTGGGACTCTAACCCAGGACCCTGAGATCATGACCTGGTCTAAAGGCAGATGCCCAACCAACTGAGCCACCCCGGTGCCCCTATCCATTCATTATTGATGGGAATTTAGGTTGTTTCCATATTTGGCTATTGGCACAGTGTTGTAGTGAACATGGAAGAACATGGAATATATCTCCAAGATCCTGATACATTCAGAGTGCTTGAAGAAGAAAACTGCCAACCAAGATTACTGTACTGAACAAGACTATCCTTCAGAAATGAAGGAGAGATGCAGTCTTGCCCAGACAAACAGCAGCTAAGGTGGGGAACATCAGACCCACCTTACAAGAACACAGAGGGGACTTCTTCAAGTTGCATTCAGTAGCAATGCAATAGCATAAGAAAGCATAAAGCTCCAAATATACAAATACAGAATACTGCAATGGCAGTGGGCAAATCCCTTCGAATTCTGCTATAAAAATTACAAGACAAAAATACGAAAAACAACTAGAAAAATGTGTTAATAGATACACAATACAAATGTAAATTGCAACAGCAATCACATAATCTGTGGCTGGAGGGGGAGAAGTTGAGTTTCTGTATGCAGCTCAAATGCCGGATGATGTTAGAACTAAGATATTTTTATCTATCTATCTATCTATCTATCCATTGACAGAGCAGGGGAGGGGCCGGGGCAGAGGGAGAGAGAGAATCTCAATCAGGCTCCATGCCCAGCATGGAGCCCAACAGGGGGCTCCATCTCCAAACCCTGAGATCATGAGCTGAGCTGAAATCGAGCATTGGAGGCTTGACCGTCGGAACCACCCGGGTGCCCCAGAACTGTGAGATGTTTTATGTAAGCCCCATGGCTACCACAGAGAAAACTGTAAAATTATGCAAAAGAGAAAGAGAAAAGAATCAAAGTGCATCAGTCCTACAAAGAATCAACAACGCAGAGGAAGACAGCAAGAGAGGGAAAGGTGGACCAAAAAACTCTTCAAAGACTGACAGAAGAATGAAAAAGATGGTCATAGTGAATCCTTCCCCTGTCGATAATTCCTTTCAATGTAAAGAAACTCCCCCATCAAAAGACAGAATGACTAAATGGATTTAAAACAACAACAACAACCACAACCCATTGATGTGCTGTGTACCAGAAACTTGGAGGTTTTATTTCAGTTTGGGTTTCTGTGGTCCAGTGTGCTCCACGTGGAAGCCCCATGTGGCCCGCCCTCCCAGCTCGCTCCCTTGGCCTCTCATGAAAAATCAGCCCGGTTGGGGGCGCTTTAAGACAGGGCTGTGCCTCGCTTCACTATCCTATGATTAGAGGGATGCCCCTGGAGTGTGGTTCCTTCTTGGAAGAGGACGTGGCTCACGACTGAGGGGTTCTTCCTTCTCTCCTATGATGGTGTCAGGCAAACAGATCACGTGGGAACCCTCTATCAGGTGCTCTTTTGACCTTGGCATTATACTGACCTCTCCTGCCAGTCTAGCCTCGAAAGAGGCCCTATCCTTTCCAGCACTCTGGGCTCAACTCCGTCTGCCCTTATCGATCCTCCCGTACTTGCACAGAGAATCCGGGAACACATCAATTCCTATCGAAGACTGAGAAGCAGAAACACCCACATGCCTCCATCCCCTCCCAAGTGTCAGATCCAGCAGATGGTCCCGAGAAGACTTTCATGAACAGTACCCTTTTTATAGGACGACCTCTCCTCCTGCCTTTCTAAGTATGTCTTTATGCACTTCATAGGAACCTTTGTTTTTATGTACGAAACAAACATTTAGGTAGCGCTTCCGATAAGCCTGGCCTTGCGTGCTTTGCAAATATCCCTTTAATCACCACGACAACTCCGTGAAGTAGATACTATCATTTCCCTGTGATATGAAGGGGGAAACTGAGGCACGGGGAAGTTAATATCTCGAAGCTGGAAGGCGACAGAGCCGAGACCCAAACCCCAGGTGGTCTGGGGCAGAATCTGGGTCCCACCCCACTTGGCGATGCTGCAAACTCCTGGTGGTGCCCTCATGAGCTCACAGCTGTTAGGACTCAACCTATGGTAAAGTTAACCTGATAATTGTTATCTTTGGAGGTGCGTGTTGTCAGGCTGAGGTTGCTAGGCTCCTTCCTGGGGTATTTAACATGGGTGGCTTTGTGAATGGGTGATGGCCCCGTGAGCTGGCCTGAAGACAGCAGAGGAAGGGTGGAAGTCAGGGCCTGGCTGAATCAACCCTCCCGTGAGCCCATGGAATCATGGCCTGTCGGGACAGCAAGGCCTCTTGCCTCCTCCCTTTATACAAATGGGGAAACTGAGGCAGAATGTGAGGTTCCCAGGCCAGCGTTTTTTTTTTTTTTTTTCCCCCTGCCATAACCATTTGTCTCCTGGTGAGCAGGACTGGGAAGGTAAAACAAGCCTCCAGAGGGATCGGAGTTGGTTGGAAATAGGGAGCCATTAAGGGCTGCAGAGCAGGGGAGGTAGCCTGTGGAAATAAAGGAGTAGTGTGTCATCTGGATTGGGGTGTGAGCCAAGGATCTGGTCGGCAAAGCATTTTCCAGGTAGTTGACCTCAGCCTAGGAGCCTGGATGAACTAAGAAATCAGGTGGGCGAGGCTGCCCCAGGGTGGGCCAGAGGAGCCATGTGGGAGGGGTGCCAGGCAACCCAAGGGGAGTCTGTCTGCTCACGGGTGGAATAGCCCGGGCTGTGTGTGGGATGTCATGGCCTTGGTTTCGGGTTGGAGAGGCCCCTTGCACCTGCCCAGTTTGCATTCTGGGCAGTGACTTGGCTGCCGCCGAGGAGAGAGCTGGCGGAGGCTGCAGGGAGACGCCAGGCCTGTGTTTTGAGCAGGAGCCAGGGCTGGATTCTGGAACAGACAGCGGGCCCAGGTCCAGTCCCCGTTGGCCCCTGATCAATGAAAACTGTCATAGGGCCAGCGCATTGCCGCTGCTGCCTGTGGGCTGCTGAGATGGGCGGGGCCTCCCGGGGCGGCGGTCCCCAGGGTCCCTGGCTCAGAGAACCTCTATCAGCGCGTCCCCGCCCGCCAAGGGTGGGTTCCAGCCCCGCCCCACTGCTCCGTGATTCATTGCCCCATTCGTTCCCGCCTGACATCTCCCCTAGGATGGATCTGTCAACACACGGAGCAAACACAAGACCTGTGGAGAGGAGGCAGAGGAGGGTTAGCTGTTTACTTTTTTGGCTGCTGTTTTATGCGCTCTAGGCTCTGTGCCAGGTCTGCAGGGCCTTTGGTAATGAGCAAGAAATGTATGGTCCCTGTCCTCGATGAGTTTATGGAGCCTAGTGGGGAGACTGCCATCCACAAGGAGTAGTCCTACAGGGCACGAAGGAGCACAGGGAGGCCGTCAGAGCTGGGGGAGCACAGAGTAGCAGCCATGCTGAGTCTGTGGGGTCCTGGGCTGGCTTCTCCAGGAAGGAACATGACAGCTGCGCTGGGCAAAGGAATCAGGTGGCAGCGAGGAGAGAAGGGTGAGAATGGTCTTGGCGGAGGGCAGATTTGGAGAGAGAAGGGGGTGGACAGTGTGGAAGGCACCTACAGTGGGGGTGGGGTGTGGTGGGCGAGTCTGGTTGCAGGTGGGTCTACCAGTGGCCCATTGACCCATGACTGTGCCACTCAACTCCTGTTGGCCTGGCCCAGCTCCTAATGGCTGCCCCTTCCATTCTCAAAAGTGACCTGGTTTGGGCAGTAAAATTATACAGGCATCCCAGAATCTAGATACTAGTGTTCTTATTTTACCGATGAGGAAACTGAGGGTCACAGAGACTCGAGTCAGTTGGGCCAGGCCCTGGAAAGAGGATGGGAATGGACCTGGGATGGGAACCAGGCCTGTCTGACGTGAAAGCTCAGGCTTTCCCATAACCCTGCACCACCTTTCCTAGTAAAGTGTAAAGTCAGAGACATATGGAACTTGAATATTCCCTGAGCATGACTCTGCACAGCCTTGTACCAGGGCTGCATAGGGTCAGGGGAGGCAGGATTGAGCAGCACTGGTTCAGTGGCCCGTGACAGAAAACAAGCTCAAATTGGTCTAAGTAAAAAGGGGAGATTTATTGGTTCATGTTGTTGAAAAGTCTAGGGGAAGTGCTAGCTTCAGGCATAGTTTGATCCAGGCACTCAGTGTTATTGGGACCCACTTTCTATTGTTTCAACTCCTGCATCTGTTTTCCTTCATGTTGCCTTTTTTCTTTGAAAGAATCTCCCTGTAAAGAGGTACAATGTTTTTCTTCAGTGTCACATTTCATTAATGTCAGCAGAAAAAGAGCAGATACCCTGGGATTGCATCTCTTTGACCCAAGCGTGGGTCATGTGCCCAACCTTGACCAATTCCTATGGCCAGGGATGTACAAAGTTCTCATTGGTCAGGCCTGGATCATGTACCCACCCTTGTGATGAGGGGGAGAGATCAGTCCTGTCTATGCCTTATGGATGAAAGTGGTAGAGGGCTAGGGTTTCCAGATACTATACAGGACATCCAGTTTTATTTATGTAAATAACATTTTTTTTATAAGTATATCCCAAATACCTCATGAGACATACTTATATTAAACAATGACTGAATCTGAGATTCATGTTTAATTGAGTGGCCTGTGTTTTTCTTTGTGAAGTCTGGCCAGCCTGTGAGGGGTGGCTCTCCAGGGAAAATCAAAGTGTTATAAGAAGGAAGAGGAATGAATGCCGGGAGGTGGGAAGTCGTTTGTCCAAATCACAGGAGGTGCCCACTACAGAGGCAAAGAGAGGGATAAAAAGCTTTCTTTCAGCCTTGGATTCCTCCTGAAGTCAGCCCTGAGAGCTATGGATATTCAAGGAAGGAAGTCCCTGGAAGAGGAGGTAGCTCAGGAAGGGTTCTCTGTACTTGAACTAGGCCCCAGCAATGGGGAGGGGCATATGTTGAAATGGAGGTGGGGTGAGTGGTAGGTGGGAGAAAATGCCCATTTCTCTCTGCCAACTGGCCTGAGCCCTGGTACAGGGTTTCCAGCCCATCACCTTTCGGGACTGGCCTTGGGGTGACCCATACCTTTGTCTGAGACTAACCAGCTTGCTGGTCACCTGTCTGCTCCATGTGAATTTACCAAATGTGTCAGATTCCTCCAACGATGAATCAGGTGGCAAACCATCAGGTGTGTCATAGAAGCAGAGCCTGAGACAAGGGTCATGCGCAAGTTATCATGAAGAACCAGGGCAGACCGGGAAGGAAGGGAGGGAGCTGCTGCAGGAAGCTCTGGAGCATGACTTCTGCTTCAGAATTGGTCCCCACTGGAGGTGAGGAAGCTGGGCTCAGGGCCAGATGGCGGAGGGCCAGGGGCACTTCACAGGTACGGGCTGCTGGTGGGGAGAGCTCACTGAAGGTGGGGGTGGGGCCACGTAGAAATGGCAGGGGATCCAAGTGGGGGCCGTCAGCAAAGGGCCTAGAGAAGTCGGGGAAACCCG